>NC_055996.1:5577911-5887886 GCF_018446385.1 Zingiber officinale | reverse complement strand
TAAAGTAGGAGTTAAAAAAGGAAAGTTCTAAAAATTAAAACCATGTTTTAAAATTTAAAACTTCTCTTATAAAATTTCCTTTTTTAACATGGTGATAGAAAATTTAAATTTTAAAATTTATCTTCCTTTTTTTCTTAAACTATGAGGATGGTTAAAAAAGGAAAGTTTTAAAACTTTTAAATTTTCTTTTAAAACATATGACCTAATTCAAATAAGGAATGTTTTTAAATTTAAAATCTCTCTTTTAAAACTTGTAGTTTTCTACAAAGATAATATTTTAAAAAATTCAAAAACACCCCTCCTTGTTTGAATTATTGTGGTCGGCCCCTTCTTGCTTGGGCACTAAGCAAGGGGCGGGCCCCCTTAAGAGGATTTAACGGCCGACCATTGCTTGGTCACCAAGCAATGGACCGGCCCCCTTCTTGGACACCAAGATGAGCTTTTCTTTGGATGAACTTGAAGCTTTAATGAGGCTACGACAGGAACCTAGAGGAGAAATTGATTTTGGCCTTCCGATGAACTTGAGTATCCCGTGTACGCCCCGAACACACAACTCAAGTTCATCGATAATAACTCATTCCACTAGAGAGTTATTATCGCACTATCGCACCAATCCCAAATTACATTATGGGCTCATTCTTATCATGAGTGTGTTAGTCTCCCTGTGTTTAAGATTTCGAATGTCCACTAATTAAGTAAGTTACTGACAACTTACTTAATTAATATCTTGCTCCAAGAGTAGTACCACTCAACTTCATTGTCATATTGGACTAAGTCCACCTGCAGGGTTTAACATGGCAATCCTTATGAGCTCCTCTTGGGGGCATTCTCAACCTAGATTACTAGGACACAGACTCCTTCTATAATCAACAACATACACTATAAGTAATATCATTTTCCAACTTATCGAGCTTATTGACTTATCGAGTTAAATCTCACACATTGATAAGTCAAAGAAATAAATACTAAATATATGTGTTTGTTATTATATTAGGATTAAAAGTACACACTTCCATAATAACTAAGGTCTAGTTCTTTTATAAAGTAAGTACAAAAAGAACTTACCTAAAATGGTCCTACTCAATACACTTGGAGTGTATCTGTTGGTTGCTACTCGGAAAACCTAGAGGTTCCACTGTACAAAAATTTTATACAAAGGTCTGAACCTTTTCCTAGCTACCATGTGTTCTTTTAAATTAAATTTTGGATCGCCTGCAGAACTTAACACGTTTGATCCAAAACTTAATCTATTTGTTCTTTTAGGTTTTGACTTGGATCTCCTGCGGAACTTAACACGTTTGATCCAAATCACCTAAGTTATTAATTCCATTAAATATTAATTTCTAAAATTGGTTCCCAGTACTGACGTGGCGAGGCACATGACCTTCTTGGATATGGGAGCAACCACCACCGACTAGACAAAACCTTTTAAGGAAAGCTAATATTTAATTTCCTAAAATAACTTTAGGTCAACCGAAAAGAACAATCAAATCACAAGGAAAAGAAAAACAAAAGAACACTATATCGAAAACAAATTCGAAACACTAGAATCGTATGCCTCTTGTATTTAGTATTATTTCCAAAAATAACTAGTATGATGCGGAAAGAAAAAATACTAGTTATACCTTTTAGAAAAACCTCTTGATCTTCTACCGTATTCCTCTTCTAACCTCGGACGTTGTGTGGGCAACGATCTTCCGAGATGAGAACCACCTAGGCACCTTCTTCCTTCTTCCTTCAAGTTTCGGCCAAGCACAAGAACTTCCAAAGGATGAAGAATTTTCCACCAACCAAGCTCTAAGGGATGCATGCTTTCTCTCCTTCTTCTCCTTCCTTGATCCAGCCACATCCTCCAAGCTCCAAGAGATGATAGATTTCGGCCACAACAAGAGGAGAGAAGAGAAAGGGAAGGGCCGGCCACCACACCAAGGAAAAGAGGGAGAAAAATAGAATAGAGTCCTTAGCCTTGAAGCCTCCTCTACCCCCTCTTTTATAATCCTTGGTCTTGGCAAATAAGGAAAATTTAATAAAAACTTCCTTAATTCTTTTGCCATTGAAAAGGAAAATTTATTTAATTAAAACAATTTTTATTTTCAATTTGTAATGGCCGGCCACCACATAAATTCTCTAAGCAAATAAAATTTTAAACAAAAATTAAAACTTCATTATTTGCTTCCGGAAATTTATAAAAAATTTGTCCAATAATTTTTCCCTTCATGATTGGTTTATAAAAAGGAAATTTAATAAATTAAAATCTTTCTTTTAAACATGTGGATAAAAAGAAAGTTATCTCTATAAATTAAAATCTCTTTTAATCTACAAATAAGGAAAGATATCAAATCTTTTCTTAATCTTTTGTAGAAACTTATAAAAGAGAATATTTAATTTTAAACTCTCTTTTAAATCATGAACATGGTTAAAAAGGAAAGTTTTCTTAAAATTTAAAATCCTCCTTTAATTAACAAATAAGGAAAGATTTCAAATTTTAAACTCTCTTTTAAACATGTAGATGATTTACAAATAAGGAAAGTTTTTACCAAAAATTAAAATCATCCTTTTAAACTACAAATAAGGAAAGAGATTAATCTCTTCTCTTAATCTTTTGTAGAAAGCTATAAAAGGATATTTTTAATTTTTAAACTCTCTTTTAAAATCATGATATCCACATAAGAAAAAATCCTTTTTAATATTCTAGTGGCCGGCCACCTAAGCTTGGGACCCAAGCTTTGGCCGGCCACCTACATGGCTCATCAACTTGGTCTTGGCCGGCCCTAGCTTGGGTTCTAAGCTAGCTTGGCCGACCCCATTGGATGGGTAAGAAGGTGGGTATGCGGTGGGTATAAATCTCTATATACTAGTGGCTACGATAGGGACCGCGAGGAGGAATTGGTTTTGGTCTCCCGATAAAATTAAGCATCCCGTGCTCGTCCCGAACACACAACTTAATTTTATCAATAATAATTCATTCCACTAGAGAACTATTATTGAACTACCGCATCAATCCCAAATTATATTTTGGGCTCCTTCTTATCATGAGTGTGTCAGTCTCCCTGTGTTTAAGATAACAAATGTCCACTAATTAAGTAAGTTACTGACAACTCACTTAATTAATATCTAGCTCCAAGAGTAGATAACATGGTGTGTGGTGTCACACACAGAAGATCATGTTATCAGTATCTTATAAATTATAAACAGTAGCTCACGACCATGATGGAAAGGAACAAACCATTGGAAGGTCGTAGTGTAATTAGGTGTTAGTTT
This sequence comes from Zingiber officinale, assembly GCF_018446385.1. Taxonomy (NCBI): domain Eukaryota; kingdom Viridiplantae; phylum Streptophyta; class Magnoliopsida; order Zingiberales; family Zingiberaceae; genus Zingiber; species Zingiber officinale. The sequence goes on along the minus strand of NC_055996.1, from coordinate 5,884,625 downwards.
ATCTTAACTATATAATTACACTAGTACACTAAGAGTGTATTGAGTAGGACCATTAGAGGTCGTTTCTTTTATACTGACTTTATAAAGAAACAAAGACCTCAGTTATTATGGAAGTGTGTGCTCTTAATCCTAATATAATAACAAGCACATATATTTGATATTTATTTCTTTAATTTATCAATGGGTGAGATTTAGTTCGATAAATCAATAAGCCCGATTAGTTGGTAAATGATATCATTTATAGTGTGTGTTGTTGATTATAGAAGGAAACTGTGTCCTAGTAATCTAGGTTGAGAATGTCCCCAAGAGGAGCTCATATGGATTGTCATGTTAAACCCTGCAGGTGGACTTAGTCCGACATGACGATAAGGTTGAGTGGTACTACTCTTGGACTAAGATATTAATTAAATGAGTTGTCAGTAACTCACTTAATTAGTGGACATTCGATATCTTAAACACAGGGAAACTAACACACTCATAATAAGAAGGAGCCCAAAAAATGTAATTTGGGATTGGTGTGGTAGTTCAATAATAGTTCTCTAGTGAAATGAATTATTATTGATAAAATTAAGTTGTGTGTTCGGGGCGAACACGGGATGCTTAATTTTATCGGGAGACCAAAACCAATTCCTCCTCTCGGTCTCTATCGTAGCCTCTTATTTATAGAGTACTATACCCACCTATACCCACCTTCTATACCCACCTAAAGGGGGTCGGCCAAGCTAGCTTGGGAACCAAGCTAGGGCCGGCCTAAGCATGGTTTAGGGTGGCTGACCCTAGCTTGAACCCAAGCTAGAGGAGGCTGGCCACATTAAATTAAAAAAGAATTTTAATTTTAATTTTAATTTTTATTATGTGGAAGATATAATTTATTACAGAGAATTAAAATAAAAATATCTCTCTTTAAAAGATCTACAAAAGATTAAAAGAAAGAGATTAGATCTCTTTCCTTATTTGTAGATTGGAAAGATATTTTATTTTTTCTCTTTGAAAATTATTCACATGTATAAAATTAAAATTATAGAAATTTCTTTTTATCAACCATGAAGGGATTTTAAAAGGAAATTTTATTTTTTAAAATTTCCAAAGACAAATAAGGAAGTTTTAATTGTTGATTGAAACTCTCCTAATTTTTCTATTTGAGGTGGCTGGCCATGATTAGTTGATTAAGAAATTTTATTAAATTTTTCTTAATTAATTTTTGTCAAAGAAAGTTAAGGAAATTTTATTATAAATAAATTTCCTTATTTGCTAAAGCCAAGGAATATAAAAGAAGGGGTTGGGGTGCCTTCATGGGTGACAACCTCTATTATTCTCCCTCTCCTATTCCTTGGTGTGGCCGGCCAACATCCTCTCCCTCTCTTCCTCTTTGTGGTGGCCGAAACATCCCTCTTGCTTGGAGTTCTTGTGGTGGCCGGATACTACTTGGAGAAGAAGAAGAAGAAGGAGAGAAAGCTTGCATCCCTTGGAGCTTGGTTGGTGTTTTTCTTCTTCCTTGGTGAAGCTCTTTTGTTTTGGCCGAACCTAGCTAGGAGGAGAAGAAGGTGTTTGGTGGTTTCTCATCTTGGAAGATCATTGCCCACACAACGTCCGAGGTTAGAAGAGGAATACGGTAGAAGATCAAGAGGTCTTTCTAGAAGGTATAACTAGTACTTTTTCCTTTCCGCATCATACTAGTTATTTATGGAAATAATACCAAATATAAGAGGCTTACAATTCTAGTATTTCGAATATGTTTTTCGATGTTATGTTCTTTTGTTTTATTTTTCCTTGTGATTTGATTGTTCTTTTCGATTAACCTAAAGTTATTTTAGGAAATTAAATATTAGCTTTCCATAAGAGGTTTTGTCTAGTCGGTGGTGGTTGCTCCCATATCCAAGAAGGCTATGTGCCTCGCCACGTCAGTACTGGGAACCAATTATGGAAATTAATATTTAATGGAAATTAATATTTAATGGAATTAATAACTTAAGGTGACTTGGGTCGAACGTGTTAAGTTCCGCAGGAGATCCAAGTCAAAACCTAAAAGAACAAATAGATTAAGTTTTGGATCAAACGTGTTAAGTTTCGCAGGCGATCCAAAATTTAATTTAAAAGAACACATGGTAGCTAGGAAAAGGTTCAGACCTTTGTACAAAATTTTTGTACAGTGGAACCTCTAGGTTTTCCGAGTAGCAACCAACAATAACACCACTAAACATGTTTCAACTAATGAATTAAATACACCTATATTGTTCTTAATTCTAAGAAGACAGTCTACCTTAATGTCCAAGTCCTATTTCCAATCATTACAATTGGGACTACTAAGTCTTTTCTATATTATAACTATTAGGGGATTGACAAACATTTTAAATCCTAAGAATCACAAAAATATTTGGTCAAGATCAACTCCTTAAAATCCCCATGAATTTTGTATGTCACGATAGTGTGAACGTATACAAAATAGAAGAGGAGATTTTATTCACTAATTTTATTATCTCGTCAATTTTACTTTATGACGAATAAAATTAATAGTTGATCTGTCTTTGATCAAATATTTGGTCAAAACTTTTTGAATTTAAAATAACATTGATTCCTCAAACAATATTATTTAAATTCACCAACACCTCAAACACCGTGAATTTTGCATGCTACGATAGTGTGGACGTATACAAAATTAAACATTTGTAAGAGGAGGGGTTTACCCATTAATTACTTTGTCAATAAATCTTTATGACAAATAAAATTACCTCAAACACCGTGAATTTTGTATGCCACGATAGTGTGGACGTATACAAAATCAAACATTCATAAGAGGGATTTTTAATTTTATTATCTTGTCAACCTATTTATTTGACAAATTAATAGTTGGTTTTCTTCGGTCACACAAATAATAGCAGTGATTCCGATGGGGAGGATACTATTAGACGTGCCTAAGTGTATACCATTACTTGACTCTAAGTCCATTAATAAGATTATGCCCCTTCCGATGGGGAAGATCACACGCTCTTAATTAACTTCCTATAGTCATCCAAAATGGAAGTTTAATCTAGTGATTTGCAAACAAGCTCATCCGATATGGAGGAAGGCACTCAGAGCCAACGCGCAAACTTGTTACATCACTTATAAACCAGTAATGGAGACCGTGAAATTTATTTAAAATAAATCCCTCTCCCACTTAGTTATTTAAAGTGAGGAATTTTGACTATGCTAGTCTACCTAACATGCATACTAACAAGCACACACAACACAACAAAAAAAGCAATAAATAGAAAAACTAATTTTCAACTATTATGGCTTTTATCTATTGCTGTCCTCCGTGTGTTCAACAACTGCTGCCATCTTTGGCCACCGCCACCGGGTCTAGTTGTCGCATCCATCTTGCTCCTTGTTCCGCTGCGCCTCTGGTCCTCAAAAAGGTTCCACGCCTTGCAAGATTCGATCCGCGACATAAATAGAATTTTACATTTTTCGATCCTATATTCCTCGAAGGAATGTACATGTAAATTAGATCAAAAAATAAAATCCTAATAAAACTAAATACAACTCCTGCTGTATTTTATAATACAATCATGCACACACAATAAATGTCCTTGACATGTCCAAGGGTCCAATCACACACATAATAACTATAAGCCATAATAGTTAGATCCTGCATCCACAAAGTTAGCACATCCTACTATTATCCTGCCTAAATTATGTATGACATGTGCATAATTAAACTAATACCAAATACACAGAGGCAAAACCCTAGCTCTGATACCAATTGTTAGTTACTACTCGGAAAACCTAGAGGTTCCACTGTACAAAAATTTTGTACAAAGGTCTAAACCTTTTCCTAGCTACCATGTGTTCTTTTAAATTAAATTTTGGATCGCCTGCGGAACTTAACACGTTTGATCCAAAACTTAATCTATTTGTTTTTTTAGGTTTTGACTTGGATCTCCTGCGGAACTTAACACGTTTGATCCAAATCACCTAAGTTATTAATTCCATTAAATATTAATTTCCAAAATTGGTTCCCAGTACTGACGTGGCGAGGCACATGACCTTCTTGGATATGAGAGCAACCACCACCGACTAGACAAAACCTTTTAAGGAAAGCTAATATTTAATTTCCTAAAATAACTTTAGGTCAACCGAAAAGAACAATCAAATCACAAGGAAAAGAAAAACAAAAGAACACTATATCGAAAACAAATTCGAAACACTAGAATCGTATGCCTCTTGTATTTAGTATTATTTCCAAAAATAACTAGTATGATGCGGAAAGAAAAAATACTAGTTATACCTTTTAGAAAAACCTCTTGATCTTCTACCGTATTCCTCTTCTAACCTCGGACGTTGTGTGGGCAACGATCTTCCGAGATGAGAACCACCTAGGCACCTTCTTCCTTCTTCCTTCAAGTTTCGGCCAAGCACAAGAACTTCCAAAGGATGAAGAATTTTCCACCAACCAAGCTCCAAGGGATGCATGCTTTCTCTCCTTCTTCTCCTTCCTTGATCCGGCCACATCCTCCAAGCTCCAAGAGATGATAGATTTCGGCCACAACAAGAGGAGAGAAGAAAAAGGGAAGGGTCGACCACCACACCAAGGAAAAGAGGGAGAAAAATAGAATAGAGTCCTTAGCCTTGAAGCCTCCTCTACCCCCTCTTTTATAATCCTTGGTCTTGGCAAATAAGGAAAATTTAATAAAAACTTCCTTAATTCTTTTGCCATTGAAAAGGAAAATTTATTTAATTAAAACAATTTTTCTTTTCAATTTGTAATGGCCGGCCACCACATAAATTCTCCAAGCAAATAAAATTTTAAACAAAAATTAAAACTTCCTTATTTGCTTCCGGAAATTTATAAAAAATTTGTCCAATAATTTTTCCCTTCATGATTGGTTTATAAAAAGGAAATTTAATAAATTAAAATCTTTCTTTTAAACATGTGGATAAAAAGAAAGTTATCTCTATAAATTAAAATCTCTTTTAATCTACAAATAAGGAAAGATATCAAATCTTTTCTGAATCTTTTGTAGAAACTTATAAAAGAGAATATTTAATTTTAAACTCTCTTTTAAATTATGAACATGGTTAAAAAGGAAAGTTTTATTAAAATTTAAAATCCTCCTTTAATTAACAAATAAGGAAAGATTTCAAATTTTAAACTCTTTTTTAAACATGTAGATGATTTACAAATAAGGAAAGTTTTTACCAAAAATTAAAACCATCCTTTTAAACTACAAATAAGGAAAGAGATTAATCTCTTCTCTTAATCTTTTGTAGAAAGCTATAAAAGGAAATTTTTAATTTTTAAACTCTCTTTTAAAATCATGATATCCACATAAGAAAAAATCCTTTTTAATATTCTAGTGGCCAGCCACCTAAGCTTGGGACCCAAGCTTTGGCCGGCCACCTACATGGTTCATCCACTTGGTCTTGGCTGGCCCTAGCTTGGGTTCCAAGCTAGCTTGGCCGACCCCATTGGATGGGTAAGAAGGTGGGTATGTGGTGGGTATAAATCTCTATATACTAGAGGCTACGATAGGGACAGAGAGGAGGAATTGGTTTTGGTCTCCCGATAAAATTAAGCATCCCGTGCTCGTCCCGAACACACAACTTAATTTTATCAATAATAATTCATTCCACTAGAGAACTATTATTGAACTACCGCACCAATCCCAAATTACATTTTGGGCTCCTTCTTATCATGAGTGTGTCAGTCTCCCTGTGTTTAAGATAACAAATGTCCACTAATTAAGTAAGTTACTGACAACTCACTTAATTAATATCTAGCTCCAAGAGTAGTACCACTCAACTTCATCGTCATGTCGGACTAAGTCCACCTGCAGGGTTTAACATGGCAATCCTTATGAGCTCCTCTTGGAGACATTCTCAACCTAGATTACTAGGACACAGTTTCCTTCTATAATCAACAATACACACTATAAATAATATCATTTCCCAACTTATCGGGCTTATTGATTTATCGAACTAAATCTCACCCATTGATAAATTAAAGAAATAAATATCAAATATATGTGCTTGTTATTATATTAGGATTAAGAGCACACACTTCCATAATAACTGAGGTCTTTGTTTCTTTATAAAATCAGTATAAAAGAAACGACCTCTAATGGTCCTACTCAATACACTCTTAGTGTAATTATATAGTTAAGATAAACTAACACCTAATTACATTACGACCTTCCAATGGTTTGTTCCTTTCCATCATGGTCGTGAGCTACTGTTTATAATTTATAAGATACTGATAACATGATCTTCTGTGTGTGACACCACACACCATGTTATCTATAATATAAATTAATTGAACAACTACATTTATCACAAATGTAGACATTTGGCCAATGTGATTCTTATTTCTAGATAAATATTTTATACCAAAAGCTAGGCTTTTAGTATACATCCTAACAGTATCAGTGTAATTTATTAGTTAAGATAAACTAATACTTAATTACACTACGACTACTTCAACGGTTTGTTCCTTTCCATCTTAGTCGCGAGCAACTGTTTATAATTTATAAAGAACTGACAACATGATCTTCTGTGTGTGACACCACACACTATGTTGTCTACTATATAAATTAATTGAACAAATTACATTTAACAAATAAATGTAGATATTGACCACTGTGATTCTTTATTTCTAAATAAATGTTTATACAAAAGCTAGACTTTTAATATACACTCTAACAATCTCCCATTTATACTAAAAGACTATGCTGCCATAAATACTGTCATACATCTGATTCCTAACCCTTCAACATACCCATCAAAAGCTCTTGCCTTAAGGACCTTAGTGAAAGGATCTACAGGTTATCACCTGATATAATCTAGGCGGCAACAACTTCTCCTCGTTTATACGATTTCTCGTATTGGGTGGTACTTGCGCTCCATTGTGTTTACTTGCCTTATGGACTTATGGTTTCTTCGAGTTTGCTACTGCACCACTATTATTACAATAAATTGTAATAATTTTGGGCAAAACAGAAAACATGTCTAAGTCCATCATGAAGTATTTGAGTCATACAGCTTCTATGACTGCCTCAGAGGCTGCCACTTACTCAGCTTCTATGGTGGAGTCTAAAAAAACACCTTTGCTTATCACTCTTCCATAGTTATGACTTCATCTCCTAAAGTAAACACAAAACCTTGAGGTCGACTTCCTATTGTCCCTATCCGATTAGAAGTCAAAATTCGTGCAACCCACAGGGACTAAATTATCTGCCTTGTAAGCTAACATATAATCTCTGGTGTCTCTAAGGTACTTCAATATATGTTTTACCGCAGTCCAATGTCCTTATCCAGGGTTACTTTGATATCTACTAACTATGCCCTCGGCAAAACAGATTTCTGATCTTGTGATAGCATACATTAGGCTTCCGACAGCCGAAGCATAAGGAACTGCCTTCATTGCCTCTATCTCCTTTGATGTCTTCGGAGACATCTCTTTAGATAAAGCTACTCCATGCTGAAAAGGTAAGAAACCTTTTTTGGAGTTTTGCATGCTTAAAATGAGCAAGGATTGTTTCGATATATGAAGCTTGGGAAAAGTAAAATATTCTTTTCTTGCGATCCCTTATTACTTTGATCCCAAGAATATATGCATTCTCCCAAGTCCTTCATATCGAATTGTTTAGACAACCATACCCTTACTTCTGACAACACTTTGATATTGTTTCCAACTACCAAAAATGTTATCTACGTATAGTACAAGAAATATCACTACGTTTCCATCACACTTCTTGTATACACAAGACTCATTCGGTTATTAAATAAATCCATAGGTTTGGATTACTTTATTAAACCGGATGATCCAAGACCTTGAAGCATTACTTCAATCCATAAACTGATTAAGCTTACACACAAGATGCTCTTTGCTCTTTGTAATGAACCCTTCTGATTGCTATATATGGATGTTTTCTTCAAGACTTCCATTAAGGAAAGCTGTCTTGACATCCACTTGCTAAATAGATAAAAGAATCCGGATAGACTTAAGCATGACTACCGGTGAAAAAGTTTCATTTTTCAACAAGCCTTGCTTTGAAAGTTTCCACCTTCCTGTCTATCCCTCTTTTCCTATTGTAGACTTATTTTCACCCAATGACTTTTACACCATTTGGTGATTTTATAAGCTCCCAGACTCTATTAGAATACATATATTCTAATTCTGTATTTATTGTTCTTTGCAAAGATATTGCATCTTTATCTTGGAGTGCTTCATCATATGTCCGGGGATCAGGTTCATGTCCACCAGGGATCAAGTCCAAAGACTCTCCCAAAACATTCTAACAACCCTCCCACTACGACGAGACACTTTCTGCAATTGTGTATCATTTGTGATACGTGTTGCAGTTTCTTGTGATATTTCATCTTGTACAGTTGGTACTAGATTAGACTTGTTCTTTAATTTCCTTAAGAACAATTTTTACTCATGGGCTTGTGGTTCATAGTATAGTCCTTTTCTAAAATCGGGCATTGGTACCAATAATGACCTTCCATTTTTAAGGACTATAAACCTCTTTTCGTTTTTCTAGAATAACTCACAAACAAGTGAACTCATGTCCAATTTTATCAGTGTCTCTCATGTGCTAGACCACCCAAATTCGAATATGCTTCAGACTAGGCTTACGCTCATTCTGTAATTCTATGGGAGTAGAGAGTTCTGACTTAGAAGGTACAATATTCACTTCCGTTTCTAGTGTATATCCTTAAAATGAATTTGGTAATTTTCTGAATAACTCATCATTGATCTAATTATTCCATAAGAGCCTTATACCTTCTTTCTACTACACCATTCTGTTGGGGTGTACCAGGTGCAGTTAGTTGGGATTAAATCCCGACTTCTGATAAGTGACTCCTAAACTCTCCTAAGAGGTACTCGTTACTACATTTTCACCATAGTGTCTTGATACTTTTACTTTGACGTTACTCCACATCAGCCCAGTACTCTTTGAACTAATCAAAGCACTTAGACTTGTAGCGCGTCAAGTAAATGTATCCTTATCTCGAATAGTCGTCTATAAAAGAGATGAAATATTCGAAACAACCTCTTGCCTGGATAGTCAAAGGTCTACACAAATCAAAATGAACCAATTCCAACATATCTTTGGCTCCATACCCCTTAGACTTAAAAGCTTCTTGGTTATTTTTCCTTCCAAGTAAGACTAGCAAGTTGGAAAGATTTCCACTACCAATGAACCCAAGAGTTCATTGGTTATTATCCTTTAAATCCTACTCAAGTTAATATAACCTTGCCTTAGATGCCAAAAATATGATTGGTTCATTTCCGAAGGTTACTTTCTCTTATTTAGAAAATATGTTATTAATTTTCATTTATTACATCGTGGGAGTTATTAGATTATAAATTGTCAACCAACGTACCAGAATAGATAACTTCCCTATTTTTCTTGATAACAAGTTTGTTATTAAAATAGACAGAATATATATTCTTTAATAGCTTAGAAACCGAAATCAGATTCTTTCTAAACTTAGTACGTAAAGACAATTTCTGAAAACTCATATTTTATTCCTATCAGAGAATAAACATCTCCCACTGCAACAGCTGCTACTTTTGCAATAGTGCCCATGTAGATGGTGTTTTCCTTTTCATATAGTTGTCGGGTTTCCTAGAACCCTGCAATGAATTACAGACATGATTATTGGCATTTGTATCTACACTCCAGGTACTGGTAGATAACACCACTGAACATGTTTCGACAACTAATGAATTAAATACACCTGTATTGTTCTCAGTTCTAAGAAGACAGTCTACCTTAATGTCTAAGTCCTATTTTCAATCATTATAATTGGGACTACTATGTCTTTTCTATAGTATAACAACTAGGGGATTGACAAACATTTAAAATCCTAAGAATCACAAAAATATTTGTTCAAGACCAACACTTTAAAATCCCCGTGAATTTTGTATGCCACGATAGTGTGGACGTATACAAATTAAAAAAAAATTATCCATTAATTTTATTATCTCCTCATTCTAACTTCATGACAAATAAAATTAATAGTTGGTCTATCTTTGATCAAATATTTTGGTCAATACTTTGAATTTAAAATAACATTGATTCCTCAAACAATATTATTTAAATTCACCAACACCTCAAACACCAGAAATTTTGCATGTCACGATAGTGTGGACGTATACAAATTCGAGCATTTGTAAGAGGAGGGTTTTACCCATTAATTATCTTGTCAATAAATCTTTATGACAAATAAAATTACCTCAAACACCATGAATTTTGTATGTCACGATAGTGTGGACGTATACAAAACCAAACATTTGTAAGAGGAGTTTTTCCCATTAATTTTATTTTCTTGTCATCCTGACAAATAAAATTACCTCATACACCGTGAATTTTGTATGTCACGATAGTGTGGACGTATACAAAAACTCGACATTTGTAAGAGGGGTTTTTAATTTTATTATCTTGTCAACTTATCTTTTTGACAAATTAATAGTTGATTTTTCTTTGGTCACACAAATAATAGCAGTGACTCCGATGTGGATGATACTATTAGACGTGCCTAAGTGTATATCATTACTTGATATTAAGTCCATTAATAAGATTGTGCCCTTTCCGATGGGGAAGATCACACGCTCTTAATTAATTTCTTATAGTCATCCTAAATGGAAATTTGATCTAGTGATCCACAAACAAACTCATCCGATATGGAGGAAGGCACTCAGAGCCAACGCGTAAGTTTGTTTGCATCACTTACAAACCAGTAATAGAGACTGTGGAATTTATTAAAATAAATTCCTCTCCCACTTAGTTATTTAAAGTGTGGAATTTTAACCTATGCTAGCATATATCACATACACACACATACAGTAAATAAAAAGCAATAAATTTGGAAATTATTTTCCAACTATTATGGTCTTTTTCCATCACTGTCCTCTGTGTGCTCCAACCCTAGCTGCTGCCATCTTTAGCCACCGCCATCGGGTCGAATCGTCGAATCCATCTTGCTTCTTATTCCGCTGCGCCTCTGGTGCTCCAAAAGTACCACGCCTCGCAAGCATCCGATCCGCGACAAAAATAGAATTTTACATGTGTCGATTTTATATTCCACGAGGGAATGTACATGAAATCTAGATCGAAAATAAAATTCTAAAATCATAGGGCTAATACAACTCCTGCTATATTAGTTACATACAATCATGCACACACACAATAATGCCCTTGACATGTCCAAGGGTCCAATCACACACAACATCTATAAGCCATAATAGTTGGAACCTGCAACCAAAAAGTTAGCACATTCTACTATTATCTTGCCTAAATTATGTATGACATGTGTATAACCTATTTGAATTCTAAACACACAGAGGCAAACCCTAGCTCTGATACCAATTGTTGGTTAGTCCTAGGAAAACGTATCGGTTTCACTGTACAAAAATTTTTTGTACAAGTGTCAAACCTTTCCTTAAATAACCTATTGTGTTCTTTAGAAGTTAAATTAGGAATCACAGACGAAACTTAACATCATTGATTCCAAATTTAACTTATCTGTTCTTAATGGTTTAGATTTGAATCACAAGCGGAACTTAACACTATTGATTCAAATCCACCAATGTTATTAATTCATTAAATATTAATTTCCAAAATTAGCTTCCAGGACTGCATGACGAGGCACATGGCCTTCTTGGATATGGGAGCAACCACCACCGCCTAGACAAAGCCTTTTAAGGAAAGCTAATATTTAATTTCCTTAAATAACTCTAGGTTAACCAAAAAGAATAATCGAATCACAAATTCGAAAAACTAATTAGATAAACTAGATCTAATGCCTCTTGTGTTTGGAATTCTTACAAAAAGAAATAACTAGCATGATGCGGAAAACAATTGCTAATTATACCTTCTCTTTATACGCTAATGACCTCGAGATCTTCTGTCGTATTTCTCGCCTCGCCTTGGACGTCGTGTGGGCGACGATCCTCTAAGATGAACACCACCCAAAAGATTTCCTCCTCTTCCTCTAAAATCCGGCCGCCACCACCACCAAAGAGAAGAGAGCAAAGGGAAAGGGAGAAGAGAGAGGGTCGGCCACCAAGAGATCTCCAAGCAAGAGAATAAGAGTTGTATCTCATGAAGCCTCCTCACCCCTTCTTTTATAATACTTGCCCAAGGCAAATAAGGGAAGAATTTTTACAAAAATTAAAATTTTCCTCTAGTTTTTCCTTTTCCCTTTTAATTTTCCTTTTCTTTCCTCTTGATTGAATCAATCACCAAAAATAAATTGATGATTTTATTTAATTTCAATTTGGCCAGCCACCTTGCTTGGGCACCAAGCAAGGGTGGTCAACCCCCATAAGAGGAAAGGAATATTATTTTTTATAAAATTTTACAAGAAGAAAAACTCTTATAAAATTTTACAAGCTCTCTTTCCTAAAGTAGGAGTTAAAAAAGGAAAGTTCTAAAAATTAAAACCATGTTTTAAAATTTAAAACTTCTCTTATAAAATTTCCTTTTTTAACATGGTGATAGAAAATTTAAATTTTAAAATTTATCTTCCTTTTTTTCTTAAACTATGAGGATGGTTAAAAAAGGAAAGTTTTAAAACTTTTAAATTTTCTTTTAAAACATATGACCTAATTCAAATAAGGAATGTTTTTAAATTTAAAATCTCTCTTTTAAAACTTGTAGTTTTCTACAAAGATAATATTTTAAAAAATTCAAAAACACCCCTCCTTGTTTGAATTATTGTGGTCGACCCCTTCTTGCTTGGGCACTAAGCAAGGGGCGGGCCCCCTTAAGAGGATTTAACGGCCGACCATTGCTTGGTCACCAAGCAATGGACCGGCCCCCTTCTTGGATACCAAGATGAGCCTTTCTTTGGATGGACTTGAGGCTACGATAGGGACCTAGAGGAGAAATTGATTTTGGCCTTCCGATGAACTTGAGTATCCCGTGTTCGCCCCGAACACACAACTCAAGTTCATCGATAATAACTCATTCCACTAGAGAGTTATTATCACATTACCGCACCAATCCCAAATTACATTATGGGCTTTTTCTTATCATGAGTGTGTTAGTCTCCCTGTGTTTAAGATTTCGAATGTCCACTAATTAAGTAAGTTACTGACAACTTAATTAATATCTTGCTCCAAGAGTAGTACCACTCAACTTCATTGTCATATCGGACTAAGTCCACCTGCAGGGTTTAACATGACAATCCTTATGAGCTCCTCTTGGGGACATTCTCAACCTAGATTACTAGGACACAGATTCCTTCTATAATCAATAACACACACTATAAGTAATATCATTTCTCAACTTATCGGGCTTATTGACTTATCGAGTTAAATCTCACCCATTGATAAGTCAAAGAAATAAATACTAAATATATGTGTTTGTTATTATATTAGGATTAAGAGTACACACTTTCATAATAACTAAGGTCTAGTTCTTTTATAAAGTCAGTACAAAAAGAACTTACCTAAAATGGTCCTACTCAATACACTTGGAGTGTATCAGTGTAATTTATTAGTTAAGATAAACTAATACTTAATTACACTACGACTACTTCAACAGTTTGTTCCTTTTCATCTTAGTCGCGAGCAACTATTTATAATTTATAAAGAACTGACAACATGATATTCTGTGTGTGACACCACACACCATGTTGTCTACTATATAAATTAATTGAACAAATTATATTTAACAAATAAATGTAGATATTGACCACTGTGATTCTTTATTTCTAAATAAATGTTTATACAAAAGCTAGGATTTTAGTATACACTCTAACACATACACAGAACTACTATTCCGTCATAGCTTTAGCGATGAAATTTTAATTATGTCTCTAATCTTAGTGATGGAAACTATAACTTTGTTGCTAATTAGCTATGAATATTTAATGGTCTGTAGAGACGGAACATTAAGGGGGTGTTTGGTTTAGGGGAATAGGAGTGAGGATTGGGAATGAGAATCATTGATTGTCATTGTTAATATTTGGATTATAGGAATAGGAATACAAATAAGGGAATGAATCCTTGAAATTGGGTAATAACTCATTCCCATGTACCTCCCCTTCAATGAGTCATTACTCTATTTTCATCAATCAAAATATTCCCTTATTACAAAAATACCCTTGACCTAAAACTAAAATTTTCTCTCTTAATATCAAATATCAAAATATATTTATTTATTTTTTCTTTCACATCACTTCTCTCTCCTTGTTCTCTCTCATCATATTTTCTCTCTCATCATTTTATCACACACTTTCTCTCTCCTTAATCTCTCCTATCACACTCTCTTTCCTCTTTTTCTCATTACACTTTCTCTCTCATCATACTTTCTCTCTCCTCAATATCTTCCATCGCACTCTCTTCCTTCTTTTTTTCTCATTATACTTTATCTTTCCTCAATATCTCCCATCACACTCTCTTTTCTCTTTTTTTTCTCATCACACTTTCGCTCTCATCATATTTTCTCTCTCCTCAATCTCTCTTATCACACTCCCTCCTTTTTTTTCTCAACACACTTTCTCTCTCATCATACTTTCTCTCTTCTCAATCTCTCCCATCACACTCACTGTGCTCTTTTTTTCTCATCACACTTTCTCTCTCATCATACTTTCTCTCTCACCATATTTTCTCTCTCCTCAATCTCTCTCATCACACTATCTCTCCTCATTTTTTCTCATTACATTCTCTCTCTCTTCATCCTCTCCCATCATATTTTTCTCTCTCATCTTCTCTCATCATGCTCTCTCCTATCACACTCTCTTTTCTCATTTTCTCTCATCACACTTTCTCTCTCTTCATTCTTTCTCATCACACTTTCTCTCTCATCATTCTCTTTCATCATATTTTTCTCACATTCATCTTTCTCTTACATCTAATTTTTTTCTCTTATTTTCCTTTAAGGGTAAAAAAAGAAAATTTATTTATTCCGATAGAAAATATGCAACTAACCAAACATTGCTTTTAAGAGTGATATTCATGCTCATACCCATTCTCATTCCATAATACAACGATTTCCATTCCGATTCCTATTCCTAGGAAAGAACCAAACACCCCCTAAATATGATAAATTTCATAAAACTTTGATAAAATCTTCTTGTTTTTGCATTTTTCCTATTTACATACATGGAACCAAACAATACCTCATCACAAACAATGATTTTCACAGCATATACACATTCACAACACAAACAACATAACATCCAATCCAACACATTCACAACACAAACAATACAAACATCATAATTTATTTACAAATCCACATATTTACAAACAACATAACATATGATACAAACGATACATATCAAAATCAAGTTCAACAAGTATTAAAATTCAATCACAATATATCCAAATTTAATAAACAAAGATGAATATCTTAAATTTAACTAATAATATTTGAATCTAATAAATCTAAATACATTACCTTAGGATATAAGGGAATCAAAACTCACGTAGTTTTTTTTATATTTTTACTCTTTTACATTATCACTCACTTCCATTTTCCATTCATGTTCTATTCATTCCTTCGTTATCAAAATCTTCAACTTCGTCATCTAAAAGTTGCATTTCTTGGATTCTTTTCTCAGCTCTAGTCCAATTATCTAGTAATGTTTGGGCTTTCAATGAGTCGGGAGATAAAGTTGATCGTCGTTCATCTAATATGTTGATGCAGGTACTGAGCATCTACTCCACAGCAACAGTTGACACTGGATAAGCTAAAATGTCTTTGGCTATCACAGAGAGGACGGGAAAGCTTTAAGCCTTCTATAACCATCACTTTAAGATATCAAAATTTTCACTATCTGCTTCATTACAATCAAAAAAAGTCATAAAATAATTCTCAAATTCCTGTGTGGAACTTGAGGATCCTCGTGGACATTTTGTTCATTTTTTTAATAAAAGTTGTGCTTTTGTAAGTTTTAAATTACAACTAATAGTTTGTTATATTTCAGAAATATTAATTTGTATTTCATATTTTATATAATATTGATTATAAATTTCATATAAATAAATTCTAACATTATATATAATATTAACTTGATCAGGAGAAGAATAATCTTTAATTAGAATTAAAGCGTCATGATATAAAGTTAACATTTCTTGTAAAACTTCTAATTTAAATCTAGGATCTAAAGCAAATGCAATTACATAAATTTTAGAAATAAAATAAAAATATTTTCCCTATTTAGTTTTCATAGCTAAGATGCAAGAAGATAAAGATTTATTATTAATATGTTCATTTAAAACTAATACTATATCAGAAAAATTTTCTAAAACTAATTGAGCAGTGGGATAATAAACACCGAAAAGTTATTCAGCTGCATTATTAAATACTTTTAAAATTTCACAAATACTACTACAAATATTCCATTATTATGAAAATAAATATATATTAGTATTAATATTTTATGCAGAAAATGAACATAATAATTCTTTATATTGAAATGAATCTTGTAATAATTGGTATATTGAATTCCAACATGTTGGTACATCATGTGTAAATTTTTAGGTCTTAATCCATTAGTTTTACAAAACCTATCCTATTATTTCATTGTAGATGGATGAGACCATAAATAAGAAATTACAATTCTAATTGGTTTAATATAATTTTTTAAAATTTTTAATCCATCTTGAACATATAAATTTAAAACATGGCATACACAACGAATATGAAAAAATAAATAAATCACCAATAATAGGTTGACAAACAAATTTTAGATCATCTATATAAGCGATATTAGAACTAGCATTATCTAATGATATTGAAAATATTTTATGAGTTAATCCATATAATCTTCTAAAATTAAACCTAATAATTATGTGATGTTATGAGTATTATGTGATTCATCAAAAACTCTATAAGCTAACAATCTTTTTTTGAGGTTCCAAGAGTTATCGATCCAATGTCAAGTCAGACTCATATACGAATGTGTTTGCTAATGATCACTCCAAATATCGGAATATAAAGAAACTTTATTATCTAATTTACTAAATTAATCAATTAAATTCCTTTTTCCTTATTTTACTAATTTTTTTTAATTGTACAAGTAATTGTAGTCCTAGAAACACGTTAAGCACATGGATTAAGAGATTCTTTACAAAAATCTTCAAATGTATATTAGATCTAAAACTAAAAGAAAGATATTTTACAAAAATAAATTTAGCTAATGATTCTCTTAATTTATTATCCGAATATAAAAATAAATCAGAATAAGTACTGCCGCTAGTTGAAAAAAATCTTGATAATTGTGTTTGAGAATGACCAAATCCATATTCCATTGGATACTTCTTTTCTACATGTCATTTCAACAGCCCATAGCCACCATCGGCTTGGAATTTATAGGAAGTATTACAGTGCTTACATTTTACACGCATTTCTCTTGACGGAAAAGTGACCTTCTTAAAATGTTTAATAAAAATAGAAGACTTTAGAGGAGGAATTTCTCAAACCTTAGAAGTACTTGCATCGGTACTTCCTTGTATTTCGGGTGTCGGATTCGGAAGGTCCTCGATTTCATCATCGGTGGATTAAATATTGGGGTCCTCCTCCCACAGATTCACTATTTCCTTTCCCTTCCAAACTTGAGATGATGCACCTCCACAGCTGTAACGACCACCCTTTTTACTACTACTACTACTCTCTAAGAGTGATCGTTACTTAACTACTAACTCTACTTAACTGGTATAATTAAAAATCTCTAGGAAAACCCTACCGAAAAATTTCGACAGAGTCTCCCCTGTACCGATGACTAAATCATCAATACAAACAAACTATACTCAGCCACAGGCGGCTGGAACATATATCTTCACAACCACGCAGTATAATATCACAAATAAAGGAAGGAAACTACCCTAATAATAGCAAACAATAATATCACTCCATCAATAGAACCCAACTACAAATGCGGAATAAACTTAATTACAATCTTGACTCATAATAGCATTTAAAGAAAACTAAAGAACTCTAAACAGAAAAGTCTTAACAATTCCTTAGCAAACTCTTGATCTCCCCATAGTCCAGCCATCACACACCTTCATCACCACCACCTTGTCGCCTTCCTTGCTAAATCTTTTCCTTTCCTTTATCTGCAGTAGGAGGAAGTGCAGTCTATAAGCATAAAGCTTAGTGAGCGCTATCTACTCACAAAAATTCGATATGCATGTATGTAAATAAAAACATGCTAAAACTGAATGCTAACATGTAAAGCTACTCATGCTCATAAATAGCAAAGGAATCAAACTATCTGAAATACTAAACATGTATAGCTAATCATGCTCATAATCCAATGAAGGAATCATACTAACTGAAATACTAACATGTATAGCTAATCATGCTCATAATCCAATAAAGGAATCATACTATCTGAAATACTAAACATGTATAGCTAATCATGCTCATAATCCAATGAAGGAATCATACTAACTGAAATACTAAACATGTATAGCTAATCATGCTCATAAACCAATAAAACTATAACTGCATGCTAAGAGCAAATAAAGCTAAACATGCTGAATAATCTAATAGCAAGAAACAAATAAAACTACTACTGCATGCTTCAAATAACAAGAAACTAAACTTTCTAATTCTAAACATATTTGAAGCTTGTTTCATTTGTTTCAAAACTTATACTTTAATACTTTAAAATAATAATCAACTTCTCTTGGGCCCGGCATTGTACCACTTTGCGCGCATTCTTAATAAGAATCGAGGTAGCTAATCCCGAAACTACTAAGATACTTCTAGGCCATGTGCCTAGGGGCAACTTGGAGCCCATCCCTTGGATCTTGTGTCCGGTACATGCCCTTTAAAAGTAAAATACTTTCTTTATAACTTCTTAATACTTGCCCTTACTTGGCATTTAAGCAAACACCTTGTGTGCGCTTTTGATCTTAAACTTCTGAAATTGAGATCAAGTTAAAGTCTTGGTCTTTCTTAGCTTATAACTTCTCATATTAGTCCAATAGCAAAAGACTAAAGATAGGAATCATTACTGCTCATGTTAAACTGATACTTTAAAAAAAATGGCAAGGCTGCTCATGCTACTAAATCAACAATAAGTACTAAATCTGAAATGCTACAAGGTGTTGTTCGTACTTGTAAAATGCTCAAGAAATAGATACTGAATTGCTAAAAAAAGAATCAACTATGCATACTTTAAGCTTAAGCTGTTCATGTTCGTTGAGCATAGGAATCCAAGACTAAAAATGCTAAACATACTAAGGATCATAATATGATTACCCTTTTAGCAGATCTAAACTCAAAGAACAGGTTGAGAAAACTAAGTAGCATGCTAAATGGAAAGGGTTGTTCATGTGTAAGAAATAGTAGAGGAACTAAATCTGCAATGTACAATATATGGCCTAAACATGTTCGGCAGTAGCAAGGAAAAGTCACAACCTGCAATGCTAACTAATGGAACCCTTTTCATGCTTACTGGAAATAGCAATGAACAAAACTAAAATCTGCATTTGCTTAAAAATGAAACAAAACGATTCTGTTTGTTAAAGCAAGGAAGTCCAAAACTAGAAACTTGAACTCAAAGGAACATCTAACTAAATGTTATTCATACCAACATAATAAAAATCTATTCATGCTTGTTAAACTAACAAACTTCTAAAACTATCTACTCAAAATAAAGGGTTGTTTATGCCTATTAATATGCAAGGAAACTAAATCCGCAAGGCTAATTATGAGGCTGTTCATGTTCGGAATTTACAACAAGATTGCAAAACTGGACTTCCAAATCAAGGTTACTCAAGCCTAATGCATGGCACAAACTCAAATCCGTACCAATCCAATTTGCACAGCAAGGTCACAATCCCGAATTGCACAGCAAGGTCACAACAGAAAATTCTAACTCTAACTTGAATTTCTAATTGCAAGGCATGAAGGAAATCCAAATCATATGCCTAAACTAAACAATTCATTCCTTTTCTTTGAGATCCCCGGCAGTAAGCACAAAACCATAATCTTTACAGCATGTTTCAACAGAAAATAAGAGAAACAAGGAAACACCAAATCCCAATTCGGGAAACTCACGGCAGCACAAAACCTTTCAAAAAAACCAATCGACGGGAACTACTCCTACTGCAGGTGAGAAGCAACTCACCTTGTTGTTCTTGGACTTACAACCGAAAGGAAGAAGAAAAGCTCTAGGGTTTCGGTCAACTTAAGTCTTCCGGCTCCTCTTCGTCCGCCTACGTGTGCTCCTCGTCGAGAGATGCTCGGATCCAAGAAGAGCTTGTGAAATCTCCCTCCGTCGGCCGCCGGAGAGCAGCCTTAGGTCTCCTGTCGTTTTTCGCCCGAGAGCCACCGCACGCAGAAAAGAGGAGAAGGAAGGAACGAGAGTTTAGGTTACGGGAGAAAATAAACCTCCCTTTATAACTATGTTATTCGATTATCTAACTATTGCTTAAACTTAATTCTCTCCATATAAGTTTAACAAAACCGTGTAGCTCAGCTGGTTGGGCCGGTTTTGCTTGGGTCAGTTCGACCTGAGGTCGTAGGTTCGAACCTCGCCTTCAACGGTTTTTGTCAAACTTTCTTTCTTTTGTAAACATACTAAACAACTTCCAAAAATTGCGTAAAAATACTCTAAAAATTTCCAAAAATCTCTAGAATATTTTAAAAGCATTTCCAAATATTTTTATGGACATTTGGAACTCGAAATAAAGAAAATTGGGTCGTTACAACAGCCTCCTTCCATTGTAATTGAACATTGGAAATGAAAGTGCATAGAAATGAAGACAAAAATGTGTAGAGAATACAAAATAAAGATTAAGAGTAGAGAAGATGTGTCTGAAAATGATGAAATGAGCTCTCTATTTATAGAGTTTGGATAGTAACAGACATTAAATCATAATCATTGATCATAAAACGATCAAATGATCCAAACCATTGAAAAAATACCTAAAAAAACCCCCACCCCTCCCTCAATGGCTAGGAACCAGCGATTCCAATGGGAAAAAACAAACAAAAAAAATCTATTGAATCGACGGGCCGAACCGACGGTCCACCGATTTTACACTTAATGAACCGGAACCGACCCAACAACATGTCAGGCTGGTTCTGGTT
Organism: Zingiber officinale; assembly: GCF_018446385.1. Taxonomy (NCBI): domain Eukaryota; kingdom Viridiplantae; phylum Streptophyta; class Magnoliopsida; order Zingiberales; family Zingiberaceae; genus Zingiber; species Zingiber officinale. The sequence continues at coordinate 5,863,572 of NC_055996.1, read as the reverse complement.
TGGCCTGATGAACCAGGTTAACGGGCAACTAACTCGTTAACCTGGTTACGGGCCTAGGACCCGCCTAGGCCGGGTCCGGCTTGGACCCGGCCAGGGATCGGGTCTAGTCCTGAGTGTAGGACCGTTGACACGTAAGAGGGGGGAGGGGGTGAATCACGTGTTAAAAAAAACATCATTCTTTTTCGAAATTAAATATTAAGTACGCAGGGGAATAAAACAAAATAGAACCAAAACAAAAACACGAACGAACACGATCGATTTACTTGGTTTGGAGCCTTTAGTGACTCCTACTCCAAGATCCAAGTCCCTCAAACGTATCAATGGACAATTCACTAAAAACCTAATCTGGAACTGCCAGAAGAGAGAATTGAATACAAAATATAGAAGGAAGGGAAGTGTAACGACCTACACTCTCTTTTTGCAAGTAATATAAAAAATAGTATTTAATTTCATTACCAACTCATAGAAAGAAGATCCGGAAGTGCTCAGAGTTGATGTTGGTCGGCTGGTAGCAGTTGGAAGTCACAAACCAGTAGCACATTGGCAATAGGACGTGTTCGTAGCAACAAAATGGTCTTTGTAGATCGTAGAGGAGATGATTCTTGAAGGCTGCTCAAATAGGGCTTATATATGCTATTGAGGGTGCCTCCAGCTTCGTCCGTGTAAGTACCCTATGGTAGTTTCGATGTGATCAACGAAGCCAAGTTAGGTCTTGTTATGTTTTGATGTCCTGTGTCTAAGTGTGCAGGAACTTAGGAGCACAGGAAGTTGAGCAAAAGACGCAATTAGTGAGAAGAACAACACAGGAGAAAGTCAACGGGTTCGGTGCATCCGAAGGATGAGGTGCTGCAGAAGAGTACGCTGGCAGACGAGAAGGAAGCGTGCAACGATTTCGAGGGACAAGAAGACAGAGAGGAAGGTTGCTTAAGAAGGCCGAAAGATGGGTTCGGGTGAACCCTATTTCGGATGGTTGAAATCACCCAAGAGAGTGGAACTAGAGTAAGAGCCCGGACTGAAAAGTCAATAGTATGTTGACTCGTGGTCCGTGCGCTTGAACCAGGTCCAGGCGCCCAGACGGTCCAGGCGCCCGGATCACCTGATGCCTCTCCCAGCGGGGGTTGTGTCGACCCAGTCCGGGCACCCGAAACCCTTCCATGGGCTTGGACCAGAAAGTTTATCTAAACATGCTCTGTCGTGATCCGGTGCTCCAAGGATAAAATTTTATTCCCTTCCAGGCGCCCCGATCAGGACGATAAATACAACCCTAATCCCAGTAGTTGAAAAACAACACTTATAAACAATTCCTTTGTCTATTCTACTACTGTTTGAGCTATCAACGTAGTAAGAGACTTCTCTACCTGAAGGAGACTTTGATAGTGAGCTCTAATTACCTTGGATTAGTAATTCTCTGATTGCAAACCAAGTAATTCCTTTTGTGCCTCTCACTACAAAAATAATCAGGATTATCGACAAAAATATCCGTTGGTATTCCGTCGGTATATTACCTTACCGACAGATTACCGACGAAATTATAGGTGTCGGTAGCTGATTTATTAGAAATGGGATTATTGACGAAATAACGTATTCCATGGGTAATATTCTACCGACAGAAAATTAGTCCGTTGGTAATAATGTCGGAACAGTGTAATATAATCGGGGTGGGAAGTAAATAGATTACTGACGGAACATAAGTTTTCGTCGGTAAATACCGATGGAACTAAGGTTTCCGTCGGTATTTATCAACGGAACTGAGGTTTCTGTTGGTATTTACCGACGAAAACCCAATGTTTCGTCGGTAATATATCGAAATGCCGACGGAAACCAAAGTTTCCGTCTATAATTTTTTCGATAATTACCGACGAAAACTAAACTCCGTCGGTATTCCGTCAGTAAACAAAAAAAATTACACAGGTACAATCTTCTTTTGTGCTTGCCCTATTTACAATTTCCAAATATCCAAAACCATCACAAACAATGGCATTATAATCCATTACATACAATTCACACATACAAAAATATAATCCACACATACATCATATAACAATCACATACGCTCGGAGGGACTCTCAGGGACCTTGCTTCATGGAGAATAGGCTGATGCTCGTCTTTTGGTAGCGCCTGCTGCTAGCGAAATGATGCAGGAAGGTCGTTCGGAAGTCCTTGAAACTTTGGATGGACCCATCCGGCAGCCTTCTGAACCATCGTTGTGACGAGCCAGAGAGCGTGGTGAGGAAGACTTGACACTTGACTCCCTTTGTGTACTGATGAAGAGTAGCAGCGTTATCAAACTTACCAAGATGGTCGTCTGGGTCGGTTGACCCGTTATATTCTCCGATCGCCAAGGGAGCGTAGTGCCTTGGCAGCGGATCTTGTAGGATTGCCTCGGAGAATTGGAGGTTGATCCGCTCGGGCGACGAATCAGCTCGGGGCGCCTTTCCTTTCCTTGCGTCCCGCACAGGTGCTTCATCTGAAGAAGAGCCCCTTCCTTGATTGACTTGAGCAATCTCGGAGGGTGTTTGAAACAAGGCCCGGTGGAACAGAATAGGTGCAGGTGGAGCCTCCTCTTGAGTGTCAATCGGCCCCTTATTCTACCCCCAGATGGACAATTGCTCTGGTTGATCTTGATGGGCCGCTTGACCTCCCGAGGCCGATGTTGCTTGTTGAGCCAGCCGATCGACTAGCGCTCTTTGCTGCTGCTGCTCAACTAATTTTGCTGCTCACGATTGTATAAGTGCGTCAAGCTCCTCTTGAGTGAGCGTCACCATGTGGAGTCATCCAGCTTCTTCCATCCTCTTGGCTCGGATGCAGGTGCGTTCCCACAGATGACGCCAAATTTGATCATGTCCAAGAGTCGAGGTGACGGACGTTGGGGGTGTGGCGCTCCTGTTGACCATGCATGGACCTCCGATGAGACTAGTCTGCAAGCACAAAAGCGTCAGTGCCAAGCTAGGGAGTGGTTCCCCGATGATGGCTCTCCGACGCTCAAGTTAGATCTCCGACGAAAGCAGCAAGCAAGCAAAGCAAAGAAACGAAAGTGGCAGCGTAACTGTAGCTACAGTAGAATGAGCATACCTTCGTTGAAGCCTGGGGTCCTTTATATAGGGCTCCCAGGGGTGTGCGTGCACACTCCTTGAGACGTGCACGTATCTCAAAGCCTTCCCTGATAGGACGTGTCAGGAAAGTGTACCTGACACCATACCTCAACATACCTCAACAACTCGAGCATATCCTGACAAGACAGTGGAAGCTTCCGTCATACGATTCTCTGCCTGATCATGCCGCCAACCATGTTGTCTGTCTACGGTGCGGGTCTCGAGAAGGATATCAGTCGATCCTGCCATTGTCTGCTAGTGGGTCGAGCGGGTGGGCCGCTTGGCCAACTTTTGTCTGCTAATGGGCCGAGTGGGATGACCGTTCGACTACTTCCATTGTCCAGGTTTGCTGGGTCGGGTTTGCGCTTTGATAGTTGTGATCTGATCTGTGGCCGATCCGGATGTCCACCTGGCACATGCCCAGCTGCTTGGCAAATGGCTTGTCGGTCGACGCTTGCTTTGGTGATAGTTTTGAGCGTCGGAAGCTCGATGCAAGACCGAGCTGTAATAACATCAGACCGGTCATTCCTTAGTCCGACCGGCTGATGGGGTCGCCCGATCGGACGCTAGCCTGGGGCGTTGATCGCCTTGACTCTGACCTTCCACGTGGCACTGACCTCCTACGGAGCGAGACCCTACCTTACCACCGGATCAATTATCAAAAAGTCCCAAAGTGAATGCTAAGAATTTTCAAAGTAACTTTCAAAATTGAGCTATTTTCAAATAGGTGTTTCAAAACAATCTTCAGGTATAAACTTTAGCAAATATTTTGAAATGCAATTTTTCAAATCATCAGTTTCAACTTATTAAGGAAGTGTTTTAAAAGACTTTCAAAATAGTGTTGCAAAATAATTTTCAAAATAGATATTTGAAAAGTATAAGAGTATTTTGAAATTCAATTTTGAAAGTATTTTGCAAAATAATTTTCAAAATAAGTTCAAGGCCATTTTCAAAAATTTTCTAAAACCTACAAAAATTTTGCAAAATATTTTCAAAGAAATTAAGCAAGATAATTTTAGAAACATTTTCAAAATATTTTTCAAGCGAAGTTTAAAAAGGTTCTTTAAAGTACTTTTCAAAATATTTATAAGTTGTCCACATAGATCCTCCTCCATAACCTGATATTACTTTAAAAATAATATTCATCTAAAAACTATCCTTAAATGTCTAACTTTTAGTTACTAACTAACTACCAGGAGATAACATTGTTCACTTAGTTAATCAAGTTAAGTATGTTAATCTAGCAAGTGATTTACTAAAATGGACCACTTAACTTGATTGTTGTATTTTTATATTTTTCACCCAGACTTATTTTGATACACTAATATAAGTATCTAAAGTCTAGGTAAAGTCTTAAGCATCTTACATCATTCTATATTTTTGAATATACAAGTAAGATAATCCTAATGTGCTTGTTAGATGCTGGCTGTTTAAAACTATAGGATCATGATTTCTAGGAGAAATCCTAAACTAAGCTCATAATAGTTTTGAAAACCTAGAAAACTTGGGGGTTTTAAATTAAAAAGTACAAAATAGGAGTGACTTAGAATTTAGAAATTATTTAAGGAAAAACACATCCTATCCTTTAATTAGATTTTCAAGAACTTTTAAAATTTTATTAGATTATCAAAAGAAAATAAATAACTACCAAGCATATATACTGAATAGATCAAGTATCCCTCATGCACCAGTCACTATTCTAAAGGCTAGTAGCCATCCATGATTTACTTCTTCTGTATTGTCCCTGGAATGGGTTAGCAGGGGGTGCTAGGGGCGAGCATAGTCGCCTTTTGTCACCATGAATAAATCAAGTCAACAACCAATATATACAAGTGCACTGAAAATAATGTCTAACCATCATTGGAAGGTGGAGGTGGGGGCTGGTCAATCACACGTAACGCCTGAAGTATAGCCTGCATCTGCTGGTTTATGTGCCAGAATCCAGTGGTCATCTCCTCATGAAGAGAGGTGAATCCGTCTGAGACTGACTGCTGGATTCGTGCAAAGGACTCCTTAAGCCTAGCACGGTGCTCATCTATCGAAAATAAGGTCGAAGGCTGGGTTAAAGTCGAAAGAGGTGTAAAGAAATCTTTAAATGTAAACTCCGGCATCTCTTCCTCTATAGCCACAACTGCCTTGTCGACCTCGGCTGGAATGACAAGTAGGATGCCCTCATCGGCTTTATCTGGAATGCTTGGCTGAAGACCTGCTCTCTAAGTCAGCCCCCTTGAGCGGTAATTTTTATATGCACTAATATAAGCTGACGCTGACCAATCTCATCATACTCGCTAGGGGGAGTGAGTGTACCTTGGGTCATGTCTACTCCTATGGTCTAAAACATGAATGTCAAAATGTGACAGTAGGGCATATGAACTCGTCCCCTAGTGATGAGGCTGGATGCTTAAATGATATTCTGAAACATATGTAATGCAATGTCAATGTCTAGTCTCTGGCATTGTGCATAAAGGAAAAAAAAAATGAGATGATCGTATCATCGCAACATCTCGAGATGTTATCGACAAAATACAGGTGGTGAGGACTCTCTATAAGATATAGTTCTGAACCCTAAGAGAGAGATCTAAAGTCAGTCACAATGGGTACTCTCTCCTCCCCAAAAAAATACATATGGATGGTATTCAATGTAATATGGGAGTAGGGTTCGCCAAATGGTAAGTCTTTACTATGGTAACACAAAAATGGACATGTAGATTACCTATGGCCTAAACAGTCATACAATACTGTAGGTAAAAAAACTAAAGTCTTTACCAGCTACTTTGGTAGAGTATGTTAAGTCATCCATCCTAACTAAATTGTTATAAAATTGGGCACATAAGTCTAGGTTGACTGAATGACTACAGTAAATCAGTTTATCTAACTTATAGTAGTCTATAACTTCTATAATAGGGATACAATAATATAAAAAAAATATCCTACTTCGGTACCTAGATTTTAGTGCAACATATGTACAATCCAGAAAAATCTAGCCTAAGTCCCTCAGTGGGGAATCCGCCACCCCAGCAACCCCACGACCATATATGAGGAGGTAAATCAAGAAGTTATAGTTGGCCAGTGCGGGGAGAGTTTTTTTCGTCGGTATTGCTAATATTCGAACCCTTGTCCTATGGTAGCAATTCTGCCCCATACTAACCAACTCAACCCTATCCTGGGGATAATTTTTGCTGACACATAATTGAGGATGAAGTTGAGTTTGGTGTTAGAGAGTTTATGACAATTTATCCAAATCTACTTAATCCAGATATAATTTAGAGGGATGTATTCAATCTTAGATTTTTAATTACTTTCAATAACTTTTATGGATTTTAAAAGTCTAGGTGTATTCAATTTAGACTTTTATAAACTCTATAGAAATTTAGTGATATCCAAATTAGATTTTTATAGAAATTTAAAAAGTCATATAGTATTGAAACTTACTTTTTAAAATTCCATGAAAATCTTTTAGTATCCAAACTTTTATGAATTTTTATGGATTCTTTTAAAATTCTTTAGATACAAATTTTAAACTCTTGGTAAACTTTAAAAGATAAAAGAAAAAGTCATCTATTCATCGTTGAGATTTCTATGGACTTTTAACCCAACACGTCTCTCTCATTTCTATCGTCGTCACCTCTCTTTTCCCTTCCTCCACAGTTTTGCCTCTTCCTTGCTCCTAGATCGACCTCCTCTACCATTAAATCCGAGCTCCATCTACTAATCAAGCGCTCTTTCTATTTCTTTGGTTCTTCTTCGATCTCTCTCTCACAAGCATGTGAACATCTATTGGAATTGTACTGTTTGGCTTTGTTGTTTTAGTTCGTCCAGAAAAAATCATGGTGCTTTGTATTTTTTAAATTTGCTGCTTGATTATTGTGTGGTCACTGATTTGTATGTGCATATTTTGTTTATGAGCGTATTTTGTTTATATGTATGATGCTAAAAATTGATTTTTTAATTAGATGAATTTTTAGTGTGCGATATGGGATACATAGTTTTTCTTCAAGTAGTATTATCTTGGTGACGCTTATAAGAAGGTACTGAAGAGAATGTTGTGATTGGTAGACAGGTTCTTGAATATGACTCATTTATATTTATTTATGCCACCAAAGAATGAAAATGTGTGAAATAAAAAAAAAAGACAAAAAATGACCTAGTAGAAATTCTATTTTTATTTTTTTTCCATTTTTTTTTAAAAAATAAAAAATATATGAAGATAATCTTTTTCTTCTTATTGCTAGTCATATTTGATAGGAGTATTATATAATAACTTATAATATATTATTAAATTAAATGACAGTAAAAATCTTATAAAAATTTTTATAGAATTCTTTTACAATTTTATAATTTTATAAAAATCAATAAAAATCCTCTCTATAAACATCTATTTTTAAAAAATCCTTAATATTTGAAAATATAATTAAGAAGTTAGGAGTGGCAAATTGGTATATGGGAAATAAACATGACGTATGCGTGACTGTGTGTGTGACAGCGTGAGGAAAAAATTATCACAAAGCGTCGCTCGTAATTAAACACACCTCACCATAACGATCCTCCAGCATCAAAAGAGAGAGACAGTGGGGCCCGATCGATTATCCCAAGTTAGTGAATGAGGATTATTATTATTATTATTATTATTATTATTATTTTCATCAAGAGAGAGACAGAGCGCGACGGAGAGAGAAAGAGAGATGGCGACGGAGATCAATCCGATTCGATTTGGCATCATCGGCTGCGCCGACATCGCCCGCAAGGTTTCCCGTGCCATCGCGCTGGCCCCCAACGCCGTCCTCGTCGCCGTTGGCAGCCGCTCACTCGAAAAGGCCCAGCGATTCATCGCCGCGAACCGCTTGGACGCCTCAGTCGTCCGCCCCATCGGCTCATACGAGGAAGTGCTCGAGGATCCCGGGATCGACGCCGTGTATGTCCCTCTCCCCACCAGCCTCCACGTTCGGTGGGCCGTGGCCGTCGCCGAGCGTGGCAAGCACCTGCTTCTGGAGAAGCCGACCGCCGTTTGCGCTGCCGAGCTTGACATAATCCTCGAAGCATGCCGCTCCCGCGGTGTGCAGTTTATGGACTGTACGATGTGGATGCACCATCCGCGGACTACCAAGATGCGGGAGTTGTTGTCTGATTCCGCTCGCTTTGGACAGATACAGACGGTATTTGTTTTTCTTAGATCAATCGTTTAATCGGTTGTTCGATTCATCATTCTTTGATTATTTTTTTTTTCCAGTGGTTTGGCTCGGATATAGGTAATTTTCTTCTTCCATGAATCTAATAATTGGCTGGTGTGCAGATTTGGTTTAAGAACTCTAAATTATGGATATCTACTCTTCCCTGTTCTCCAGTTTTTTAGTATCTAATAGGGGAATCATTTTATTCCTTTCAAATTAGTGGTTACATCTCAGTATTTTTTCCCCAGGTAGATAGACTTCTGTTTAAAGTTAACAAAAGTCAATTGGGCGTGCTTCGGTTTGTTTGACTTAAAAATCGAACCATTCTCGAACTAACTGTGTGGTCCTTTACATGTGGTAAACTATACTCAAACTATAATTTTTTTTTTTTTATTTCACGTTGGAATGGTATTCTAATTGCATAGGTGCCTAAGGCATAGATGCATCTACTAACATGAACTTTGACTTATGCATTTTGCCTACTGGTTCATCTCTGGTTAGTCAATTTGCCAGTTGTTTATTAGATCAAAGCATGATCCATATTAATCAAACCTAATCTAGGGCACAGTGGCCAAATCCTATAGGAAAGGACTGGTTGGTAATGTTGGAGTTGCTACTAGATGCTATTTTTCTAATTGGAGATGATTTAATGCTGAGCTAAATTTTGGTCTTAACATTAAAGGTAGTGGGCCTGCTCTCTCAAATAATAGGCATGACCAACGAATAATTGGATGAATCTGACTGTTTTGGAGAAACCAAGATGAAGTTGACTGTTCTGGAGAAAAACTAGAGATTTCAAGTAATTTTATCTCATTGTAGTGCCTCTGAAATAGGAGAGTGGTGAAGGTGCAGTCCAAGTATTTGTTGCCTGGTAAATGCAACCAATTTTGCTAGAAAATTGTATCGGACCTTCAAAGAGCCATAATCTCAACCTCCAAATACAGTGGTGGAGATCCAAAGGATTATGGTCCTAGAGGAGCTTCAGAAGTATCCATCTACTTAGACAATTTTAGTTCTCTAGGTAGTAAGCACATCACACCCATAAAGTTATATTTTCTTTACTGTATTTACTAATGTAGATAAGTTGTAACTTATGAATGATCATAATAACTTCCTTTATTATGAGTTTAGTACTAATCTTTTCAGTCAATTTCCATCAAACTAATTGATTTGCCCAACTGGTCAAGACTGGTTCAGTATTCCTTTGACATATATCAAAATTTAGTTCTCATTTTGTTGACCTTTTGCACATCAGTGTTGGCCTATATTGACTTGGGCTTTGGGCATTTTGGCTATTTCTCATCATGCTTGGATTTTGGCTATGTTGCTCAAGCCTATCAAGTTATGTGGATAGTTTTCTCATCAGGCTAGGTTGTGGCACATTAAAATAGTTGTGTGGGCTGTGCACACATTCAATCCCAACCTAACCTTAAGTTGGGTCCTTAAACATCTCCATGTTGAGATAAGCTTGGGAACAACTTCAATCTGCCAAACATACATTATATTCCTTGTTCCAGGAATTCAAACTTATATTTTTATTTTTTATAAATCATAAATCCTGCAGATAGAGTACAACTCTTGTTAATTTTTACATTGCATAAGTTAGGAATTTGACGGACATAGCATGTTACAAACAATTTGATTTTTTTTCAGGGTGGGTTTAAGTTTTGGCTTATCTTCATTGTTCATGTTTCAATTGAATTAGACATCTTTGATAATGTTTGCTTCATCTATCTCATTGTATGCTCAACAAATTCTACTACTTCAGATGTATCTATAGCCACATAATTTTTAATATCGTGATTAGTCTTTAGTTGGGAAGGATAACATAATCTTGTGTAATGCTAAGAGAATAATCGCACACACATATAATGGACTAAAGTATAATACTAAATCAATAAATTCCCAACATGGTACTCAACGTTTGATTTTGATACCCGCATATAATTATTAATTCTAAGCTTTTGACTCTTCCCTTTAAGCTAGAGCATAGATATTAATCCATGCCTAGCTTGTTGCACAAAATGGAAAAATGACCACAAATAGAAAAATTAAATGGACAAAGGCTCTTGACAGGTATACTAGCACAACAATTGAGAGTCGTGATGATGAAATGTTCTTAAGTTGTTGACAATCTTCAATAGAGATTTTGATTAAGCTGATCCAATTTCTAAAAGAGTTGATATTATCTTTTTTTCTACTCAAACTGATGAAACAATTAACCTAATATCCTTATATTACTACTAATCCAATTGTCTTTCAAATATCATTTATTAATCCATGTTTCATAATGTGGGTTGTCACTTGTCAGTTCCTTTCAAGTGTCTTATGTGACTTGCTGATTTTGTCTGGATAAAATTTTAGGTTTGTAGGGATCCATGCTCGTAAAGAAGTATGAACTACTTTATCTTTGGTGCCTGTAGAGAAATTTTGATGGATATCAGTTGCATCATTTTTCTTGCTGGGATAGTTTACTTGAGAACAGATTAACTCAGATAATTCATTCCTTCAGTTGGATTGATCTGGGGATATTGTATCGTTTTTTTGTGTTGCATCAACCCTCATGCCATGTTCATTGGAATCCACAATCCTGTGTTAAGTAGATGCTAGTCTATTTGGATTTTCTATTTCACCCTTGATTTGAACTATTTTCTGAGTGCAGGTCCATAGCCATTTCTCATTCGCTGGAAAACCCGACTTCCTTCAAAATGACATTCGTGTGAAGCCAGGCCTTGATGTTCTCGGGGCTCTTGGTGATGTCGGCTGGTACTGCATTCGCTCGATCCTGTGGGCATTTGACTATGAACTGCCTAAGAAAGCAATTGCACTCCATGGCACAGTTAGGAACGATTCAGGCATTATTTTGTCATGTGGATCATCCCTCCTCTGGGAGGATGGCAAGGTCGCAACTTTCCACTGCGATTTTCTCACTCATCTGACAATGGAGCTATCCGTCGTGGGAACAAATGGATCTCTTCGTCTTAACGACTTTGTGATCCCATTCGAGGAGGACAAAGCACAGTTTTCATTTGGTTCAGCCTTATCGTTCAACGATTTGGTGACAGGTTGGCATACATTGCCTAGCAAGCATATTGTCGTAACAAGCCTGCCGCAGGAGGCACTGATGGTCCAGGAGTTCTCGAGATTGGCTGGAAACGTCAGAGCTTCCGTCAGTAAGCCGGATGATAAATGGCCTACCATTTCCAGGAAGACTCAGGTAGTTCTGGATGCTGTCAAAGCATCAATTGATCAGGGATGCACACCTGTGGACATTGTTGGGTAATGGACGTGCTAATGCTGTTTAACCAAATGCGTTTTCGGTGTGTTGTGCTGTTAAATGTCATTGTATTTGCTGATGCTATCAGCGCATGTTTGCAAACTCGATGATTTGGTGCAGTCGATGGCTATGTGGGTTCATTTGCTTTCTTAATCAAATAAGGGATCTTTGCATAATTCCTCTCTTTTTCTTCTGGTTGTTTTTATTACCTAAAAATATAATCCAAGATTACATCCCTTGTAATATCTAATGATTCACAGATTTTTTTTTTAAATACATAATTTGTCCTCAGGATAATGGTGATAGTAGGCTTTTCAAACAATAACTAAATATTTGAATAACAAATTCTAACTGCAATGTATGGGTTGATAATTTTAAAAATGCTTACCGTTTGAATGGAATTTTTCAATTTATCCTAATGACAGAATTGAACTGATCATTTTTAAAATTAATCAGTTTGAAATATTAGATATTTGGATTACAATAAAAAAATTCACATATTTTTAAATTTTTGTTAAGATTAATACCCTAACTCCTAGTGAAACTTGATCCTATCAAATTACGGTTCTTTAAGCTTCACATGTAATCCTAAATTTAACTTAAACTCTTTGTTAGTTATATCAAAACTCGGTGAAACTCGACGAATAAAAAGCATACTTGCATCAATAATTTTTTTATCCTCCACTAAAAGCATAATTGCACTAATATGTTTTTTTATCCTCCGCTATGATTATTATTCCCACCAAAATATCTCATCATTTATGATTTTTTCTCGTGACGTTGATGTTGTTCCTAGTTTTTAGGATAATTTATGATCAAAATTAAATTTTAAATTTTAAATGGGACAAATATTTTAGAAATCCATTTCTGAATGTAAATAAATTATATTTAAAATTTATTTAATAGGAGAGAGTAAAATCGTCTATTTTTAAAATTAATTATGTAAAAATTATATATATAAAAAATTAGTTCTACATTATTTTATACAATTTCTTGTCAATTTCATAACTTCCTTTTTCAATAAAGAAAGATTCAAATATCCTTGCAAAAAGGATGATGCAAGATAAAAAGTGACAATAATAGAAAGTGATGCCAGTAACTTAGCATTATTGTACCAATGGGGCCCAACACATAGTGTACCCACTCACCCTCTTCATTATTATTATTATTATTATTATTATTTTAAATTTTTATTTTGTCTTCTTGTCAAAAGAAGGTGGGGGCAAAACTATCAGCCTCAATGCCCATCCCCCAACCTTTCTACCTTTTACAATATTACATCTTTAACTTCGCTGGAAATTGAAGTTTTAATTTTTATGTAAAAATAAATAAATATTATTTCATATTTTCGATTTACAATTTCCATGGTTATATATATTTTTTCAACATTTTTAAAAATATTTCCACATATAATTTCACGGCAGATGTGTGCCGCAGGCCCCACCGCATCGTTCGATATATTCCACTCACGCCTTTGTCGACTCTCCTTCGTCTACCCGTGAATACACCCGCATGCTCCCCGACATTATCTCTGCTCCGAAAAAAGTTTGACGGAAACTAGTCTCAGCCCGTCACCGTGCGAGTATCGGTGCAGGAAACTCCAAATCAGACGGGAGCACCACGAGGTTGACGTCATGAACGTATCCACGATGTCATTTGCACTCGGTGAGTCAAAACTGCGAACGTGCTTCCTGAATTACATGATACAGCAGATTCTTTCGGCGGGTTGCAGGCGTGCTTGGATCAAAAATAAAAGCGAAGCGGCGAAGAGGAACACGGCTAAGCGCTCGCCGTCGCGATCTTGGCTTCCGTGACTCCGTTCTCTTTCCTTGCTTCCGCCAACTTGTGCTCCTGTGGACGGGCTTCTCGCGAGGAATGGTGGTGAATACCGGTACCACGAGAGGTCCTTGCATCTAGGACTGTTTTCACTGGAGCTGGGGATGGATTACCAGTGCCGGATTTTCTAGGAGGGCACCGGATCTTCTTCTGGGTGCAATGGCGGAGGTGGAATGGGAAATAAGGTTCAAAGGATTCATCTGGCTCGTCCTCGTCTTCGATCCCTTCTCTAGGGTTCTTTCCAACATGGAAGGTACCGAGTGATCTTTCCTTGTACTATAGGGTACTGCGAAATATTGGTCCTGCTACAGCTTTTGCGGTGAGCGTAATCTGAGTCGAGTAATTGGGATGTGGGCACGATTGTCATAAAAATTCTATTTTTGTCGTACTTCATTTCATGATAGATGGTTTAGTTGCGGAGCATGGGCTGCTGGAATTGGAAAGGGACGCCAAACGTTGGCCGGATCTGAACATGGATGCTCTTTTTGTCCATGTGGATCATTTATTTTCTTGGATTTGGTTGGCATGTTTGGCACTCTTGTTTTTAACAACTGTTTTTAGATAATTCAACCAAACTAGAAAGTCCGAAGGAAGATTGCAATTTATTTCGAATGTTTGTTTTTGGTCAAATATTGAATGATTTTTCGTTGAGAATTTCTTTTTACTGCAATTTAATCTGGTCGATTTCTCTGTTAGTTTTGTATAGTAACGTCGCCTTCTAGAGAACGATGGACATTATGATATCTTTTGTTATTTCCCAATTTGGTCAACTCGGATTTATGATTCTAATTGATGCAGTCAATCATCAGCGAAGCTAAAGGAATTACTAATATATTTTTTAAAATAAATTTTTAATTTTATCAAAATTATTGGCTAAAATTGTGTGGTTTTTTTTAGAGTTCCTTTTTTAGTGATTCTCATCAACCACACGTGCGATTCTTTATTGCCAGATTTTTCATGTCAAAAGTTGTGTGAAGTTAATGTTCCAGATGAGGAAGTTATTGATGCTTCAATCACATAGCACTGTTGGGTAGATTTAGAGAATCTTAGTTCAATACTTCGGTCAAATTCCCAGTTTTAGCTCTTCTCTTTTTGGATTTTCTGTTTCCTAGACCACTTGTATATTCTTCTTGTATCTCTTGTATACAGGTGATGCTTTGCACTACCTCAAGACAAACTTAAATGATCCTAACAATGTGCTACAGAGCTGGGACCCAACCCTGGTCAATCCATGTACATGGTTTCATGTTACATGCAACAATGACAATAGTGTTATCCGAGTGTAAGTGTATTCACCACCTCATAGATTTTTTGTTATGGAACTCAATTAACCCTCTATAGTTGCTTCTAGTGATCTTGGAAATGCGCAACTATCTGGTGCTTTGGTTCCCCAGCTTGGTCTACTGAAAAATCTGCAATACTTGTAAGTTCTGTGTTAGATGTTCTGGATTACATGAATTCTTCTTATTGAGCCACATCAACTTTGACAATTGACAACAAAAATTTCTAGAATTTTATTTCCTGACACTTGTTCATAAAAACTCACAACCCGAACCACTGAAATCTTATGTTATACTTGTTCTACCTCTGGCATGGTCAGATAGTTCTCAATTGTACCTATAATTCTCATTTAAATAAAATATTATTGGATAGTGAGGGGTGTTTCAACTTTCAACTATAAAGAGTGACTATAATTGCAGAAATTTGAGCTGTACCTTTATATTTTGTTGTGATTAAATCTTTTTATTCTTTTATGGGCAGAGAACTTTATAGTAACAACATTAGCGGGACAATTCCTAGTGACCTTGGAAATCTGACGAACTTGGTCAGTTTGGATCTCTACCTGAACGGTTTCACAGGTGAAATTCCAGATTCATTGGGAAAGCTAACGAAGCTGCGATTCCTGTATGACTATGCTCTTCTCTGACTATGATCATATGGTTTTTAAATAATTGATGTAAAGAATGCTTTGCTATAGTTTATATTGTGTTGCTATATTAGTTAGTCAGGCTACTTTTTGAATGCTTTATAACAATTGCAAAACTGGTTATCCTTTCTTCACATTGTTTTCTTGTGGACAACATTGCAATGCTAATGAAGGATAATTTTGTTGGTGCATCTACTGGAGCTTACTTAATCAGCAGGTTTAAATTCTCAATCCAAATCAAATTGGGTATTGGAATTGTACTATATGTTAATAAACATTGATATAAATTTGTCTATTGTTTTCTATTTTTGAAGGATGAAAATAGCAAGCTATTTGCACCTTTACTTAGAGTGATGGATAATGTAGTATTGTGGGATGATCAGCATCTATTATCGACCAAAATATTGGAATGACACACAAAAAGTTGGTGAAATATAGATCAAAATGGTAAACATGGATGTGCAGATTACTAAAAAGATAGAATAGAAGAATTTCTATTCAGAGCAATTGTAAAGTAATAGGCATGACTCTAATAAATTGTATGGTATAAAAATATGATAAGATAATATCAATAAGTTTGGAGATGTCCAATATATTCTGTAGCTAGAAAATTGAATTAACTAGACGCAAAGGTGTTAAAGGTAATAGGTCATAGAAAATTTTATTACACAATTAAAAATTCTTTAAAAGATATGGATATTAATGGTGTTATAGAAAATCCGAACTACTCAACCCAACCCAGAAATGGAACTGCACTGGTTCAGTAAATCAGATTCTTTGATTTTGGTTTGACTTTTAGCTTTCAATTATTTTGAAATCTGAGTTTTGATTGAGTTTTTGGGTTTTAAGTAAAAACCTGAAAACCTGAACCTAACCCTTTGAAACCATGTTGGCATGGCACGGTTAGAGAATCTTTTCAACTATGGGTTGATACCTCAACTTCAAACTATATGCCTTGTGTGATCCTATATAAGTGTACATATTATGTAGTCTTTTGGTGTGCATGAAAAACTAAAAAAGCCCAACCCAAACTGAACTGAATTTTTTTCTTAAGTTTGGTATTTCTTACCATTAGGGCTACCTAGTGCACGAAGCTCCCGCCAGTGCAAGTACTGGAGAAGGGTCGGACCACATTGGGTCTATTATGCAGCCTTACCTTGCATTTATTACCATATTTGTTTAATTTATTTTCAATTTTAGTTTTGGAACCTTAAAAAAGAACCAACTCCCCCTTTGTAAATAAATTTTCTTTCTCCTAAAGTTGTTAGTTGTGGAAGCCCAGTGCTTCATGTCCATCTCTTTTTGCAGCCTAGTGCTGCATCAACAAGCAGTTGGATTCACGGCTCATTGTTTTTCTTCTATGCAAAAAATGAACAAACATCTGCTGCAAACTTTGCTACCGAAAACAGTGAAATAATTTTGTCAATTTTCTTTAATATTTCTAATTGCTTAAAAGTCAGGGAGGGTCCTGTGATGATCTTTCTTTTTTTCTCTCTATTGAGTAGAAACAGAGAAATAGAAAGACTATGTCACTGTTGTTGATTTTGTAGTAGAGATAATTGACATTGGTTGGGGTTCTTGCCTCTTGCACCAGTAGAAACAGAGATATAGAAAGATTATGTCACTGTTGTTGATTTTGTAGTACAGATAATTCACATTGGTTGGAGTTCTTGCCTCTTGCACCAGTAAATTTCTTTAGTAATAAAATTTTCTTGCAAGGGCTGATTGAGTAGTAAAAATTGTAGAGCTCATTATGAGCATCGTACTCTTGTGCAGTAAAGCTGATAAGAAATTGATTGGATAGTCAAAAGCATGGTTGACATGCCTAAGTACTAGGTACAATCTTTGTAATACTCGCCCTTCTGTATAATGAGGAATATCTGTTGGCATACCCTTGTGTGAGGTCCGATCCTTCTCCGGGACGTCACGACCCTTCCCCAGAACCCTACACTGGCAAAAGCTTCGTATACCGGACTATTTTTTTTTATAACCTTGTGTGAGGCTGAGAAATCAAAGATAAATTGTTAAATATTTGTGGTATACCAGAGCCTGGTCAATTTCTCTGTGGAACAGCATTTTTTATGATGAAAATTTCCCCAACTGCAAGGGGAAGGATTGCAAGAGAACAGAGTAAAGGTTCCCATTTTTTTTCCTAGCCTGATTCCTGATGAGTTGCAACAACTTATTTAGCTGTGTGTTTTTGTAGCAGAAGAATACAGTTTGTAATAGTATAGATGGATTTGCAGCCTGCTTCAGATTGGTCTTGAGATACTTGATATTGGAAAAATAGGGCATGCCCTTTTTTGATTTCTATTCAAACGGTTAGTGTCAAGTCTAGCAACTTAGTTGCCTTATTTAATCTGATGAAGAGTCGTTAAAAAATTAGCTGATCATTTGTAGTGTCTTTACAAGTCTTCCTGTTGTTGGAGTAGGGCCTGGTCATCGATTGATGTATTGTGCTGTTATTGAAGGGGTGATCTTATCTGTGAGCTCACTGGGCTGCAAGGGAAAGCACTCCCCTGCTAAAGGTATAGGGGAATGTTCATATCAGCAAAATGGGGCATACCCTGTTTTAAGTTCTTAATCGAATAGTTAGTGTCACCTTGATGCAAATCAGTACATCCCAAGTCTAGAAACTGAGTTGCCTCATTTATTCTGTTCAAGAGTCAATAAAATTTTAGTTCATCATTTGTAAATGCGTCTTTAATCTTTATAGGTGTGCCTCTTGTTGGAGTAGAGTTTGGTTGATGATTGATAAATTATGATGTTATTCAAGAGATGATGTTAACTGCGAGCTCACCAGGGTGCAAGGGTATATAGGGGGATGCCCTCAATCTGAAAGGATTGCATCCAAGCCTTTTGAGAAGACTGGTTTTTCCTGCCCAAGTTGATTTCAAATTTTGCAACCCAAGTGTGCTGTTGACTCAGTCAGGTGCTCCACAAGTCAACCTGATGGTATTCCTATCTAATTTCAGTTATATATACATCTCGACATGACATGACTGTCTGAGTCTGGATAAATATCATTCCTGTTCGTTCACCCAATCCTTTCTATCTAAGCGTTAGACACTTACATAATGTGGTTCTCTCAGTGCACTTGTGGACATTAGAATTCTTCTGGATTACATAAAATATGCATCCTGTCGATTTTCCTTCTTCTTTTTTGTGCTTTCTCTTCTTGTCTTGTTTTTGGTCTTCGCTTATCGCAACATTTAGGAGGGCATTTGACTTCTAACAGCTCTCATTGCATTGAATTAGCTAGAAGAAAATGCTTTGTGGTTTTATTTTAGTTGAAGCAAAATATTGTTAACAGTTGGTTTTTCTCCTCTATGATTTGTGTATTTATTTACATTTTAAGAATTTCATTAAATTGTTGAATTATTCTTATTTTTTTTAAATCTCTGTGAAGGATAGCCGGCTTAACAACAACAGTTTGTCTGGTTCTATTCCCAAGTCTTTGACTAATATCACCGCTCTCCAAGTTCTGTAAGTTGTGGACTCTGTATATATAATGCCTTACAACTGTGTAAACTATTTTCTTTTGCTCTTATGTAATTTTGATTATGTTTTTGAATATACAGGGATTTGTCAAATAACAACTTGTCAGGAGAAGTTCCATCGACCGGGTCTTTTTCTTTATTCACTCCAATCAGGTATTTGTCATCCCAATGAAATTATAAAGATTGTGAATTTGCTAATGGCTATAAAACTTGCTGATTGTATGTTTTCACTGATTTGTTATGCAGTTTTGCCAACAACCCTCTTTTATGTGGTCCTGGTACAACAAGGGCGTGTCCTGGTGCTCCTCCTTTATCTCCACCACCTCCATTTGTGCCTCCAACACCACCTTCATCTCAAGGTACAGAATGTAGTGGTTCTTACGAGAGGCCATTTTGAATCATCTGGTGATTTTGATTTCTATATTTAGTTGAACTTGACATATAATTTCAGTTTGGATTGTTAGAACACACTTGTTTTGCGAAACAATTGCAATTCAAGGTTCCTTCTGTAGGACCGTTGGGCCGGCTAGAAGGGGGTTGTTGGATATCTTGCTAACACAAAAAAGGAAAACAAACCCTCCTCGAACTCTTTAGGCTAACACTTGCATAATTAAGTTAAGCAGATAAATTAAAAGCATAGAGAAAAGCGAGGCACAAAAGATTTACTTGGTTACAACCGATGTGGTTGTTAATCCAAGGAAGATTAAGTTCAATAAAACTCCTTCGGGCGGAGAAGCCTCGTACAACGTTGAAGTGCAGAAAACAGAAGCTTAGACTAAAAGAGAGTGTGCAAGGGATTTACAATCAGTGAGTTCTATCTAAGAGGCCATTTTGAATCATCTGGTGATTTTGATTTCTATATTTAGTTGAACTTGACATATAATTTCAGTTTGGATTGTTAGAACACACTTGTTTTGCAAAACAACCTTGGGGTTCCAACACCTTCTTCTTCCTTTCTCTTTCCCCATCAATTATGATGAAGGGTTCAAGTTCAATGTACTATAGTATGGATAATATGATCATGTTGTTTTGTTCAATAATTAATTGAATTCATGCTACTTATAGGATGACATATTTGCCGTTTCAAGGTGAGTATTTTTCAACCACCCACTCATTTGCCTATACTATATTTGTGGCTGGCCAAAATGGAGAGGAGATTCTATGATTGTGTAATCTGTGGGTCTCTTAGGCTAAAATAAAAACTTTATATGAGTAGTATAAAAGGTGCAAGGATAAAATAAAATAAAATATTAATATCTTGGAGCAATTAATAGATGATAAACAGAGTAAAAGAGGCTGAGAAGTCAACATGGCACAAATATGTTTAGATTCTATGGTAATAAAACTCGGATCAATTAGTGTGGATGGTTCAAGGAACATGGGGAGTAAAAAAAATTTAATCAATGAAAAAAAAATAGTTGATCAAGATATTTCTAGTGATATAGCCATGTCTAGTATTCAATGGAGAAATAAGATCCATGTTGGTAGCCCTAAACAGTTGGGATAAACTCCGCTTGATTATGATAACTTTGGAATAGTTGCTGCTTGGAGGTCAATATTCCATGATTTAAAATTCTGAATGAAGAAATCTAAAGGTTGCTCGATATCTTTGAACAGGAAGCAGTGCCTCTAGCACTGGAGCAATTGCTGGGGGAGTTGCTGCAGGTGCTGCTTTGCTTTTTGCAGCCCCTGCAATATTGTTTGCATGGTGGCGTCGTCGTAAACCACAAGAACACTTTTTTGATGTACCTGGTTAGTACCGAACTTATAAATTCAAAATTTTATTATGGTTACCTCCCCTATGCGAATGTATTATTATTATTTTGTTTCAGCTGAAGAGGACCCAGAAGTTCATTTGGGTCAGCTAAAAAGATTTTCTTTAAGAGAATTGCAAGTTGCAACTGACAACTTCAGCAACAAGAACATTTTGGGGAGGGGAGGATTTGGGAAAGTATATAAAGGACGGCTTGCAGATGGTTCACTTGTAGCAGTAAAGAGGCTAAAAGAAGAACGAACTCCAGGTGGGGAGCTTCAGTTCCAAACAGAAGTTGAGATGATTAGCATGGCTGTGCACCGGAACTTACTCAGGCTGCGAGGGTTTTGTATGACACCAACTGAAAGATTACTTGTTTATCCTTATATGGCCAATGGAAGTGTTGCATCACGTTTAAGAGGTACGTGTCATCTTAATGTTCAGCTTCACCACTCATAAATCCTAAAATTTCACGAGGAAAACTAAATTCCCATAGATTAGACTTTTTATATATATATTTTTTATTTTTAGAGCGTCTTCCATCTGAGCCACCCCTTGATTGGTCAACTCGACGCAAGATTGCTTTGGGTTCTGCAAGAGGGCTTTCCTACTTGCATGATCATTGTGATCCAAAAATCATTCATCGTGATGTTAAAGCTGCAAACATTTTGTTAGATGAAGACTTTGAGGCTGTTGTTGGCGATTTTGGCTTGGCAAAACTAATGGACTACAAGGATACTCATGTGACCACTGCTGTCCGAGGAACTATAGGACATATAGCCCCTGAATACCTTTCGACCGGAAAATCCTCAGAGAAGACTGATGTTTTTGGATATGGAATCATGCTTTTGGAACTGATTACAGGGCAGAGGGCATTTGACCTTGCCCGCCTTGCAAATGATGATGATGTTATGTTGCTTGACTGGGTAAGCATCTTCTACTGTTTCCTTTTAATCACATCAGGTTTGTATTTGGTTCTTGTTGCTCACAATGAAGAATCATTTTCTGATTATCTGTGCATGGACTATAAGATCCTCTTTGATGTTTGGGTCTGTATTCAAGAGGACAAGCCACACCGATGGCGAAGAGAAAGTTCCCTTTTAGTTTCCTGATATACAAGGGATTAAGTGCATCTAGTTCTACTATTGGTCCTATTGAAATAATTAAACACTCACACTATTTTCCTCGCAGGTGAAAGGATTGCTCAAAGAGAAAAAACTGGAAATGCTGGTCGATCCAGATCTGCAAAATGATTACGTGGAGTCTGAAGTGGAGTCTCTCATACAAGTAGCATTGTTATGCACTCAGGGCTCCCCAATGGAACGCCCAAAAATGTCAGAGGTGGTGAGGATGCTCGAAGGCGATGGTCTAGCTGAGAGATGGGAGGAGTGGCAAAAGGTTGAAGTGGTAAGACTGGAGGAGATGGCCCCCCGCCATCTCAATAGCGAGTGGATACTAGATTCCACTGACAACCTTCGTCCAGTTGAATTATCTGGACCAAGGTAACCGTGTAAGACGCAAATCCTAAAACTCATTCCCAATCTTCTTCTTTCTATGCTTTTTCATGTATTACATACACGCCCTCAACATAAATCCAGAAAGAGTGAAAATTGTGTATATTTTATCTCAAGGGGTTGCTGTACATTCCCCAATCTTTTAGTGTGTGCTTTTAGTGAAGCTCTTTCACAGTTCCCCTATTGCAAGCAGCAATATTGGAGCTCTGCAAGAAGGAATTTTCGACTTTCAAACCGTCTCTTGTGCACTAGCTTTCAAACCTTCTCTTTTTGCAACTTGGATTTTAGGATTTTACAGAGGCGTTTTGGTTTGGTTTTGTTTGGTTTTGTTTTGTGGATTTGGTGTCATGTATACAGTGGCACTGTAACTACACAGTTGCTTTTGTTCTTTTCTTTTGTATTTGTTCTGATAGAAGCCTTCATTGTGGTTCTATTAGCATCTTCTCTGTTTAGTTAGCTAGCATTTGGCTGAATCCAAAAGTGATGTGATTTATTTTTCATAGTCTGCAATGTTGGAGAATGATACAACTCCGGATCAGCTCCAAGCCAATGAGACAGGACTGTAAGTCGAGATGTACGTCCTGAACCAAAAAAAGCATGAAGGGGACTTGCACGTGCCAACTGAGCCGATAACGAAAGTAGAGGTCAAGCAAGTTTAACGTGTTGTACAAGTATTGGCATCTCGTATCTTGGAAGGGCAGGCTATGGAGTCATAGTCTATGTTATGTCAAATGATCAACTTCATACAAGTCGACCCTAAAATGGGTCAATCAGCTACGGAAGAGTGGAATATCATGATGTAACATATTCCTAGTCAAATATCATACTAGAATGCATATTGTTAGGTGAGAAAACACATCATTCTGGTTGGAATTGGTGTGCCATTTAATGTCACCTACATTTTGGACGAATTCCCAAGTTGGAGCCTTAGAGGACAGCTAGAGGGAGTGTGCATGAAGACTTACATTCATTATCTTCTCTTTCCATGTCTTGGAAACTATCATTTTCAGTTCTATATAATGTCTTGAGTAGATATCAAAGAGGGTAGCCAACATTATATCTTGAGAGAATTTTTCTCCTTGCTGTTCTTCAGCAACTCTGCAAGGATTACGGGTAAGCACTTGTAATTCTCAACACTCTTATAATTTGGTTCTTGGTTCTATTTATAACCATTGGGTCGATATTCTCCATTTTCTCATAATATTGGTTCTGGATTCTCTATAATCAACGGGTCAATATTCCATCCCTTCGAAACCTCCTTTGGATGATCCCGAAACTGAGTTCCAAATCTTATTATTACTGGGTCTCGTGGCATTGTTCGTCGAGGTTCGTATCATCTTTGGTATCAGAGTGTGGCTCCAAATCAGGTTTATCTATCTTTCCTAGTGTTTATATTTTTTTTATCATCACAATCAGTCCATACTCATCTTGTTATCTTCATCTACTTTCTAGTTTTGTTGCCAAAAAAAAAAAAGAAAAAAAAGGGGGAAGAACAAAAGGAAGAACACAAAAAAAAGAAGCAGAAAAGACAAGAAAGAACAAAGATCGTTTGATTTGTTTTGATTGCATCTCGTGATATACATCCAGTACCATCTGAGGCTGTCGTGATTCCATTTGCATTTTTTTGCTTGTCAACACTGTTTACCATCTTCATTGTGTTGCTTTAAACTGATTTGCTTTATCTTATCATCGATTCTATTTTGCTTGCTTCATATCTTCTTCCATCATTCCGTGATTGACATTATAACCTCGATCCAACTGAGCCTAGAATCGGTGTTCTGAGTTTGTTGGGCTGAGTAAGTGATTGCTTATTTTGACTTGCTTAGTTTCTCTAGAACTTTTTGGAGGAAAACAAGTGAGCAGAGAGAACTCAATTTTCTGAGTGAAACATGAGTGTTTGTGTGACATCCAACTGAGTGCAAAACACGCAAGGGAGTGAGTGAGGATCCTCCTTTGTTCGTAATATTTCAGTTGCAGCTAACTATGTCTCGAGAGCACGGTGGCAGGGTTGATCCGAGTGATGGAGGAGGGGCTGATCAAACTACGATCATGCGGTCTATGCAGCAACAATTTGAGCGCATGAATGTCGTGTTCAATTAGATTCGAGATCGGCTGGATAGACATGAGGATCGGCTCGAACAACTTCAGCAAGATCATTACCTAGGCATCGGAGACCCGACCAGCAACCACATTTTACTCTAAATATCCCAGATGATGACTATGATGGTGGGGCGAGCAATGAAGTGATCTCCAATGCTACTTGGAGAAGGGCTAGGGCTATCAGACCCGAAAGGTCAAGGCATGTTCAAAGGCAACACCGAGAAAGGGAAGTCGTAGATCATAACATGGGCACCATTAAGCTGTCTATTTCTCCATTTCAAGGTAAAAATGACCCTGATGTTTATATTGAATGGGAGAGGAAAGTTGAGTTGGTATTCGATTGCCACAATTACTCGGAGGAGAAGAAAGTGAAGCTTGTTGCAGCGGCTTTCACCGACTATGCCATTGTATGGTGGGGTCAGCTGACCCTGAGTAGACGTCAGAACCGTGAGCTTCCCATCGACAATTAGGAGGACATGAAAGTCATTTTGAGAAGAAGGTTTGTTCCATCTCACTATTATCGGGACTTACATTTGAAATTGCAAAGTCTGAAGCAGGGTTCCATGACTATGGAAGACTACCACAAGGAGATGGAGATAGCCTTGATTCGGGCTAACATTGAAGAGGACTGAGAGGCGACCATGTCTCGGTTCATTTGTGGCCTGAACCATGAAATTGCCAATATTATTGAGCTGCATCACTATGTGGAGCTTGACGATGTGGTGTACATGGCAATAAAAGTTGAAAGACAACTCAAGAAAGGAGTGCGATCATCTTCCAAGTATGAGGCTGTGAGTTCATCTCCTTGGAAGCAGAAGTGGGGATCATCAAAACCAACTGAGAAAGCAATTTCAAAATCGAAGGGAGAAACGAATGTGGCCAAGACCCAATCTAGCAACAAGGATAAGGGTAATTCATCTTCCCAACCTCAAAGAAATCGTGACATCAAATGTTTTCGTTGTTTAGGATCATGTCATATTGCTTCTCAATGCCCTAACAAGCGAGCAATGATCATGTTGGATAATGGGGAGATCGAAACTGAAGAGGAAGATGAAGGAAATGAGTCCACTCCATCAGTTGAAGATACTAGTGATGTTGAGCTTGTTGTTGATGGCCAAGCTCTTGTTGTACTGAGAGCTCTTCATATGCAAGCCAAAGGAGATGATGACGAGTTGCAAAGGGAAAACATCTTCTACACCCGCTGCCATGTGAAAGATCGGGTATGCGGTTTGATTATTGATGGTGGCAGATGTGTTAATATGGCAAGCAAGTTAATGGTGGACAAGCTTGGCCTACCTACCTTGAAGCATCCAAAGCCGTATAGACTCTAATGGCTCAATGACAATGGTGAGATGAAGGTAACCAAGCAGGTCCTTGTTTCATTTACGATTGGAAGGTACACGGATGAGGTTTTGTGTGATGTTGTACCCATGCAAGCTAGTCATTTGCTTCTTGGAAGGCCGTGACAATTTGATAGACGGACCACACATGATGGGTACAAGAATCGTTACAGCTTCAGCAAGGATGGTAGGAACATTACACTTGCACCTTTGACACCTCGTCAAGTATTTGAGGAACAGCTCCAGATCAAAAAGTTTGTTGCAGCAAGAGGAAAGAGTGTGGCCGAGATAGAAAAAGAAAATGAGAAAAAAAATGAGAAAAAAAAATGGTGGACTGAGAATGAAAAAAGAGAGTGGAAAAAAAGAAAAGATCGAGAGTTCATCCGTGAAAAAGAAAGAAGAAAGAAAAATGAGCTTCTATACAAAAGAAAGAGAGATCAAAAGTGTCTTTAACTCTGATAGACCGATGATCTTGTTTCTATACAAGGAGGCCTATCTTTCTTTGGTTGACCATAATGTTTCTTTGCCTAGCGTTGTGATGTCTCTTTTACGAGATTTCAAGGATGTCTTTTCCGAGGATATACCACTTGGGTTACCACCCAAAAGAGGAATCGAGCATCATATTGATTTCATTCCTAGAGCTTCCATTCAAAACCGACCAGCTTATCGAAGTAGTCCAGAAGAGACCAAAGAGCTTCAAAGGCAAGTTGAAAAACTTTTGACCAAGGACATGTTCGTGAAAGCATGAGTTCCTGTGTTATGTCTGTACTGCTGGTTCCAAAAGACGGGACTTGGAGGATGTGCGTGGATTGTCGAGCTGTAAACAAGATAACGATAAAGTATCGTCATCCTATTCCTCGCTTAGATGATATGTTTGATGAATTGCATGGATCCACTATGTTTTCTAAGATTGATTTGAAGAGTGGGTATCATCAAATTCGAATTAAGGAAGGGAATGAGTGGAAAATAGCTTTTAAGACAAAACAGAGGTTGTATGAATGGTTAGTGATGTCATTTGGATTGACGAATGCTCCTAGCACATTTATGCGTCTCATGAATCATGTGTTGCGTGCATTTATTGAAAAATTTGTTGTTGTTTATTTTGATGGCATTCTGATGTATAGCAAGAGTTTGCATGACCATATTGATCATTTGAAATGTGTGCTTGAAGCTTTGAGGCGTGAAAAATTGTTTGCCAACCTTAAGAAATGTAGCTTTTGCGTAGATAGGGTTGTTTTTCTTGGATTTGTTGTCGGTTCCAGAGGCGTGGAAGTTGATGAGGAGAATGTGAAAGCTATCATGGAATGGCCTACCCCTAGCATTATCATTGAAGTAAGGAGTTTTCATGGGTTAGCCGGGTTCTATAGGAGGTTTGTGCCAAATTTTAGCACCATCGCTGCCCCTTTGATGGAAATCATCAAGAAGAATGTTGGATTTAAGTGGAGAGAGGGACAAGAGAAAACCTTCAACACATTAAAAGAAAAGCTAAGTTATGCTCCTTTACTACTTCTACCAGATTTTTCTAAGGCTTTTGAAATCGAATGTGATGCTTCTGGTATTGGTATAAGTGTTGTTCTTATGCAAGAAAATAGGCCAATTTCCTACTTTAGTGAGAAGCTCAATAGTGCAGCGTTGAACTACTCAACATATGACAAGGAGCTCTATGCATTGGTGCGAGCTTTGGAGACATGACAACATTACTTGTGGTCCAAGGAGTTCATCATTCACACAGACCATGAGTCACTGAAGCATTTGAAAGGTCGAGGTAAATTGAATTGTAGACATGCTCGTTGGATTGAATTCATTGAAATGTTTCGTTATGTGATCCAATACAAGCAAGGAAAAGAGAATGTGGTAGCAGATGCTTTGTCACGTAGGTACACCCTTATGTCTACTTTAGGATCAAAGTTTCTTGGATGAGCACTTGAAGGAATTGTATGTGAATGATGCTGACTTTGCTGATATCTTTAAAGCATGCGAAAGGTGCATTTGATAAGTTCTATATGCTTGATGGTTACTAGTTTCGAGAAAATAGACTTTGCATTCCCCAAAGTTCTATCCGTGAGTTGCTTGTTAGGGAGTCACATGGGGGTGGATTAATGGGGCATTTTGGAGCTGTGAAAACCTTGGACATTTTGAAAAAACATTTCTTCTGACCTCATATGAAAAGAGATGTTGAAAGGATTTGCATTAGGTGCATTGCATGTAAGAAAGCTAAGTCTAAGGTGCAACCACATGGACTTTATATGTTTTTGCCTGTGCCTAGCCACCCTTGGACTGATGTGTCAATGGATTTTGTGTTAGGTTTGCCTAGGACTAGGAATGGCCAAGATAGTATTCTTGTGGGTGTGGACCGATTTTCGAAAATGGCACACTTTATCCCTTGTCATAAAACTGATGATGCTACACATGTGGCAAATTTATTCTTTAGGGAGGTGGTTCGTTTGCATGGGGTCCCTAGGACAATTGTTAGTGATCGGGATGCGAAGTTCCTCAGCCATTTTTGGCGAGTCTTGTGGGGAAAACTTGGGACAAAATTGTTATTCTCTACCACTTGTCACCCACAGACTGATGGGCAAACCGAGGTCGTTAATCGAACCTTGAGAAATTTATTGCGTTCTACCATTGGGAAGAATTTGAAAGCTTGGGAAGATTGCATACCATTCATTGAATTTGCATACAATAGGTTTACGCATTCTTCTACTAAGTATTCACCTTTTGAGATTATCTATGGTTTTAATCCATTAACTCCATTGGATTTAATCTCATTACCTGTGGATGAGATTGCTAGCCTTGAAGGTCAAGCGAAGGCTGATTTGGTGAAAAGGATCCATGACAAGGCAAGGCAACACATGCTGAGGAGGAATGAGCAGATTGCAACTCGTGCCAACAAGGGACGAAAGTTGATTACTTTTCAACATGGAGACTAGGTCTGGGTTCATTTTGAAAGGTGCGATTTCCGAAACGAAGGCAATCCAAGCTGAACCCACGTGGTGATGGACCATTTCAAGTTCTGGAGAAAATCAACGACAATGCATACAAGTTGGATCTTCCAGGTAAGTACCAAGTGAGTTCAAACTTTAATGTTTCTGATCTTTCCCCTTTTGTTGTTGTTTCAGATTCGAGGATGAATCCTTTTGAGGAAGGGGGGATGATACAACTCCGGATCAGCTCGAAGCCAATGAGACAGGACTGCAAGTCCAGATGTACGCCCCAAACCAAGAGGAGCATGAAGGGGACTTGTACGTGCCAGCTGAGCCGATAACAAAAGTAGAGGTCAAGCAAGTTCAACGTGCTATACAAGTATTGACATCTCGTATCTTGGAAGGGCAGACTATGGAGTCAAAGTCGATGTCATGCCAAATGATCAACTTCATACAAGTCGATCCTAAAATGGGTCAATCAGCTACGGAAGAGTGGAATATCATGATGCAACATATTCCTAGTCAAATACCATACTAGAATGCATATTGTTAGGTGGGAAAACACACCATTCTGGTTAGAATTGGTGTGTCATTTAATGTCACCTACATTTTGAATGAATTCCCAAGTTTGAGGGCAGCTAGAGGGAGTGTGCATGAAGACTTGCATTCATTATCTTCTCTTTCCATGCCTTTAAAACTATCATTTTCAGTTTTATATAATGTCTTGAGTATATATCAAAGGGGCAGCCAACATTATATCTTGAGAGAGGTTTTTTCCTTGCTGTTCTTCAGCAACTCTGCAAGGATTACGGGTGAGCACTTGTAATTTTCAACACTCTTATAATATTGGTTCTTGGTTCTGTTATAACCATTAGGTCGATATTCTCCATTTTCTAATAATATTGGTTCTTGATTCTCTATAATCAATGGGTCAATATTCCATCCCTTCGAAACCTCATTTGGACGATCCCGGAACTGAGTTCCAAATCTTATTATTGCTGGGTCTCGTGGTATTGTTCATCGAGGTTCGCATCAGAAAAGGAGAGTATTGGCGTAAAGGTAAAGTTGTCATGTGACCAAAAGATCACGAGTTTGAATTATGGAAATAGCTTTTTATAAAAAGTAGAGTAAAATTACGTACAATGAATTCTTTTTTGATATTTTACGTGATGGAAATTTTATGCACCGAACTGTCCTTTTTTAGTCTGCAATGTCGGAATCAATTGCTTACGTTGGTTTAGGCGCCTGGCCGGCCCGGCCCATGGGCCCGTTGTTACGTTATCTAAATTGCAGCCATTCCCCTTTCCCGATCGAAATCGAGGAGAAAAAAAGGAAGGACGATGCAGCGGCGACTCGGCCTTCTCTTCGGCAACATCGCCGCCCGATCTGTCACTGGTTTCCGAGGATTCCGGCTTCAATCTTCCTCCGCCTCTGATCCTTCGATCCAAACCTTTCCTTTCCACCAACCCCCGCCGCCCGCCGGGACGCTCGCTGAACTCCGGCGTCGGCTGGCGGAGGAATCCCCTTCTCTCTCCGATTTTGTCTACTCCGTCGAGGTGGGGACAAAGAAGCGCCCGCTTCCCAAGCCTAAATGGATGAAAGAGACCATTCCCGGGGGTACTAAGTACGCCGCCATCAAGGCCAAGCTCCGGGAGCTCAAGTTACACACGGTATGCGAGGAGGCCAGGTGCCCCAACCTGGGGGAGTGCTGGTCCGGTGGCGAGACAGGAACCGCCACTGCCACCATCATGATCCTTGGGGATACTTGTACACGCGGCTGCAGGTCTAGTCCTTATAAATTTGTCCATCATTTCTCTTATTCTATTTTAAAAATGAAGTATTCTTGAATTTTCTATCCATGTTCTGTTCTATTGGCAAAATTTTGGTTTACGTCCTGCTCTATTCCATGAGCACCTTCTCCTTTCATGTATGTGCATGTGCTGAGCATGTCAGGATCCTGAGATGGACAACAGTGTCCAAGAGGATAAGTTATAAAAGTGAAATGAAAATGTTTTAATGTTTTCCTTTTTTTCTCCATCTAGTTTAGATGCCTTTAGCATACAAATAGACATGCAAAATTCATTATCTGTGCTCCCATCATTGGTGTTCAGTCTACATGTTAACTAACATTTTACCATTTCATTTGGAGCTAATTGCAATGAGCAACTCAATGAGTTATTTGTCCAAATTCTTGGTGAATGATGTTTGGTTGATGATTTTATTTGAGTCTAATTTTATTGCAACATAGTCTACGATGTTAAATATAGCTATTCTGAACCTCAATGTT
The DNA here is from genome assembly GCF_018446385.1 of Zingiber officinale. Taxonomy (NCBI): domain Eukaryota; kingdom Viridiplantae; phylum Streptophyta; class Magnoliopsida; order Zingiberales; family Zingiberaceae; genus Zingiber; species Zingiber officinale. The sequence goes on along the minus strand of NC_055996.1, from coordinate 5,832,854 downwards.
TGTTTTTTCATGTGGTTTGCACCAAAGCTATGTATCAATGTGTTTATTTCAAGGTGTGGTGCCAATTCTATATTTTGTTGTGGTTTCAGGTTTTGTAATGTTAAGACATCACGGACACCTCCACCACCTGACCCAAATGAACCTTCCAATGTTGCTGAAGCAATTGCTTCGTGGGGTTTGGACTATGTGGTACTTACTAGCGTTGATCGAGATGACTTGCCTGATCAAGGAAGTGGCCATTTTACTGAAGCTGTACAAAAGTTGAAGGCATTAAAACCCAATATTCTAGTAGAAGCATTGGGTATGGGCTATTAATTGTTTGTTTTTAGCATTTTGGTTGCTACCATGCAGTACATTTAACTTAGTATGTTATTTTGCAACTAATATGTGTACCCAGTTCCTGATTTTCGAGGAGATCCAAACTGTGTGGAGAAAGTTTCTAAATCTGGCCTGGATGTTTTCGCTCACAACATTGAGACAGTCGAAGAGCTGCAGAGTGTGGTCAGAGACCATCGTGCTAACTTCAAACAATCCATTGATGTCCTTAAAATGGCAAAAGAATATGCCCCTCCTGGCACACTAACAAAGACATCCATTATGTTAGGATGTGGTGAAACACCCGATCAAGTAATCAACACGATGGAGAAAGTTAGGGCGGCTGGAGTGGATGTCATGACATTTGGTCAGTACATGAGGCCCTCGAAAAGGCATATGCCGGTCTCTGAATATGTTACACCAGAAGCTTTCGAAAAGTATCGATCTCTTGGTGTTGAAATGGTAGAGTTTCACAAAATGATAGTCTCCTTGATTGCTAATTAGCGTTATATTAACAATATTTCCTACTCTTATTCTATCTATACTACATTTTCTTCCAACTCAATGTGCTATGCCTTGGCAGGGATTCCGTTATGTTGCATCTGGTCCCATGGTCCGATCATCATATAAGGCAGGTGAATTCTATATCAAGTCAATGATTGAAGCTGATCGAGCCAAGGTATTCTCAGCATCAAATGATGGATCTTAACAATAATCTACACTGGTCAATTACATAATTGAGTTTTTTTGTCAACAATAGTCATAACTTCTCTTCGGGTTCTTTGGCAGCATTGTTGTTGCATTCTTAATTGTTAAAGTGATTAGAAGTTGTACCCAGGTGATTGACACCCATGAACAGTGTATTTATTGTGCTGTGTTTACAAATAATACAGAAGATGTTTTTTTTTTCTTGCTGCACTAATGAGCTGTTTTTTATAGTTTGTCTATTATAATCAATTGTATTTTTGATTTACAACTAAGAATTACATGCAAAAGGAGCTATCATAATGTTTTTTCAAGCACATAAATGAATTGTGTAAATTGATCCAGAAACAGCAAAACGCTTCTGTATGATGTCTCTAGAAGTCCCTGAAGGGCATATCAAATCTGTGGTTATTTTCTGTTTTATGTCGTGACATTTGTAGTGTTGCAGGCCTTACTACTTTATACTTTTGCTACTATGAATTGATAGAAGCCTGGCTCATAAAGATAAGTGCAATTTAGGATTTTTATTTTTTTATTTTTTATTATTCTTGTTTTATTTAAGCTGATTTTGTTTGCAATTGCGAAGATCAACGATTCACTTGTGACTTCTCAATCTGAATTAATCAATTTATTTCCAAAATTCTCTTTAATCTAGTTAGCCAAATTTACTGCAACAACTTGTCATTACAGCTCACGTGACATATATGCAATGACTACAAAGAACCTCCAAGGATATAGTATATGGAATCATGTAAAACAGAATTGTTTTTGTGGCTTAGTGTAGTCTGATACCTTTACTCCTTCCAGTTTCATGTTAGAAGACATTTAAGGGGATAGGCCAAGCTTGTTAGCAATCTAGGGCTCATAGGTACTCCTTTGCTCAATTGTCAAGATTGTGCTTATTGCACCCGAAAAGAATCATTGGGCTGCTGTCTCATTGCTAAAAAGATCACACTATATTGGAAAATAGCTATCCTTCTAATTACAGATTGGATATTCTCAGAATCTAGTTGCTTCTACTTGTTTGAGAGAGCTTCTGAAGCTATCCCCTAACTCACCTAACTATGTGATTTTCACAAACTCAGCTGGAGGTTAGTTCTTCATCCCATGTATGTGTTTTTTTTATTATGCAGCCTAAGAATCCAGGCAAAAAAAAAAACAAGCTTTCGGGTTAGCACGCACACGGGTTGGCACAAGTTGAAAATACTTCTTACATGGCGAATACAGACACTTTGCTATTCAATGAAACTGATTTCCATTATCCTTTTCTTCATGTTCTTCTCAGTAGAAAGTTGAAAAAACTCTAGCAGAGATGAAAAGTAGTAGAATATTAATGATTTACACGGAAGTTAATTTGATTAAGTATGTAATTAGGATGGTTAAATAGAATATCCTAGACATGTCTAGTGCTTGTATGTCAATTAAACTCAATTGTGTTATTTTTGTTAGATTATCTGCTGAAAGGTGAATCATATCTATGGGATGTTCTCTTGATATTTTATGAACTTTGGGTTATGGTACCTTGATATCGAAAAATTCCAAAACCATGTTCCATTGATCTTATGATATTAATAAGTCTACCAACCCTCTTCTTTCTATTTGCTTTGTAGCTACTATTCACAAAATTTTAATTCTTACGAACATGCTTGTGTCTGAATCATTTAAATTTCTTTTACTTTCATTATATAATATGCTTATGAAGAAACTATTTCTTATGGGCGTACTTGATAGAAAAGCTAGAGCAATGGTGTTGTCTGCTTTTGATTGCATGAAACAGACCTGCAAGTAGAGGGCATGTGGTCGATCACATGATAATTCACATGGGTCAAATTGCAGGTTGTCCTTCAATCTATTGAAGGTTTTTACATGAACCCATATGACTTTTGTCCATTTTTCTTAACTCCAGTTCTGCAATATTATTGATTTTCTTCTTCTTATGTCTCTTGTCGTAATGAATATATTCGATCACATAAAGGAGTTCACTTGTTGGCTGACAAAGAATTTGCTTAATATAATTAGAAAGTCTAAATGACCTAAGTGATGATATTACTTTACATAGAGCTTAATAGCAGATACAAGTTCCACGTACTTGACTCCACAGTTAGAACATGCATATTATTGTTTTTGTTGCTGTACGTTGAGGTTGTTAAGTTGTAATTGTGTTCTATCAGTATTATCATTTCCTCTCATAATGTTATCAACACTATCTAGCAAACCCCAGGAATTCCTAGTAAGTGGTTCTTAAGACGGTGATCTAGCAAGCTATTTGAGAACTAACTCACATATCAATCTCTTCTTTTACTGTTTGATCAAAGCCTAATTAGAAATATATAGGAATATTACTCAATGCAATATTTACAGAATCTAGTATGGCATTAGTAGTTATCTATCTTTGTATTTCTTTATGAAAGCTAGTTGGCATCATTGGTACTCATCGAGCCTTGTATTTCTTTATGATTCTAGCTTTGTCATTGATTTCAAAGTTGTTCGTGTCATGTGTTACGAGTTTTCAAAAAAAAAAAATGTAACATGTTTAGATGAGAATTTGTTCTAGTATGTTATTACATTGAAGTTTTAATTTACTATCTGCTTATGATCTGTTTAACTAATTATTTGGTTTTCTATGGACAAAATGAGTCGATATTAATAAGTAGCCCTACCAATTCCTGATATTAAAGTAGGGCACTTACTAAGTGTTGGTATAAACGCACGGCTTCGCTAAAGGTTTTTCAATACTTTATGAATTTTAGAAGTTGCTGACCCGCCTTATGAGTTTTTTTTATCCCTTGCTGCATCTTGCAGCATGCCCCACATGAATCACATGGAAGCCAAACAATTGAGTTCTTGAGCTCTTACACTTGCAAGGACCAACCACTAAGAAAGATCCTCGCGTGGCATCTCGTGGCCTGTGACTCTTGTTATACTTAAACAACGCATACATTCAGAGACTGTATTTGTAATATATAACTACAAATTATTTAATATCTCTCTCCGAGACAGTGACCTGATCGAAGTAGAGATGGACGAGGTCAAAGACACAGTTGGTAAGGGAAGGGTTCAAAGGATAACCAAGTTCAAGGATACGGACGGGCATTGACTAGGGCAGCAGGATTGGCAGTGGCTCGACTACCGAGGAGCACATGGAAGCACAGAAGCAGCCGACTGGTTGTCGCCATGGACGAGGCAACGATGGTGCAAGCCATGATAACCAATTGACCAACCTAATCCTCCTCGGGGAGGACGAAAGATTCCAAACCTTCTCTTTTCTTTTGGCATGCCTTTCCTTATGCAGTTAAAAAAGTGATTACTCCTTTCAGTTATTTTGTAAAGTCCGTTTTTATATTATATAGCAGGAGGTAAATTATAAAGAATTTTAAAATTGATTCCTATCCTTTAGCATGCCTTCCCGGCGGAGTGTATGGTCTGATAACTCTGTCAATTTGTACCCGGGTTAATATAGAAGAAGTAAATCATGGATTGTTATTAATTTTTCAAATAGTAATTAGCATACAAGGGGGGTATTTATCTTAGTATTGTCGAAATTTGAATCCCAGATTTTATGATGATAATATTTCATGTACTAATCACTAAATCGTCTCGAGAAAACTTGAATTGATTGATTAATTAATTAAGATATTTAGGCGGCAGCAAGGAAAAGATGGACAATTGTGAAATTGATTTTCAAAATATTTACCTCCTTACATTTCACTATGGGGCCTATCACTCGAGAGGAGTAAAATCACCTTCTATGTTTTTTTCTTCAATGTTTTTATTTCTTTTTTCTCAATTTTGAAATTTAGAGGATCATTTCCTTTTTGAAATTTATAATGCTATTAAGTACTTTTGATGAAAGTAGTTAATGACCCCATAGACTTTACTTTGTACTAAATGGGTATCTTTGCATCTATAATGATTTATTGAATAAGAGCACCTCTGGGGGACTAAATTGTTGGGTTTAAAAAATAAACCTCCATTGTTAAATCTATTATCATTGTGTGGCTTGGATTTTTAATTTAATAAAAAATTTAGTTCCAAAATCAAGAATCAGATTTTTACCAAATTTGTTTGGACTCCATTAATATCTAACCATATTTGACTATATATATATTTTTTGCAACGCTAAAATAGTGGGTTAATAAATTTATTTTTTAGGTTTATGGATGTTCTTAGTGGGTTTATAACTTTTGTAATAGGTGATGTGGTAAAAATAAATCCACCTTTTATATTTACCACTGAGGATGCCCTAAATATGTAATAATTTTGAGGCATTCATCAATTTTTTTTAAAGAAGAGTGTTTTACATTTTTAAAAATTCATATCAAATAAATATCATTGCACTATTAATGGTTCCTTGAGTTAGTACATAATATTATTATTATTATTATTATTTTATTTTGAAATCTATAGAATTGTTAAATACTTTCAACTACAAGTCAGTTTAGTGGCTGTAAAAGATTCAAATGTGTCCAGTAAAAATTTTTAATAACTAATTTTAATAAAGTTAAAATAAAATTATATTAATATTTTTTCTTTTCATACTAAAAATAATTTTAAAATTTATTATTAATTTTTTTTCAAATTATTTTATATAAAAAAATTATAATTTTTTTGTCTCGCATATTAAGATTGATAACATGAGGAAGTTTCTATAAATACCTTGAATTGGTGATATTAAAAAATTTAATTCCAAAATCAAGAATCAGATTTTTACCAAATTTGTTTGGACTCCATTGGGGGCAGCGTATAATCCATCATAGAATTAATATGATGTGGATTGTTTTTTGTGGATTCATGCGCACCCAAGGCACCTCCAATGTATTGGAGGCGTCTTGAGATTTTTGTTTTTTAATATTCTTGAAATCATAGGATCAACCTTATTATTTTTGGGGATATATATATATATATATATATATATATATATATATATATATATATATATATATATATATATATATATATATATATATATATATATATAGGGTTCAAGTTCAGGTTTCTTTTTTAGTTTATAATATTTAAGATTAACAAATTTAGATGCTCACGAAGTATATTATATTTTCTTTAGGGTTCAGACTTCTTTCTTAGATTATAGTGTTCAAGTTTAGATACTCACGGGGTATATAATAATACTTTTTAAGAAAAATATTGATTTTAAAAAAATTGAGATACCTAGATTTGATGGCTCTACCTTGTTAAACGGATTCCTTCTTATAAAAAATTAATTTAATATTATAGTTGATTTTAGTCAAAAAGAGAAAAATATACTTTTTAACATCGTATAGAAGTTTCTCTACCTATATTACTGTCAATTCTAAGATATGAAATTAAAGAGAACTCTAAATTTTTAATTGATTAATGAAAAAAAAATTCAATAATATGTCGTAACTAAATCTCGAATTTTAAATCACTGTTGATACATTAGTAGAAATTATTAATAAATTTTAAAATTATTTTCGATGTAATATTATTTTTATTTTAGACTTTAATTAATAAGGGGATAGATTCTTAATTATATTATACATAATATAATACTATAAATATATATATTTTTGACGTTTGTCGTAGTTGAACTGCCTCCACCCAAATACGCTTTTGTCGAGTTCGTGAAACCACAGTCAAATGTTTCCAGCTGCTTTGTCAGGTTGACCAGCATGCGCCATGATTTTCGATCGAAGTCTCACACTTCCACCTGAAAATAAATAATTAATTAATTAAAATCTTCTTTCCGTTTTTCAACGCTCGTCATCATCGTTTCTCGGCGTGCTTTAATGTCCCCTTCGTTTTCTTCCAAGGTCGGCCCCCTCAGAGGCTGCTGCTGTTCAGTGCGTCGCTCTCCTCCAACACATCGCCTCTTCTTCAGTTTCTCGCCGCCGTGATCGAATCTGTCGTCAAGATTCGAGCTTGCCGCGTTTCCACGGCGCAGGGAGCCGGTTCCTTGAGGCAAAATCGAATCTTTGATCGGGGGAAGATCGGCGTTGATTTGGGGATTTTGATGGGCTGGTTATGCTGCTTCAGAGGTTCATCCTCTAGGGTGAGGGATTTGGACCTTGACCTCTCTACCTTGAGTTTTTTACTTGTTTTTCTTCCTTCCTTCGATCACTTCGGTTTCTGTCCTGTTCGGACGATAATAGTTTGCTTCTCGCCTCTTTTTTGATATGTTTCCCTTTGTTTAATCTTGTCTATTTTCGATTCGAGGGTTTACTTCTCTTGAATCACTCCGATCCCCTTTGGTTATTGTTCGTAAAAATTAGTGAAAAAAAGAAACTCAAAACATTTCTCTGTCTGCATAATAATATGATTGTACATAGTTCAATTGAGCACCTTCAGGCCTTGTAGCTATCTCACAACCCATTTCACCATCTTCCAGTGCTACTTCACTAGATTCAAAACATACCTGTTCCTTAATAACTGCATCTGCTAAATTATGTTGGGTGAAGATCGTGAGATACATCACACTCTTATACAATTTGCATAAGTGATATACTCCAATCTCTGAATCAGTTCAACACTTTTTTGTGTAGTTTGAATCAATTCAATATACAGTTTGCTCAAGCTCCTACCTCTTGGATATCAAGCCTAGTTGAGCTATCCATATCTATATCCTTCATGTTTCTTTCTTAGCATCCTTTTGGGTTAGAAAATAATCAGTCTTTTCGTTGTAAGCTGCAGTTCGGTTGTACTGAAAAGCCTATCAATTTAGATCCTTTAGGCTTAAAGTTTCTTCGTGCAGTTTGCAGGTTCTTCAGCTGATGCTGGTAAAGGGAGAAGCTCTAATAGCCGTGCAAAAATCACTTATGGATTTAGCCTTGTAAAGGGGAAAACAAACCACCCTATGGAGGATTATCATGTTGCTAAGTTCATTCATATGAGAGGACAGGAACTTGGTCTATTTGCTATATTCGACGGACACTTGGGGAATAATGTACCTGCCTATTTACAAAAGCATCTATTTTCAAACATTTTGAAAGAGGTGCATCACTATCATTTTTGTTTGTTTGTTTGATTTGGACATGTAGTTGTAGATCATGTATACTTAAGTTTTTATCCCAAAAAAACTATAGGAAGAATTTTGGACGAATCCGGATGTAGCTATTTCAGAAGCCTACCAAAAGACCGATAGGGCAATTCTTTCACACAGTCCTGATCTTGGTCGAGGCGGATCAACTTCTGTTACTGCAATCCTCATCAATGGCACAAAGTTATGCATAGCTAATATCGGTGACTCGAGAGCAGTTCTTGCAAAAGGTCAACAAGTGTTACAAATGACAGTTGATCATGATCCCAACACTGAGCGTGGAAGCATTGTGAATAGAGGAGGTTTCGTATCGAACATGCCAGGTATCTTCTACTCTATATGCTTAATGTTTAGATTATCGATTTGTGATTGGTAACCTGCTTTCCTCCTCCAGCCTGCTGCATTATTGTTTTGATTCTTAGTAATTGGTATATACGATGATCCTTCGATTATGAGTAGGATAGGAGTGACCTTCCTATTTCCTACATCCTCTTATTTCCAGCCAAAGGTTCAGATTAGTAGATCAAAAACATTGTTGATCTGATTGACTAATTAGTCTACTTAAAGCATCAAAAAAGTGGGTGAGTTGGTTTCAACAGTCACAGTTTCATGATTTCAGACTTGCAACAACTATTTAGGAAACTAGTATAACCATCAAATTATTGTATATATAGGATTGCTTCAATAAAGCCTCAACATCGAACAATTCGGTGAAATCTCATGCAACAGTAATCTAAACATTGAGCAACTTGCTGCTTCAGACTATATTTAGTCTTAATCTCTTACAAGCTCAGATGATTATTCTTCTTTTCGTTATGTCAGGTGACGTCCCAAGGGTTAATGGCCAGTTAGCTGTGTCGCGTGCTTTCGGAGACAAGAGTTTGAAATCACATTTACGGTCCGATCCTGATATTTGTTGTTTAAACATTACATCAGAAACAGAGCTACTCATCCTTGCTAGTGATGGTATATGGAAGGTTTCTTCTTCAACTCTAAAACTAGTAATGTCATATATGTGTTTATTTTTTGTAACAAATTTGATTTAGGTCATGAGCAATGAAGAGGCAGTCGCGATTGCCAAAAGGTTTAAGGATCCACAATCCGCGGCAAGACAATTGACCACCGAGGCATTGACTAGAGACAGCAAAGATGACATTTCATGTGTTGTTGTACAATTCAGATCATAAGAAAAGCTTGTTTCTTTCAGTCATTCATAACCAGAGATAAATTTTTCAGTTGACCATCAGAAATTTGGAAGATTGGTGAGGTTACTAATACAGATTCATATGGTAATACCTTGAGAACTGAAAGCACCAAAGAGTTCAGCTTTCCGCAATCAGTGTGATCTTGCACCGTTTCCATTTTGCTCGATGCATCAATGATCAGGAGACTCCCCTGTTTCTATGAGCAGGGAAACTAGTAGACCTCTCCTTAAGGTTGGCTTTCGCATAATGGTTTGTTGGATTGGTTACTTTCTTTTCTTTAGCATTCCTTTTCCTCTTTGGATTGCAGTTTTGCAGCAGAGTTTTGGATTTAGGTTGCTAATGTTCGTGATAAGATTGCGATCGTCTCTATGTAATTTGTTAAAATAATTGTTGTTTTTAATCCAGTGCATAATATGGGTGGATGTAAGGGGTGACATTCAAGAAAGACGACAAGTTGGAGTTTATTAAGCAAAGCCATAAGTTGATGGTACAGAATGCTTTATTTAGCGGTTTAATTCGTTTATATTGGTTATTGTATGTATTCGATGAGTCATCGAAGAATAACTGTCGTGGAGAGGAATTTTGATGGTCCGGCGGCAAAACAAACAGCTGGGAGATTTGAAACATTCAACAAGAGGTTAGACTGGGTGCCAAGGCAAACCTTGGCACGACTATTCCGGTGCTCAAATTAGACATCCAATATGCCGATCAAATAGAGCGAATGCAATGGAAGGGCACTAAGTTATCACCCAAAGATCCACGATTCAATTCTCAGTTATAGCTTCCCAACTGGTCGTCCCAGATTTTTTTTTGAGTGAGCACACAAAGTAGAAGCCATTCCACTGTTATTTCATAGATGCAATCAAATTATTCTCATTATATTCCTTGCAATCATGAAAACTTACGCAAGAACTAAGCTATGATTTAGCTATGTTCTAAACTAATTCAGGAATAAGTAATAGCTCAAGGATCACTTCGAGTAATGCTGGGAATAATTGTTCAGCAATCTGTATTGCATAATAACTTTTGATACTTTTGTTTCATCATTTGTAGTAGTTTACCTCCTCTTCATCTTCAAGCATACGAAATATGTCCCAATCTCACCTCTCGGGACGGGTCACATCCACTTGTAAGTCGAGTTCTTATAGGATCAAACTTGTGCAAAATCATTAACCATGCTGGCATTCTAACTTGTGTGGGATGTCTGGATTGTATTGAATTTTCTATGGAGTCAGAAGTATGAGCTGATGGCACCATTTAGTGGGCATCTAAAACACTGACCGCAGTCAAATTATCTATGCACGAGTTAGACAGCCAATTCTCAGGGTTGTTGCTGGCATAAACAGTCAGGAAGAGGGTTCTCGTAAAATGCTTCTTCGGATCGAAACCGTTCTACGCCTTTTGAGCCAGTGGCAGGTCCTTTCCGCTTGCGGGGAGAACCTTGCCTAATATACCAGGACAAAACATTAAGTTCCGCAGATGTATCGAAATTCAAACACAAATGTAACTTGCATGATCACCTACCTTCTTTTATGGATCTCACTAATAATATTGGATAGCTTCCTGCCTTCTCTCAGAGATCCTCGATTGATCTTATCAAACAAATGAACTAGAGCTTTTCTGCATGCTCAATGGTAGATGAAGATTCAATAAAGAATATAGCCTTTTGCAAGTTTGATAAGAACAAGAGCTCATAGCAAGTCACCTGTCGGGATTAATTGTTTTCCTGTGCCCAAGGAAGCGACGGTGACCCTCGACTGCCCTTGCCATATTCCCAGAATATGACGGGATAAAAACATCACTTTCTAGAGATACTATGTAGTCTAGTGCTGCCATTTGCGAGGCATATTGCCTAAACGGTTTGAGCTCTTCTGCTGATGCCAACTTCTCCTGCAAAAGTAGTTCATAACCAGGACCGAATCAGATGAGACAATGGCTAAGTTAGGAGAGCTAGAAATTTTGATAAAATCAATGTAGAAACACATCAAAACACTAAATCTATCATCTCATACAATATATCAGAAGGCATTAATGAGAGGACCATTAACCCTACATTAACAAGGAACTTGAAGGCTCAACAAGGCTCTAAGGCTCCAAGAGATTTCTAGCTTTTATTGCAACTTTTGTTAAAAGATAAAAAAGATTATGAGAACCTCACACATCCAAAACTTAGAGTATCCTCATTTAGTCAAACGAGCAGATAATACTTTGATAGACATTCAGGTGCACCAGAACATGCTCTCACTAAAGAGTAACGTAGACCTACTTCAAGTTCGAATTTTCCTTAGACTAAGTGCCAAAGCAATTTCAAAGCACTTTTAGAATTCTCAAGGACAAGCTGTACATAGTTGTGATGTTCAAGAGACAAAAAAAAAGATTCAGAATGTTATTGAACAAAATAATGTTAAATCGGAGCAAGTTTCCTCAGAAAATGATAGAAACAAGAGTTCAATAACCTCCCACTTGAACATCGCATCTATGAATTCCATACCTTGCTCAACAAAATAGGAAAGTGGGATTTCAAATGAGCCAAATGAGAATTGCCTCCATATATTGACCCTGCTGCAATATATATCGGAGTATTTGGTGGATATCCAAGAGAAGAAATAAAAATTGCAACCTCCTTTGGAGTCAGCGGGCAGTACCCTTTCGCCCTTTGGTCTTGGGAAACAATGTCTTTAATCTTCCAATATGAAACATTTTCTCTGCGAAATAGAGAACACTGTTGAACTTCAAAGAAATTCAAAACAAGCATCCTGTAAAAACATCAAAAGGATACCTGATCCTTGCTAATTCATCAGATTCAACAGGTGACAAGCCATATGTGCACCCACTAAAAGCAAGCATGTCCTTCTCGTAACGAAGGTGCAACGCAATAAATGGACCATAAAATCTCATCCTCTCCACCAATAACTGAAGTTGAAAAAGAAAAAACATATTATGTTGAATCATGACCATTATATAGAAAGAAACTTAGAGAAAAAGGAAGTACTTTTCCTAGTGCTTCAATTTTTGGAGCAAATCTGAGGGCCTGAAAGAAAGCACGGCAGCGAAGTTTTTGTATATCAGCAGGAAGGTTATTGTTTGCAAGACGTGAATCTGACTTAGCAGCTTTGATAACCTGATGCATTAGAAATATTACCATCTATAACCGCTAATCATAGAAGGGTGTAAGATGAACTTTTAATTGAAGCAGGTGTACCTGATGATTATTCCACATAGGTGATATCTCACTTTGATAGTAGTCCAGCCCTGACCAGCTTCGGAAGTGTACTACTGCATTTGTGGTCATTCTCAACTTTTTTGGTAGTTTCTTTACAACTTTTACATCATTGGCCAGAGCATGGATAAAGTGATCTTCATCAAAAACATCAGAGAAATTGCTGGAACATGATCATGAAAAGCATCACAGAACACTATATATGTATATGTATGTAGTATGTTTGTATACATCAACTGCCAAGTGTTGCAGAAGAGATAAAACATCAATATTTTGGAATCAAATGGTGTGGACAAGATGCTAAATCATCAGACATCAGAGAAATTGCTGGCATATTTACTGAAAGGATTAGAAAGCACATGCATACGAGAATTCACAATGTAAACTGAATAGAGAAAGACTACTGCGTAAAATATAATTCGTGAACTGACTATCATGACATATTGGACATGGCATTGTCCCAAAAACTTATGCAGAGGCTTACAGTAGCTGTAACAACATATACCAGAGACACAATAGCACAATTCTTGTGTGTGAGTTACCCACAAACCTTATTCAGAAAGTATACCCTGCTCGAAATAAAAAGAATAAGAATAAAATTTAAGCATTTATACCTAGAATCGTGCCAAAATGATCTCTTATCAAGCCGAGGAATAACAAGTGTTGCATCAATTAATCGTGCCACTGCTACCATGTCACTTATCTGCCATTAGCATCACAATACACATGATTTTTTAACCCATATGAATAAAAACAATGGTATGAAAAATTAGCTTATGAAAGAGAGCTAGTTTAAACAATGTTATTTCTCTTACAAACAAAAGTAGCTAAGATGCCCATCAATCATGAAGAAGAGATAAACAATTGCCAAGATTGTATTTATGTAAGTGTGATCCTAGGATATATGAAATTTATTCTGTGACTGCAATGCAACTTAAATTCTGGATCTGCAGAAGCAAGAGCATTTTAGGCATCCAGGTGTTTTGCAGTTAATTTAGGATTGAAAGAATCAGAAATTTATCGTGCTGACTGCAAGTTTGGATAATCTTGATCCATTTAGTTATTCATTCATATTGTAGGCTTACTAGAACCTGTAAATATTGATGAATTTGGCACTGAAGCAACTTAAAACAAACTACTATTGTCATAGCAAAACAATATGGCTTTCCTCATGATACTCAAATCTGTACTATAATTTTCAAGAAAAAACCAGAAAATAATGCTTTTAAGGAACACACCAATTTTTATATTAATTTTGCAGTATTTATGAGCTAAACACACTAAACAAACAAAGATTATATTTTTGTTGATTTACTCAGTCTTGAGCGGTATCATAACAGATGTAAATGAATGCATGGTAAGGTGGACTATGAAGAATGAGTCTGTTAGACCTTTTATCCAAGATATTGTAACCTCAAACAATTTCCCAGTCTGAATTTTGTAGCAGTAGGTATGGACCATTTTAGTAAACATCCACAAGATTTAGAACAATTTTGTGACATTACCTTTTTTTCCTTTTCGTTACGTATTAGTCTGCTTATTCCATTAGGTATTTAGTGGTACTGCTGCTTCAAACAGCTCATTAATCTCATGTATTGTCAATAATAAGAACTCTTTATTTAAAAGCTACTATAATCAATTTAACAATGCACCACATTCAATTAGATCAATTTCAACGCATTTAAGGCATAAGTTAGAAGTCTATAACATCTCAACATATTATAACTCACAATATCTACTTGCCTCATGCAAAGACTACATAAGACGATAAGAAAACTAAACACAAGAAAGATCCATGTGCCTTACACAATAATCTTACAGAGATACATATGTCAGTAATGTCACGTAGAGGAGAAATATGAAAATTTATCTTTGTATTATCATCCTTTTCATTCAATTCGAGGGACAAGTGTAACTTTCATAGGCTTTTAATTCATGGTCTTAAAAAACCTAGGCAAAGTAGACTAAGTTTACTGAAGATAATTGTATTTTAAACAAAGTACAAATAAAATAGATTATACTTAGATCTCTTGTGGATGAACAATCTACCTTATTGGACCATGTTATTCAAAGAGATTTATTTTATTTGCATCATTACCATCCACCAATAGAAAACTCAACTCTTGAAGGTGGTGTTGTATTTCATGAACAATAACAATTGCCTCATCATCATTTGTATTACAAGTCATCCATTCAGATAGATAAGGAAACTTGCAAGTTACCATAAGGCAGAAAAGTACTATGCCAATTCTACTCTCGATGTTTGCAAATTACAATACTGAAGGTAGGAGTAACTGGTGGTAATGGGAAGGGTAACTAGACAAATTTGTTCTGTTCATCCCATACCTGTCTGATACAATACCCACTCATCTCATATCCATCACGGGTTATATTTCTCTGTCCATACCTGTTCCATAATGCCAAAATGGTACCCATATATGACTAAATGGATCAGGTACCCCACCCAAATTCAACTCAACCATGGTATGTAATAAATAGAATGCAAGATTAAGTATTTATATTCATATAATCATTGTAAAATAATTAAATTTGATTGAATACCAGTTAGCTGAGTCTTGAAACTCAAACTGATCTTGTGTCATCGTCATGTATCTATTATTTTATGCAAACTCAATCCAAACTTGTTTAATGGGTACCCAAACCCGTTTTAAATGATTGACTAGTCACTATTACCAGATAATATCATCTCATTGTCATCTCTAATAGGACTGTTAACATTAAGACCGAAGAAATGCTACTTCTGGAAACTCAACAAAAAAAAGGCCCGAATGCCAAGATAACAAATCCTCTAATATTGAAAACTTAGGCTAATGTACAAGTGAGTTGGTAAGTCAAATTAATGGAAATGGAATCATTTGTTTCTCACAGTATGAAATGGGTCAGTGGAAGGAACATGAGGTTTCTTAGTGTAGTATATAAGGAATTTTCAAGGTTCTCATATATTGTATTATCATAGTCACGAGGTTCACTGACATGTACTTCCTAGTATTCGCAACTCAATGTAATTTCTTCTAACTTCAATAGGTACCACCCAACTATGCACAACAAACTCTCAGTTGGTGAAAAAAATAAGACAAAGAATATCATATTAACAGGATGATGAGCATGATACTCTTAAATACAAAAGGGCACTTACTAGTAGATATATTTAGTAGTATTGCTATAAAAAAACTAGTCAATTTGCAGACAGGAATCTCACATTCTTGGTTCCTTGTAAAGATTGTTAAGTTAGATCTTTTAGCGCATAAGGTAGAGGCAAGCATTTGACAATTATGAACCAGGCCTAAAGTTTGTAGAATGTTGAATTTTCCAAAGAAGGTTAATTGATCTCAAGAGAAGAGTGACAAATAAGGTGAGGGTTCCAACTACTATCTCTTTGGGTACTAAGGTAACATCAAATTCTAGATCTACTATTTCCATTAAGCTTGAGGCAAGTCATCAAGTGATGCTTTCAGAATTAAAACTTGGTACCCATCTAAAATTCTTTGATATCAAGAAAAAGATGGATTTCTTTGATCTTAATGTAATTATTAGGTGGTTTCTCTCTTGGATGTTTCCATTCCTTCTCAAGTTCAGTCTAAGTAAGAAGATGGATTTCTTTGATTGTACCGTAGTTATTGTTTGTGGCCTAAGTTTTATATGATTTAGCTTAATTTTGTAAAGATGAAGCCTACAATACAATATACATGAAAAAAAAAGTACGTCTGTGTGACAGAGAGAGAGAGCACTCCATACCCCAGCACGCATTTGGTTTAACCCACCATTTGCATGAACTAGCAAGAAGCCTCTTGAACTCGAAGGAGCTGAAAAATATATACCTAAATGTTAGAATTACAGAAAACAAGCAGTAATCAAACAACCAAATCAAAATCGACGCTGATGAGGATCCCTTACGCAAATATGATGAGTTGGGTGTCACACAGTGCATAAAGTTACGATTCGAAGGTGACTTCCACAGCTTGGCAAACTCAAAATCTCCTTTCGAGTTGCCCACCTGCAGAGTGCAGCGTATGAACTATGAAGAGGGCGAGAGAAAAAATAAATGAAAGCGACGGCAATAAGAAACCATAAGAAATGCCCTCCCACAAAAAGACAAACAGTAATCAAGCTGTTAATTGACGTTTCAAAAAATAGGGCGGAATCACCTTTTGTGCAGAAATGGGAAGCTTGGGAAGTTGGGGCGGTGCGATCTCCCGCATCCACCTGAGCTCGTTCGTGTTTCGCCGGTATCCAATCTCGCGTTGCTAAACAACAAAACAAATCGAGCTATATCACACGGTGTGTGCGAGCATTTGTAGAACGCAACAAATCCAAGCCCCAAAATCGATTTTTTTTTCATCCATGCCTCAAGAATGAGCACAGACGACAAATCATCTAGAGAAACCACGAAAAATTTCACATCTTGAGGTTTCAAAAGTGAATAAAAAAGAACAATGGAAGAAAAACTACCGGTACAAAGGACAAGGAACAGCAGGAAAGGAAATGGAGGAAGCGAGAGAGAGGGAGATGCCTGGGGGAGCTTGAAGGCGTCGGGGGCGGTGGCGGAAGGGAGAAGGACCACGTGTACTACCACGAGGGCGGCGACGGCGATAGCTCCTATGGCGCACATTAGAGTCCACCAGAAAGTCGAGAGGGCGGTCGGCGTCGACCTGCGCCGCTGCATCCCACCGCTTCGCCCTTCGCTTTATTCTCGCCCTATGCTGCTCCTCTTCTCCTCCGATTTGGAAAGGGAAAGGAGAAGAAGTAGAGAGAGAGAAGAGAGAGAGAGAGAGGGAGGAGGAGGAGGCCAACAGAGGCTTGGCTTTCCCAACCTCGTCCTTCAAGTCCAGTGCGGCCTCCACCGCCATCCTTCCCTTCCATGTATGCCCCTATGCATGCTGCAAAACTGGCAGCTGTCAAAATAATATATTTACTCCAATTTTTCTCCATTTGTATGTATTCGGTGAAAGATTAACTATGACAATAACAAGAACAGGGATCAAAATTCTTAGGAAGCTTATTATTGAAATCTGAAATCAGTAAACTCAAGCCAAGACGAAAAAGTTTTCCCTGCTAATGCGTTCTTCGAGTACAGCTTACTGTCCACATGCAGATCTAAACCGAGATTACGATGGTCCTAGGAATGAGAGACATTAGAGCTAAATCTGACACCAAATCTATTAATTTATTGCTTCGGTGCCTGCGATCACGTGAACCAACTGTTCATGTGAAAACAACTGTTCACGAATTATCTCAAAAACATGCATTCCGATGAACCATTTGGAAGTATCTATATAAATATAGATGTAGATATAGATTCACGAAGATAGATGTCTAGTTGGAGGATAGAGATTTATTTTCTCAAGATACGTGTGAAAATTGATCTCTTTTCTTATAAACAATAAGTATATTATCTTTAATTAATTAGGTATCTCATGAAAATTACAATAAATTTTGTTAAGGTGGTAAAAGATGAATATACTTATCTCCAACGTCTCCATCAATTCGTCCCAAAATTAACACAGATGAGATAAATCACGAACAGCTATTAACCTTTGGAATAGTGAGTAGCACGTAAAGGAGGCATTTACCTCGGCTTTTGCCGAGATTCGAATCTCAGACCTCATGATGTCAACACTTCATGCGCTAGCCACTAGACTCATCCAAGGGGACACAATAAATCTCCTTAAGAAGTATCATTTGGAGGTTTATTCGGTCGATCTCATCTCGGTCTCATCCGACCTGTCCCAACCACTCTAGCTCAGTCTCTCCGACCTCCTACACTGTGTCGCTCTTCGCGCCCAACTTTCTCCATTTAGCAACTCCCACTCCTCTAGCCTGACCCGATCCCATACATCTTCAAAGGTGAGGGAAGAACGTGAAGGTTGTGATATGTGAAGAACGTGGAGCGACTGAGGACGTGGATAATGGGGTGGGAGCTTACGTGACATACCACGACTCAAATGTGGGAGAAGGTATATAAGGAAGCCTGCTTCAACAAGCGCATATACGCGCAAGAACATATCTAAACTCTTCTTCCCTCATTTCTTTCTCCTCCACTAGCTCCTGTGCTAACTTGAATGTTGGAATGGTCGCGCCAAATCCAATTCCAATGCTTATTCTAATCTCTTGTTGAGTGTTGTAGGGATTTCAGTAGCTTTCCCGTCACTAGAATAGGACTTCACACTATTACAATTGCTCATCGCTAACTCACTTGACAGCGACGACAACGATCTTAGACATGAACACTTAATGAGGGCATATGTATTGGTTTGAATATTAATATATATTACTTTTTTCAAATAGCATGTCATATACCTATTATATTAACACCTCCCTTTTAGGACATCCACATTGGTGGGTGTTATAAGAGCATCTGCAACGCTTTTAACATGCAAATGCGTTAATACTTTTTTTAAAATTTTTTTTTATGAATTTGTAGCATTAACACGTTCAAAGATTTGAACGCGTTAATGCTACATAGCCAAAAAAGTTATCCACGTCGGCGTTAATGCCTCAGGCATTAACGTCGTTGTGGATGCCCTAACACCCACCATCTCATAAAAAAGTGTGGGGTCCACATGCCACATATACATTATATTAACACATTCATTTTCTCACATTCGTTTTAACATTAACCTTCATTATTTGTGGGACTCGCTGTCCATTCATCTTTATTTTTATTACAATTTCAATTGTATTTACATAATTTAAATAATAATTATTTAAAATAATTAATAATATTATTTTAAAATATATTATTTACGTAAAATTAAAATATATTTATTTAAAATTAAAATAAATAATAATATTAATAAATTTATTTAAAATTAAAATATTATTATAATATATATTGAAATAATAATATTAACAATTTTATTTAAAATAATAATATTAACAATTTTATTTAAAATAATAATATTAACAATTTTTTTAATAGAATATATATATATATATATATATATATATATATATATATATATATATATATATATATATATATTGTAGAATAAGTTTGTGGTGAGCCATAGGGATTAAAAAAAATCAAAAAATAGACATTGAACACATTCAATGTTTTGTGTGGGCCCGCATCTATTATAACTTTCTCTACATTAATTTGAACGTACTTTGAACCTTATAACAGATAAATAATGCACCAATGCAGGTGCTCTTATTAACACACACTCATATTTATTTTAATATTAATATTAATTATTTATGGGTCCCGTTATTTATTTATTTATTTTATTCTTTATTTTTAAAATTTATTTTCTTAATTTTTAAAAAATTTTATATAAAAACCACTTGTTCAAACAATTGAACATTGTTAATGTGCGGGTGTTACAACATTCATTTATATTATTTTTTTTAATATTATTTACCGTGGTGTATGATTAATTGAGAATTTTTCTCCTTAATAGCTAGTCGATCTGAGAATGTTGGCTGTCAAAAATGAATCTCCATGTGTACTTCTCCGATTTACCTTAGATGGCCGGTGAAAAATTTCTGTGAGGCCGGATCAATCATCCTAAGTTTTATCTGACATGATTAATTATTTTTGTAATATTATTTAAATATTATGACACTTACGTATTAATACCTGAGATTTAATGGAGATTCATTCTCATTTATGCTCAGATCTTTTTTTCTTCTTCCATTGGTATCTTCTTATGCCATATAGCAGCATTAAACTTCCCACTTGGTCCCATGAGATCAGTTATACTCCCTCCAAACCTCTCCTCCCCCTTTCTTAATAATTGGTTCCGATCGATCACTTTCTTCAGTTGGGTTTGGTGTGGGTGGTCCAAGCCAAACGTAAGTTTCTTGGTACTGTAACATTAATTATTTGGATTTCGATGTTTCAGAGATTAGCCTTGTTTAAAGAAAGGTGAACACATATTCTCTAATTTTGTCCTCGTCAATTGAAGTTGTGGTTCCTACTTCCTGCAAATGAAAAGGATGAGAGGAGAAAAATAAGGGAAATAAATGTTTCATAAGTTAATGTTTTCTAATAAATTCACATTGCTAATGTTTTGCAGTTAATTAGATGAAGTGAAACACTTTCTATACATCTGTCATATGAATACAAAGTGGATGATCAATTGGCATTATTAATTTGATCGATTGGCGCGACCTTGAAAGTTTTGTGTTAATGCTTGTAGGAAGATTTATGTTTCACCTAAAGAGACAAACTAATAATAACCCTGCATCAAGACTCATTTCGCCATTGTGGCAGATAATGATGGTAGCTAGTGCATGGTGAAGTCCATGTTACAGAATGACTTCGTTTTCGCATTTCCTAGTGCGACGACATTGGCTAAACATAGATGTAACATGACATGAGTAGCGACAAAATGCATTTTGTGGGTTTTCAAAAGGCGGTCTATCATTATATTTTTCATAGAGTTAATAAAGTTAATAGAGGTTTTTTTTTAAAAAAAAATACAAGTCTATGCTTACTGAACCGTAAACATTAGATCACTTATGCTTACATTAGGTTGCACTATGAAGCTCGTTAATGAGTAAACCGTGAATGATTATTAATCTTTAAAATAGTCACACATAACGAAAATATTTATCTTAGTTATATTAAAATTTAAATTTCAATACGTTAACTATTAAATCATTCCATAATCGGTGTTAAAATTTCATGGTGGCTCCCACCAATCTATCTCAGGGTCAACATGGATAGGAATGGCAATGGGGCGGGGCGGGGTGGAGGCGGGTTTGCCATTCTCATCCCGCCCCGTTCTCATTTTTTCGGGTTCAAGGATTCCCTGAACCCGAATCCACGGGGATCAAATCCCCATCCCCGCCTCATTCCCAAATTTAATTTATATTATTATTATTATTATTATTTAATAATTATTATTAATGATAATATTAATATTAATATCAATATTAATAATTGATCCGGTGATAAGGTGGGGCCCCCCTTTTTTCTTTTCATAGAGAAGTCAACATCATGTGAAGACCAAGGCCAGAGGCCGATTGGGGAATGGAGATCGACCGGGCAGTAGGGGCGGAACGGCCCAAGAGCATAAACAGAAGCATAGACCCGACGAGGGGTCGGGTTTCCGACGCTCATGATAAACAAGGACGCCGAGCCGACATGGAGGTCCGCTCGGCCAATGCATAAATCAATCAGACTGAATAGGCGTAGCCGAGGGCACGACCCAGATTCTCCCGAGCAGACTAGCATTTAAGTCTGGCTGGGCAGAATGGGATTACCAATCGGCGGGACGTTCACCATAAACGTGAAGCAAGGGAACATCCTCTGACAGGAAGTATGGTCGAAGGACATGTTATGTACGAATGCCTAGGACAGAATGACCTCATGTCCCATCAGAAAGGTGGTCGAACTGTAGCAGTATGGCGTCAAGCAAGGTCACCTGACACGTCATACCCGGGTATGGCCAAAGTACACGTGTACACCTCGATTGGTGTGCATGAGCTTCCTCCAGCTCTATATAAGAGCTCACAGACTTCGCCGGAGGTAGAGTGACTCTCATATTCGAAATCACTTTTTTGCTGCTTGCTTGCCTGACTTGAGCGTCGGAGGGTTGTCGCTGGAAACCCTTTCCCGACCCGACTTCTTTGCAGGTTCGCCGGAGCTCCACACGGTCAGCAGGGGAGCCACGTCATCAACTAGGAGAGCACCACGTGCCCAACGTCCGCTGGTTCAGCGATTCGGACAGGATCAATAATATTTTCAAAAAATTTAATATTAATATTAACACTATTATTAATACTTTAAAAAATCATATTATTATTTATTAATATTAATAATAATAATATTCGGGACGGGTTCGGGGATGAGATAGTATTCTCATACCTGCCCCGAACCTGCCCTATCCTCGAAAAATCGGGGGTCCTTTTCCCATTTCGAGTTTTCCCCGCGGACCCCTAAACTCGTAGGAAAAATTATCATCCTTAAACATGGAAGAGCTAAATCACATGTGGCTACTAATTTATGAAATTTTGAATACAATTTCACTGGCGGGTCTTGATCCAATACAAGTTGGATCTAAATTCAATGGACACTCAGCATGGGATTTTAATTTGGGACCAAATCAATCCGAAAAATCAAACTCAGAGGCCACCAAAACATGCCTATCGCATGTATCAGTTGAAAATTAATCTTAAATATATTGACACTAATTTCGTGTATGCATCCAAATTTGTGGGGCGTCATGGAATTGACTTTTGAATATATATAAAATATATTTAAAATTAAACAAAAAAACACACACACGCGTCAACCGATCTTCACGTATGGATGCATACATAGTTCACAGGATCAGTCCGGCCCATGGGCATTTAATGAGCCATGAATGCCGGCGTTTAAGGTTCAATTAATAACACGCCCTCGGCTCCTTCCGTGCAGCCCGTCGGAGCGGCAAGTGTCATGCTGTGGGGCCCAGAGAGGGCCTCCCGACACAGACTGTTCTGTGCCGACGGCGACAACGCCCGTCGCCGGCTGGGTCTGGTGGGAAAGGGCGCAGTGCCGGTCCGCGAGTCTCATTCCGGTCTTCTCGTAACGATGCAATTTTGTTATTTAATTATATTACTTAAATAAATAGAATAATCATTGTAAAAGAATATAAAAAGACAAATTATATAACGTGGCTGTGATCAATATCTGGACCCATTGCCACGGGACAGGACGAACGGCCACGTGGAAACGCCAAACTCCATGGTCAAAAGAAGAAAAGAAGGATTATCCGCCCTGGCCTAGGGACAAACAAAGCCTAAGCAGTGCTGAAAAAACATAAAGAAAAAAAATGCAATAATCAAGCGTTAAAGAGAAGATCTTGGATCACCACAGCATCTTCCATCTTCGACTTTCTCTTCTTTTGATGCTATTTATTTATTTACTTACTTAACATCCATCCTCTTCCTCTGGACTTTTCCCCACCTCCAACGCCCTCGATGTAATTACAGTCCTTTAAGAGCTTCTCTGTAAAAGCTTACTCTTTCACCATTTTAGTACTCGGAAAAGGAGGGCACAAGCAGCAGCTGCTGCATTTCGGCAGCATACATCTAAATTTTTCTTTGTTGCACACATTCATCATCACTATCCATCTGTACACATGCATGATTCCATGCCCCTAACAAAAGCTTCCTTAACATTTCCTTCTTTTCAGGATGTAAAAACAATTTACTATTCCCTCCTCTCCAACAAGGAAAGGTGAAAAAACAAAAAACAAAGAAAAAAAAAAGGAATTCAACTCTCCTTTTACTGGTTTGCCCCAATTTACATTTGCAAATCTGCCCTTGGCTGAGCTTCAAAATTCAGCCCCTACCACCGACGATAGCAACCGTAGAAGTTAATCGTCTTGGATGAATATTTTACTGATAAAATCTCGAAACCTCCGAGAGTAGAGTTTCGGGTCCACCGCGGAGATAGAATTGGGATCGACCTGCAACGATTTGTAGGCGTGCTCCAGTTTCTTGGTAATGTCGTAGTCCTGAAGGATATCGATTATGCCAAAGTAGAGAAGCACATCATAGAGCTCGCCGCTTGCTGTAGGCGTCGACATCCCGCTACTTGCTGGGATAAATGAAACCAATCCGTTTCTTGTGGCGTGCTCTGCTCGCGCAGGCATGTTAGCACCAAGCCGGACCAACGGTTTCCTGATCATTAGAAGAGTTAATGATACAAACGCAAAAGATTAGGAAATAGAAAGAAGTTTATCTAACAGATAGATGAGGAACCAAATTCTAGTTTCCACAATGGAATAATAAAAATTGGGAGCCACAAGCATGACAGTAGAGCTACATCATGATGAGAGCGACACTACGCCACTTAAATTTTTGATGTGGAGTCTGTAGAAGCAGCAGAGACCACGAGTTTTTAATTGCGCCAAGTACTCCGTTCATGGGATCATAATGAGCCATTGGCTGATGACTAGTTGTTGGCAGAGGGTTTTCAAAGCGACGCCTTTTCATTCGTGGGTGGCATGAGCGGATTGTTTGATCCAATGCAAACGGGTTAAAGCATAGGATAAAACAAATAAGAACTTGGACAAGATTGGGCAACAGCGAATCCCTAGAGATGGATGGTAGCAGACAATGACTCCTAAATTTACTCTACCACAAGTTTGTATATCCAGATTCGGTAATGCATATTTGACCAATTAGCAATAAGACCATCGAGACAAGACATTAGATATCTAGGCTTAAAAGCATGAATGAAAGTGAACCACAGGCACCTTCTGAGTTACAGGCAGGAAACAATCAATATACTAATTATATTAATCAAATGCCAAATCATGGTCGAGTAAGCCATACCGTGTACCCGAAATTTGATCCGTATCTTGACATTTGAAAGTTGAGTTGCATTGGTCAGACCAGGTATCTCTGTGTTGAAACGATTCCTTCTTAGACGACTCTGATTAAGTAGCATCGATATGATTAGATTAATGTCCAATGGCCTAACAATGCTAGAAAAAGAAATCAGGCTTGTAAAGGGGTATTGACTTACGAGGTGAAGCACGAAGCGGTGACAGGAAGTGTACTCCTACAAGGAAGCTGTAATCCATGATCCCCTCTGATTCTAAGAACTCACAGTCTTGTTTGATTTGTCTACACCAACATTGCTATCTCAGACCAAATAAAGCATGGATGCGAGAGCAGAGGAATCAACCAAACTTTTAGCTAGATCTATGAGAACTTACTCACGGAGCTCTTTGTACCACGAATTTTGAAGGAGAAATACTAAATTTAGGTCAAGATCTTTGAGCGTAGTTGTCTCATCAATCTCTTCCTCAGTCTTCTCGGTTGTACGGCCATAGGATGAACCTTTCAAGTCGAACCTCCTATGTATTTGATATTCAGAGCAGAACAAATTACCCATAACAACAAACCGGACCTGGCTTCATCAAACATGTGCAATAAGATCAGCGAATAACATATGCATGAATCAATTGATATGTAAAATCGCATAACGAGCAAAATATCATGCTAGTATTTGCTAACCTTTTGACCACCATTAGGCTTTACACAATGGACTCCATAGAACTTTGTCACTAGAGTCTTCTCATACTCACATACATGCAGATAATAACTGGCTAACATTCTAATGAGTACCTGGTAAAGTCGCAAAGTAAATGCAATCAATATCAACCGAATGCTTTTCTAAAATAATACATAGAATTCATGCATTACCAGTGGAAGTTCATCAACACTCTTAGGAAAATTACTAAGAGAAACAGTGAATGGAGACAAATACCAAGTAAATGATTGTGCATGTCAACATTATGGAAAGAAGAAAATTCAGAATGAGGTTACATGTTGGTCTGATATTTACAATTCTCATTGTATTTTCAGTAATAAAATCAGTGTACACAGCAGAAGGGGGGAAAAACTGATGAATTTCCTGGCTATAGTTTGGTATGCTAATTGATAATGGAACCTTGATAGTCAACAATTAAGCTTAAGGAAAGTTTTGATGTGGAAAAGAGTTAGAAATGTCTAACCTTCACTTCAGATTTTTTTACCGTCTTAATCATGAAACGGTCATCCTGGGTCATGAAAAAAAAGCTCCCGCTCTTCCCAGGCGAAGAGAACTCCCTCAGTGCATCATTTCCACAGATAGCTAACATATAATCTGCTGGATCCACTGAAAACAATTTCCTCAGGTGCCTGCAATCCAGGGATCAAGTGAAATTCTTCAATTGAATTGTTAAGAAAGATGGGGAAAAAATATCGAACAAATCCTTCAACAAAAAAGTACCTGAAGACCATGGGGCAGTAATCCTTCCATCGGAACTCTGGTGACTGGTGCGGAGGAGTATTCTTTGATCCTTCAGGAGGGAACCTCGTCCAGAATTTCTCCATTGGATCAAAATCTTCCTGCTTTAGCTCCCTCAGGTGCGCGGAACCAGGCTTCCCGATTGAGTACCTGAATCAAAAACCACTACCAATAAATTAAGAACCACATTTCCAATTCCGCGCCAACAACTTAATTCTTTGATCGTCTACCTAATGCCTAATTGAAGGTTCATCATTAGGTCGTAATTCTTGTGCCCCTTCGATATTGTCTGCCCTGGCTTCTTTACCTCCGAAGTTAAGAAGGGCTGTCGCCGTTGAATGGTACCTATGCGCGTTCCACTAACATGCTCCTCGTGCAATGATCTTTCCTTGTACAGCATCGACGCCTCGAGATTGTCGATGATGTCGCAAGTGATATCCCCAGCCTCGCCGTCCGATTCCCAGATGCAGATCCTGGGGAAGCTCTTTTCAGTCACGGAGCTGACCCGTCCAGGCGATCGATGGGCTACATCTACAGACAACCGCTTCCTGGACGAAGGGACCAGCGGCGATCCATCGTCCAGTTGAAAAAAGGGGGAGGTGCTTCTCCTACCAGCGGCGATCTCTTTCCGGGGAGTGGCGGTGGCGGGGTAGTATGTGCCGTCGAGGGCCTTGGGATCGCTGCGGCTCCAGCTGCCGATGTAGCAGCTACCGTCGGGCCAGGTAAACACGCTACTCCCCTTTGGGACGCCGTTCTCCCACTGGCCATCATAGCGGTTCCCGTTGGTCCATACGAGGACACCTCGGCCGTTTATGACACCTCCACGCCACTCGCCCACGTACTGGTTGCCGTTCCGCCAAACGTAGCGGCCGTGACCCTCCTGGACGTTGCGCCGCCACAGGCCCTCGTAGTAGTCTCCGTTAACGTAGGACTTGCTGCCAAAGCCTTGCTTGCGGTCAGCCACCCACTGACCATGGTAGGTATGACCGTCAGCGCCGATGAACGTGCCGAATCCCTCCATCCTTCCGGACCGAAACTCGCCCTCGTAGGTAGCGCCGGAAGGCCAAGAGAACCTCCCCTTCCCGGAGGCCTTCCCCCTACGCCACTCCCCTTCGTACATACACCCGTCCGCCCACAGGTACTTCCCACGCCCGTGAGGAGCGTTCCCAGCGAATCCGCCAGAATAAAGATCCCCGTTCGGCAGCAGCTTCTTCCCGACCAAATCCTCCTCGTCTTCATCGTGATCAAGCGTGGGGGTCACTCGTCTTCCGCCACCTCCACCCTGAGATCTGCCCCTCGCTTGCACAAGGGACTTCTCTGCAAGGTCCTCCGCCGCCGTACTCGCGACTGCATCATCATCGACAACCCGCCGCATTTTACATGCGCCTCCGTTGCCACCTTCTGCAAGAGAAAGCCCTAGTCGCCGGCAGGTGCGTCGCGCATTCCCCACCAGACTTCGATCAACCCGTTAAACTCCACCCAGATTCAAAGCATCTCTCTCTCCGAACCGAAATGGAGAAGAAAATTCGAAGAAATCGAAGCATGAACGAGCAAGAGACAGCGGTTAATGAGGAGGCGAAGAAAGAGACGCCTCGGCCGCTGCTTTACCTTCCCTTGCAGTTGCAGCAGCGAGAGAGAGATAGAAAGAGAACGAGAGCGAAAGGAAATAATAACAATAAAAACACTGGGACTCTATCTGCTGCAAAATACCCAGATTACCCCTGATTTCAACCAAGAATTACTCTTGTTTCGACAGCTTTCCATTTCCAAGTTCCAACTGTCGCCCCCACAGACCAGAAAATGCATCCCATGTCCTCTTCCAACCACGCAACACCATTCTACTCCATTTGAATTAATCGACAGCTATCTGCCGCGTGGCACAGGTGCCGTGGGTCTTCTATACGAGTTTGTAACGGTGTCCGTCCTGGGAAAAACCCGACACGATGTTTTTCTTTCCGGAGCCGTTATTTGGTAGATTCGCCCGATTCGGACTCGAGATAGAGATCAATTTGGATTCGAATTGATTTTAAAGATCTATATCGTAATTTGATGTAATTATTTATCTCTGGCAACTAATAATCATGCCTTCTATTTAATGCCTTTTGGTGAACTTTTCTAGATTTATTCTTAATTTATGTTAAATATATCCTGATTTTTCTAATTTTAGTAGCTTAACACTAGGATTTTTTTCGCACTAATAATGGGAGCGAATTCTACGATTCTAGTAATTGTCTTTTCATCTTTATATTTTTCTTTAATTCTTCTAAGTGAATTGGAATGTTAACAAATAACTTAGCCCTCAAGTACAACAAACTTCATTTCAATTTTCAAATATCTAAAAATTGAGTATCAAAGATTTGATGAATTAACGAATAATTTTTTTTAATCGATGGTTGATCTAAGAATACTTAATTGATGGACCACTCATTATGAGTATTTTTCAATTTACTTTAATAATTAGTGATAATTTTTATAGGATCAAATTAATCATCGATTATTAACGTAAGATGACAACTAAAAAAAGTTAAAACAAATAATATAACATTAGATGAGCTATCTCCTCACATGTAATTTTTTTTCTTCTTTTAAAACCCCTTTTCTTCTCCCAAGTAGTTTTTTTTTCTTCTTTTAAAACCCCTTTTCTTCCCTAGGATGATTTAAAATATTCTAACTTCTATGATATAAGTTTGTCATTGTTATTTTTAAATTAATTTAGATTAAAATTTATAAGAGTTTTAATTTCACAACTATTATGTAATAAGAGTACAATATCCAAGCCTCCTTGATTTCATCTGAAAGTAGAGAAAATGATAAATTGGAGATA
Source organism: Zingiber officinale (assembly GCF_018446385.1). Classification (NCBI taxonomy): domain Eukaryota; kingdom Viridiplantae; phylum Streptophyta; class Magnoliopsida; order Zingiberales; family Zingiberaceae; genus Zingiber; species Zingiber officinale. Next base: position 5,803,814 of record NC_055996.1, on the reverse strand, counting down.
TAGCTCGAAAGTTGATGAGGTGAAAACTTCACGAGACCCTGCAATACAAAAATGTTAGTATCGGGCTAGGAGGGGTTTCCTACATTGGCTATTTGACGCTCAAGTCTATTCCGGTGATGTAGAGAATAATAAAAATATTGTAACCAAGAATGTGTAGAATAACAAAGTTTCACATATCTCCGTCTGTAGATAGGAATCCCCTTTTATAGTGTCATTGTAGTGTTTGTGCATGTATCTCTAAGTGTGTGTACATTTTCCCAAGCCTAGGAAAAGATAAGTCAAAAAGTGTTCCTGACATCTTTCCTTAAGCGAACATGCAAATCCCTAATGTGACAGATTGGAAACTTCTAAAATACTATTTACCTATGGAACATGCTATGTTGTTAGTGACACAAACTTCTAAAAAGGTACGAGGAGATACGGATGCAAGTCCCACTGTAGGCCAATTGGCGTCTGCTTGGCGTGAGACGCTCTCGCTCGTTCGTGCTAGACAGAGCAATCTCCCTTCGCTCGGCTTCTCCGTAGTTGGAGGGCTGCATTTTACTCGGACAAACATGCCGCCCGCTTGACACGGACGGTGGTTTGGAAATGCATTGCCTGCTTGTCTCTTAGTCTTGTGTTATCCACTTGTCGTTGCTCATCCATTTGGTCATACGGTCCATTCGTCTATACCTTGTCCGTTCGGCCGACTTTGACACCTTGATTAACTTTGACTTCCACGTCAGCTGGTCTTCCTTATTTTGACCTATCTTTGGTGAGGCCCCTCTTCATCACCGTATTATAAGTCTTCCTCTCAAGTATAGTCGAATGAAGTTGCAAGTCCGACTAACTGGACAGTTAGTGTGTTCTAGAACTCTTTCTTCCCGACCTGGCACCCTGAGATTTAGAGCTGCTACTCAGCTATTGCCATTATTGTTCTTTCTGCTCGCTTTGGCGTCTCTGAGTTTAAAGTCGCCGCTCGACTGTGTCACTGAGCTATTTTATCGAGAAGTTAACCTGCCTTCGATCGGCCATGCTGGGGTTTAGAACCGCCGTTCGGCTATAATGTTCACTGGCACCAGAGTTTATAATCACCGCTCAGCTGTGATGTTCACAATACAAGGGTTTATAGCCGTTGCTCGGCTATATCATGGTCAACACTTAGTCGTTGTTTTAACTTCCTTCTGATCTCTTCTGAGCAGCCTGTGCTTCCTCGACGTTGATGTATTTGATAGCCCGCCCAAGCAAGTAATCGAAGTCCCTCGAGGGCTTCCGGATGAGTAAATGAAAGAAATCTCCATCTACAAGTCCTTGAGAAAAAGAACTTACCAAGATTTTTGGAGTGGTTGATTGGACTTCCATGGCTATTTGGTTAAACCTCTTTATATAGGCCCTGAGTGCTTCATTGGTCCCTTGTTTCACTGCGAACAGGTTGACATTCATCTTCTGCTCGCAAAGTGATGAAGGAACGATGTTAAGAAGTCATTAAAGTTACGGATGAATCCGATCGACAATCATTTGAACCACCTTTGTGTTGGTCCCGAGAGCGTGGTGAGAAATACTCGACACTTGACTGTATCGGTATACTGGTAGAGCGTGACCATGTCATCGAACTTGATCAGATAATCCTTAGAGTTGGTTGCTCCTGTGTATTCCCCGATCGTTAGTGGTCTATAATGATATGACAGTTGGTCATTCAGGATCTCCTGGGAGAACTGCCTATTGATCCACTCGGGAGAGTCATCGAGCCGGGGTGCTTTTCTTTTCTGTCCATCTCAGACGGGCATGTCCTTTAAAGAGGAACTTTATGGGTTTTCGACTCAAAAGGGTACGAGTGTTGGTGCAGCGGGGCCGACAAGAGGGGGGGGTGAATTGCCTGCACAATAAAAGAGTATACCCTCCTCAAGACTTTCAACTCAAAAAATGCAACAGTAATAAAGTAAACTAAAAGAAAAAGACTCAGCAATTTACTGTTGGGATTTTAGATGGCTAGAGGGGGGGTGAATAGCCCCTTTAAAAACTTAAACAAAACTTCTACACAGATAATTGTTAGCACAGCGGAATTAGACAACTAAAGGAAAGAAAAACACAAGCACACTAACACTAGGATTTACGAGGTTCGGGGATAACTTGCCCCTACTCCTCGGCGTGTCCGTAAGGTGGACGACTCCTTGATCTTCGGTAGATCGCACCCCGGATAACTTCCGGCTACAAATCCTCCTTCTCGGTGGAGTAACCTCCCCACAACGTCTCAAGAAATATCTAAGTTAAAGCACGAGACTTACAGAAGCTCGGTGGCAAAGGAGAATAAAAATGCTTACAACCACGCGAGGATCAGTAGCAGAACAGAGATCGCAGTTCACCCGAGAGCTCAAGAACTTCGCACAACAGCACAGACTTTTCTTTCAAGCTTTCTTGTTATTGTTCTATTCTCTCCTCTCGCTGTTTTTACTGCTTCTCAAACCTGATCTCTGCTGTCACCGATCTGGTCAAAAACTGCGCAAATCAGCGCTGCAGCCAATCCCTCTTCCTCCTTACCTGGTTCTCTGAACTCACACCAATGATATCACAGTCATCCCTGCGAACCAATCCCGAGTCAAGCGGATCGCCGGATCACAGCGAAGATCCGTTGATGCGAAATGCACCATCGAAACCAAAGAAAGACCATTTGTCGCATTCCTCTTATGAACTTAATTTGAAATTAGGCTTGGAATGATACCTGTTAACCTGCAAACTCAAAAGCTAACAGCACAGAGGATTATATCACATAAATGAATGAGGTATATCAAAAGCAGTGAAGGAATCGCTGATACAGCGAACAAATCAGAGTGTGTGGATCAGTCACCAGACCGATCACAGTGCCTTGGACCGATCAGGCAACAGCCTGATCGATCTGAGGCCATTCTGATCGGTCGTAGGGACCGATCAGATTGAGTGTGGATCGGTCCACAGACCAATCCACCCCTTTCTCTCTTCTGCAGGCTCTTCTCCTGATCGGTCTCCCTGACCGATCAGATTGCACTCAGTGTGCTACTGAGTGTTTTCTGATCGGTCTGCAGACCGATCAGATTTCACTCAGTGTGCTACTGAGTGTCATCTGATCGGTCATCAGACCGATCCATGGAACTCAGTTTCACTGGATCGGTCTGCCGACCGATCCACTGATTCATGTGTCACTGGAATGTCCACTTAGGTCCCTCTCTGACCTAACCCGGAGAACGAGCTACCGTGCCCTCTCCGAGTCCATCAGGTCCAGAGAACGAGCTACCGAGCCCTCTCTGACCTAGTCAGGTCCAGAGAGCGAGCTACCTAGCCCTCTCTGACCTAGTCAGGAGAACGAGCTACCGAGCCCTCTCCGACTCCATCAGGTCCAGAGAACGAGCTACCGAGCCCTCTCTGACCTAGTCAGGTCCAGAGAGCGAGCTACCTAGCCCTCTCTGACCTAGTCAGGAGAACGAGCTACCGAGCCCTCTCCGACCTAGTCAGGTCCAGAGAACGAGCTACCGAGCCCTCTCTGACCTAGTCAGGTCCAGAGAACGAGCTACCTAGCCCTCTCTGACCTAGTCAGGAGAACGAGCTACCGAGCCCTCTCCGACTTCGCGTGCCAAGTTTCCAACTTGGACTTTTTCCTTCCACCTGATCACCCTTGATCAGTTCAATTAACATCTGATACAAACTTAAATCAGTGTCAACATCAAAACAACAGCCAGGTCAGACTGTATCAACATTTACTTGGTTACAACCAAGAAGGTTGTTAATCCAAGGCAGTAGAAAAAACTCTAAAAGATCTCCTTCTCTGAAGGTGGAGAAGTCTTTTACACACTAGAAGCTCAGAACTATTGCTAGAAATGAATACAAAGTTGAATATTTGATTGATATCTCATTCCTAAGTCCAGGGGTCCTTTTATAGCCCCTGGAAAGTCTATCCCGTAGGTCGAAGGTGTCTCCAACTAAGGTTCAAGGCGCCTCAGCTCGGGTGAATGGATAGAACTCTATCCGATCGACAACGGTCGTTTTGACTAGGGTTGAGGCGCCTCAAACAAGCATGAAGGCGCCTCCAAGGTGGAGGCGCCTCCAATACTTGATGAAGGTGCCTTGAGCTTCATTTCCAGTTTGCTTTCTCCTTTGTGTTGACTTTCGAAGCTTCACGCGTTTGGGTGATTCCGACCAATTGAAATAGGGCTCATCCGAACCCAACTTCCGACCTTCTCCTCGAGCAGGCTTCCATCTCGGCTTCTCGTCCCTCGAACGTCGCGCACGTTCTTCTCATCCACCGGTGTACTCTTCCGCAGCTCTTTCGTCCTCGGACGCACCGAGCCCGTCGACTCCCTTCCCGTGTCGTCCTTCTTGCTAGCTGCGTCTTCCGCTCGACTTCCTGTGCTCCTAAGCTCCTGCACATTTAGACACAGAGATCAAATAACAAACAGGACATAACCTAACTTGGTTGATCACATCAAAATAATCACGGGGTCCAACAATGAAGAGATACGGGTGTGGGTCCCGCTGTAGGCTAATCGGCATCCGCTCGGCGTGAAACGCTCCCACTCGGTTGTTCTGGACAGAGCAATCTCCCTTAGCTCGGCTTCTTCGTCGTCGGAGGGCTGCTTTTTACCCGAACAGACATGTCACCCACTCGACACGAACGACGACCAGGAAATGCGCTGCCTGCTTGTCTCTTAGTCTTGTGATATCCACTTTCCCTTGCTCATCCGTTCGGTCATGAGGTCCGTTCGGCCATACCTGGTCCACTCGGACGACTTTGATACCTTGATTGACTTTAACTTCCACGTCAGTCGATCTTTCTTATTTTGACTTATCTTTGATAGGGTCTCTTTTTATCACTGTATCCTTCCCTACATCAAAGATTTTTTTATATATAATATATTTGATAAATTTATAAATTTGAAATCTTTATTAATATTTTTTAATGGTTATGATTATATCACAACCTTTGCTCATTATTAATATCACCAATATACAAATATTCTATCGCATATGTCACTACATAAGTCACAGAAATCTCTTAACGTTCATAGTAACACTATGTATATTGATGAAACTAGTGCATCCACCTGCCCTTTATGTGTCTCCATACACTTACTTTCTTTTCATGGCATGAAATACTAAACCTTCCTCTTAGTTATTCTTTTTAGCCTCTCTTGCTATATGGTTTTTGTTTGTGGCTTAATAATTTTTTTTTAATCCAGATATCCAAATCTTTACAGACCCAAGTATTTCTAGAGATGGATGACTCTCCCCCTAGTTCGCCATCGGATAAATCTGTTGAGTTTTAATTCACATTATTCTTTATACTTTTAGTCCCACATTATTAAGCCAAGAAGGTTGGAAGACCTTATATATGGAGTCCTTCCATCCATGCTTAGCAATGTTAAAGGGACTTACACGCATGCGCGGGCTGAGTCCAAATCAGGTGGTTTCGGGGGGTTCGAGCCGGAAATCCATAAACCGGGCGCCAGTTTGGTGACTTGGTTTATTTTTATTGGTCCGGTTTGGTTCTGTCCCTCGCACCTGGTGGTTCGGTTCTGTCCGCGCGAGGAAGCGAAGCAGCGCGACGACATCTGTTCGATTCTGTCCGCATCGCGTGAGGATGCGAAGCAACGCACCCGCGCGTGAGATGAGGAAGCAGAAGCAAAGCGTGCGTCGCTTCCTCTGCACTGCTTCAAGTGTATAAATACACTTCCTCTGCTCCTTCTCAACTCACTCCGAAAACAGCAAAGCATTCCTCTGCTCTCTGCTTTCTTCTTCTTCTTCTTCTTTCCAAGTTCTGAGGCTTGATTCTGCGATCTGAGGTTGAGTCCGAGTGCGGCGTTCGTCTTGGAGTGTACCTACGAGCGGCGCGAGCGGTTGTCGGATCTTGAGAGGATTTTGCCGGAGAGCTTCTGCACCGTGGGCGGCAATAAATTCTCTAAAGACAGTCGGCAAGCCCGACGCTTCAACCGGAGATATACAAATTCTTAACCTTACTCTTATTACCGTTTATTACATGTTTATCATTTATTGATACAATTATAAATTACTGTATTAGCATAATCATACCACAACAAAATCTAGACATAGTGTGCCAGTAGCCAACCTCCACATCCCATATAGTGATCACTATAGGATAACCCATACTCTATCTTGGTTTACAAGACATTGTGCTCTGTGAACACGGTCGCTCCATTAAATGTGGCCTGACCTGATCCCTTGGGTTTATAAGATATTGTGTTGATTTACATAGCTGCTCCGCTAGAATAAGAGATGTGCATGCACCAATTGACGATCGAACCGTAGTACTATGAGAATCCACCAAGTACCTTACCACTACACCTTGGCGAGAAGGGCTTGTGACTTATGCACATGAATCTACAAAGGGTAATGATTCACTTGCCTTCCCTTGTCCACCCTTTTTCCTATGATTTCACTCATGTAAAGGTATCCCTAGCACGTGCATTTAGCTAAAGGACAATGACTTAAATCAATAGACTCCTCATTATGTCATTTAACCTAATATCTAGATCAATAGGCTCATTAGCAACTCTTTTTGTGAATAGAGTTATTATTGTAAAATTGTTACACAGTGAAAGAAGTAAAGAACCACTCAATTTGTCACCTTGCTATAGAAAATCAATATGTGTGACTTCTCTATGTTTGGTCCACCATCTCAATCAAAAGCCAATTCACAACAAGGATTAGTGTATTTCTTAGAGGCATTGCTTGCAAATGGGTAGATTAGTGTTACTTAGGGCCATTATGGTTAGAGGTATTAAAAATAAATTTGATCCGATGACCCAACTCGAGTCAATTCGAAAAAAATCAAGTTCGGATTGAATATTTTTGGATTCGGGTTCGAGTTGGAGGGTTAAAAATTTTCGAATTGGGTTGGGTCGGGTTCGGGTTGATCCGAGTTGACCTAAATATAGGGTTAAATTAAATTTTATTTTAAAAATTAAGATGTTTTTATATATATTAATATCAAGTTTGCATGATAATGATGGAGTATTAAGATAAAAGTGAAAAATTATAGGAAAAATAGTAAAAAAGAGTCATTTTGAATCAGATTCTTGGGTTATTCGGGTTGAGTTAGGATTGATCATGTTCGGTTCGGATTTAAAAGTTTTGGGTTGAACTCGGATTCAAGTCAAGTTCGGATTGGATTAAAAAAAAAAAAATTCAACCCGACCTAATTTGATTCGATCTATCCGAATTGACACCCTTAATTATGACTTGCTAATATAGAGGAATATTCTACTCCATAGTGAAATAGGTTAGTGTTAATTAGGGCTGTCATGGTGATCTTCAAGTTGACACATTGTCTCAATGAAAGAAGACAATCTTCTCATAGTTTCAGGCAATTGGACCCTTTTAAAGGTGCATAGTGTAGAAAGGTACCTTTTAATTTTGAATTATAAAATAGCAATAAAAAATAAACTATTAATCTTAATTATTGGCACTTAATTCTAATTAATATTAATTGGAAATTATGATGATCAAATAATTTAACATATAAAAATATGTTTGTTCATTCTCTCGTGTGTGAGTCTTCTCATTTCTCTCTTAATTTCTTAATAGTATCACCAAAATCAACCAATTTAGATCTAAATCCTACCCCACTAGCAAGGAAAGGTACAGAGAATTCAGTGACATTACCATTAGCATAACTTGTAACTATCAAACAGAACGAAATAAAGTCTGAGAGACTAAATTAAACGGGCAGCTCAGAAGGGAGCTGTAGGACTTCACGGGCAGCGGCAAGACTAAACCGACCCCTGAGAAATCTCTCTTGCAGTTCCAGGCTAGCATCACAAAGCAAACATCTTCCCTGTACTTTGTAGAATCAATAGCCCAGTCACGCATCTCGCCATCACCGATACTCCGGGCGAGGGGGATTGCCCTGGACACCACGTCTGAAGGTCTGACCAGAACGTTCATGTAGGGGTGAGAGGTAAGGAGATCGTTGTTGAACATTCAAAGTTCCAGGCTCCGTTGGATGGTGGGTTTGGGTTGCGATAGGAGAGTGCTCTCCAGGATCAGCGAAGCGGGTGTTGAAAATCCTGGTTGCATTGGCCTGAGGATCTGTCCCACCGGGATTCACCCTGCCAGCTGCAACCGGTACTCTCGAGTGTGTTGTCTGAGTAGGTCGCTCAAGGCCTGCTGGCGTCAAGAGGATTCGTAAACGCTTGGCTGCGCGCTCTTCCCCAACATTCTCAAAGTGCCCAATCTTAATCTTTGTATTCAAATATTCCAGAAGTTGATCCCGCCTCTCGCCCTGCATGATAAAATCCAAGAGATGTCGCTGCCTCACCGCTTCACCAAATGTCTCAACGGCATCAGCTGCACTTTCCTCGCTCAGAGCTGCACTTACAGCATTGTTGACCAGACATGTGTTCAGATACTCAGTCCAACATTGCTGATTGAACTCATAGATCTCCAATGGCACATACTCTCCGCAAGGAATATACTTCTGGCGGACGGCGGTCAGTTCATTCTCCATATTGGCCTTAGCAGCACGTAGCCTCAACTCTAAATCTGCAATGACTAACTCATGGCGCCGATGGACATCACCAATCTCATTAGCATAACCAGTCCTTTGAGTATCAAACATAGCCAACCAACCCAACTGTTCAGCAGTAAAACTCCCACCACCACGATGCTGCGACATATCTGCAAGTTAAAGGAGAAGGAGGGTGAGATAAGAAAGAGGACGTTATAGTCTTATTTTATTCGACAACTCAATATAATTTATTGAGTGGGTGAACGACATTCAATATACTCATCAAGGATATATCATATAACTATATAAGTAAAAGAGAACGACTTGCAATCTACCTAATACTCACACATCATGTATAAATAAAAATATCAAGGTGAACGCCTTGCAACCCACTCGAGAAGAATGCATTGTATAGGAGAGTGAACAACCTACAATTCACTCGTAACGAAATGCATCATATGTATGCACATATACATACATAGATAGGATAAACGACTCGCACTATATCCAAAAGAGATGTATCATATGTAAACAGCCTGCAATCCACTCAATACAAAATACCTCATGTATACGCACAAATACAAACACATATATAAAGTGAACGATCCGCAATCTATCCGAAAAGTGTCTCACATAAAAATAAGATGAACAACTTACAATTCAGTGAGTGAGGTGTCTCATATAAGAATAAGAAGAACGATCTGGAATCCACCCAGTGAGGAAAAATCATCTCAATTTAACCTAACATGTAGAAAGACTTGAAAGTCCTTTTTAAAATGCGGAGCAAAAAGCTTTATATTTATATAAACTTAATTTATTATTACTTGACATAAATAATTTTCTATCTTTTATAAAATATAGAATAGAAGTTCTATGACATGAGAGTTATACTCATTCCTTTATTAATTTGTTGAAAAGTTATATAACTTCTTACGAGCGTTGAGCCAAAACTCTCTCGTATTTTTCGATTATAGGTAACTACTTCATTAAATTATTTCCGTTAATTACCCTTTAAAAATTTTTCATAAGGGTTTGAGTTTTCTTAAAGGGAACTATTTTAAGTTCTCCTACAATATCTTTAAATTTTTGTGTTGTATATTATAAGTATCATTAATAAATTTCAATAGGGTACAATAATTTGATAAACAATAAGAGTATAAAAGGACAAGCAAAAATAAATGACAAGATCAGACAATAGAGACATATAGAAGTATATAATTTGAATCCATTAATCAGATCTCAATGAGCTGGAAATCACTCACTGGTCTAAGTATTCATATCCCCTTGCAGGGAAAATTTTGATTATTATCCAAATCTTCCCTTATCAGCAGGAAAGTTGCAACAACCACTAAACTGAATACAGGATGAGCAAAAAAAAAAAAAACAAACTACTGTCTAATCTATAGCACCAAATTGTGATAGTATACGCATTGCCATAGACTAGTACGATACACAAGTCCAAAGAGTTTAGAAAGGCTTGTAAAGTATGACAAAGCTACAGAATATAATCAACACCTTTTTTCTCTGTAGCATTACCTAAATTTCATTCTTGTTCTTTCAATAATGTCTTCCTGCTACCACTTAAACTGCTAGAAAATAAGTATTGCCAACTTATAAAAACAACTTTTTTCCGAATCAGCGAAAGTGATCGAGAAAAAGGGATCCAAATTATTATTATTATTGAAGGTGTATGTTTAATCATGCACGAAGGTTATCAAAAGGATAAAACTCCACCTCAATAGAAAGGCGTTTGCCGTGGAGCGTTGGCGAAGCGACCAACCGAGTTCAGCGACAGGGGGCAGTGACGTGGGCGAAGGGTTTGAGGGTGGGGTCGAGGAAGATTAGGGTTTAGGGAGGTTCACAAAGAGGAAGAAGTGATCACTGGAAAGAAAAAGGTTCGGCAGTGACCTTTTAACTGAACCTTTTTGAAAAAGTCCAAAATATTTTAGAATTTATAACTAGGCCCTTTTTAATTTATAATTTTCTTTTCATGATTTAACACCCCTGTCTCATCTCTACTAACATTAACCCCTTTGTGATCTCTAATCACTCTCTACTCTAAATAAATGTCCTTACTAAAATGACCTCGATGGTGATTATGAATAACGAGCATTGCAATCAAACATTGTTAGAGGACACAATTTGGCAACGATCAAGTAGTCGTCGTCGTCATGGGCAAGCCATCGTCAACGGTCGTAGTGGTCTACTTCAAGCCAATTGTAGTCTGAGTCAAGGAATATCTAATAAAGTAGTTCAACCTTTTTGTGTGACCATGAACACACAAAATTACCTTCACAATTTTGTATAAATGAATATCTAATCTTAGTAATAAAGTTAATAAGCCCAACTAGCTAGTGTGAGATCAACTAAACAAGTTGAGCAAAGTAAGCGACCTAAATGTACTTAACTAACGAAGTATTTATCTCTATTTGCCCGCGTGGCGTCAGATGGATCGTTGAGGCTTATGAATTAAACACGCATTGTTAGGGGACACAAGAAGGTGGCCTTGCAAACGATCAAGTAGGTACATCATCATCGGCAAGCCATCGTTAGTGGTTGTAGCGGAGCATCTAGATTTGTAGCCTATTGTAGTCCGGGTTAAGGCCATTAATCATCTATCTAATCACAAGTCATGCATGTAAGTTATATTCTAAATGAGCTAGCTATAGCTAGCTAGTGTGCGAGCCAGATGTAATTAACTAATAAACAAAGTGTTGTTTATTTATGGTCGTGGACGTGGCACTGGATGGATCGTTGAAGCTTATGAAGCTACTGTGGCAGCACAGTCTTTATCTCCATCAGTGAAGCCACTTGAAGTTGCCTCATGCGTACCAGTGGTTTGAGAAGAAACTAAAGTGCTGATTCCCAAATTAAAGAGGCTTTTGCAGCGTATCTGCATGCATGTATGGTGGTGAAAAGGCTATACGTTCGTTCTCACATTCTCCAGCATATTTCCTCTTTCCACCGGTTTATTCTCGAGAACAATATTGCTCGGTCCCCAAAACTGCGAGTTATATATATTTATTGTGAATGGATATATACATAGATATAGATAGAAATGCATCTCCGGTGTTGTCATTTTCTGTTATCTTTTCAAAATTTTCGATTAAAATTTATTTTATTAATTAATTTGGACAATAATCGGGAAAAAAAGTCAAAAAATTTTAAAAGACGCAGTTAATTTTTCAATTTTTTTTAAAAGACATATCTATTTTTCATTTTATCTTTCCCTCCCATCATTATGATATTGTATTTCAAAAAAAAATAATATGGATAAATATGATGATAGAGTTTTAAAGAACAATATGATTATAATGATATAGTGCTGTAATTTTTAGTCATCTGTACTAATAATTAATAGTCATCCATGATTTAACTTTTTCATATTAATCTAAGGACGAATTAGTAGGGGTGTTGGAGGCGAACGAATTATCTTTTATCACATATAGTGCTGTATTTAATTCTTTGTCCCCTCAGGCTAGTATAGTAGTTAAGGCATGAGATATTACCATATAAAGTCTTGGAGTCGAAACTTAGGACGTACAAGCATGTCTTTTTACATGTCTTGACTACTTATACTAATGATTAGTAATCATCTGTAATTTACCTTCTTCGTATTAACTTAGGATATTACACTGATGGTGTTACATTCTAGTACAACTTTGGTGTTGTTTAAACTCTAAAATCTAGATTGTGATGTTGATTTTTGAAATTCAAAATTATTACATGCCCCAAAGGAGTGTCAATTTTCTGATAGGTTGGGTAGGTTTGGATTTGGATTAAAGATCGATTATCATAAAAATATACCAATTCCAATTCGACTGAAATTTGAACTCAATGTGAAAAATTCTAAATCCAAATCTTGCCTAATCCACCCAATCAAAAAAATATATTTATTTTATTATTTCACTATAATATTTATTTTTATCTCTATATCTCATCATATACTAACATCTTAATTTTAAAAAAAATGATTTAATTTTTTTAAAAAAAACCTTAAATCTAAATTTATGATAGAAGCCCGACCCAAAACAATCAACTAAACTTCAAACCTGAACCCGAAAACTCCTAATCCTATTTGAGTTTATTTTTATCAATCTTATACCTCACATATTGACATAGTTAATATATGCATATATGTTTATTCTAATAGATCTTATTAAGATTAATTTTTCAATGAGCATAAAAATACTGGTTAGATATGACCTATTCATGTAAAAGGTCGATATAATAGGATAAAATATTTCCATAATTTATCTACATGGAGATCGATAAAATTAAATTATTTAAAATGAACGGTATACCTTTGAATGTAATATCATAATAATTAACGGGAGGAATAAAATAAGAAATGAAGCACCTAGAAATTTAAAAGTTAGTTATTTTTTTATAAAAGAAAATCATAATTCGAAGCAAATGTTAATTTTTTTTTTTTTTACTTAAATTGGATCGATGCAGTAGTGGGGTGGGCCCACTGCGGCCCAAATGTTCCCAAAGCACCCAAATCACAAGACACGACTCACGAGTGCGGTAGGGAAGGAAATAAGGGGGAATAAGGATCTTCCTCCTTTTCGTTCCTGCCGCTACAAATTAAATACCCCCCTTCTCTGCTTCCTCTCTATCTCAATTCTCATCGGCCGCCGCCCTTCCTTCACACATGGCTATGGCTGTGCTCCGAGTTCCCGTGCGACTGGAGGAGTTCGGTTTGAGTAGGCGGCAGCCAAAGCAACAGCAGCAAGTTGGTGAGTTGGAGTACGATGGAGTGGCGGTGGTGATAAAGAAGGAAGATCACGAAGAGGAAGCGGCGGCGGCGGCGGCGGCGGCGGCGGCGGAGGAGGAGGAGGATGGTCCGTTGCAAGCAGACGTTTGGAAGGCAATCCAGGCGAAGAAGACAGCCGCCGAGCCGCTGCTTCCTCCCTACGTTCACCCTCTCGTAAGGCGTTCCTCCAGCTCCATGAGCCAGAGGAGTCTTAATACGTGCACCGAGAGACTCGGCTCCGAAACTGGCTCCGACGACTTCTCCGACTTCCTCGAATCCCTCGACCTCGACCTCAGTTCTGAGGCTGAGAAAGAACTCGGAGAAAAAGAGGAAGAGGAGGTGGAGTCGGACGCCGATGGTTACACGGACCAGGAAACAGAGGCGCCGCCGCCGCCGGCGCTACGCGAGGTGAACTACCATCGCTCCAACGGGAAACGATCGCGGGAGAGGTGCTTCCCTCCCCCTCTTCCGTCCATCTCCAGCCGCCACACGCCCTGCCTGCACGTGAGGCCCCGCCGCTGCGACGGCCGCCTCGTCCTCAACGCCGTCCACGCGCCTTGCCTGAACTACCTCCAAGCCCAACGCGAGGACGGCCGCCTCCTCCTTTCCTTCATCGGCGCCGCCTCCGACGCCGCTAAAACTAACACGGAACAGACCCAACCCGAAGAATCCAAAGCCGTAGACGAGCCCGAGGAAGAGGAAGAAGAGGAGGACGAAGAGGAAGTGGAAGTCTTCGACAGGGGAACCGTCGTCGAGTTCAAAGTGAGCCAACAACAGAGCGGCTCCGGCAAGGTCCTCCGTTCTTCGATCGTCATCAACAAGTTCGTCGGCGGCGGCAAGTGCGAGGCCGAAAAAGACACCGGCCAAATGCAGAGCAACGTTGCAGAATCGCCTCACACGTCGACGCCGCGTCGTGCGCCGGCGCCAACCAGCGCCACCGCGGCAGCTGCCGTGGTCGTGACCTCCACCCTCAGCTCCACCGGTGACGGGCGCGACCAGATGCCGGAGGACAACAAGTTGCTATTCACGTCGAAGAAACGCGACCGGGAGGAGATGCTGCGGAGCATGAGGAGGTGCAGCAGCGAGCTGCGCATGCCATTGTTCATCTGGGACCCATGTTGCATCGCCACTTCCTAATCAATAATTTAGCGGCACTAAGAAATTAAATAGGGATCTTAACCATAAATTTAAAATATAATTACTCAGAAATATACAGTTAATTACTTAATTAGGGTCGACTATCTGTCATCTACGTACTCAGCTTATCTTATATGTATCCATCGATACCATGATTATATTAATGAGAGATTTAATATTACTAGAATTAGATATCTCTTGAGTTTGTAATATTCAGTACTCAAAAACTACAAAAAGGGACAAACATTTGTTCACTGGCTTCATTTCATCTCGTATATAATCAAAATAATTTGAGAAAAATGGAAAAGTTTATTCTTCTCTTACAATGTTCTTCTTTCAAACTCACTTTAGTAATTGAGATTCTAGGACCACACTATAAAATGTGAAACGTGAGATAAATAACAAACATTAAAAATAAAGCTAATGGCTTTTGAAAAGTACATCTGCAGATGGTTAAAGAATGAGAATCTTAGGGAAGGGCAGGGCTTTCCACAGGTTCTTCGGTGAAAGGCTCCATGGTGGTGGTCGCTCACATTGTTTAACCGTCGAGGGTTGAGATTTTGTCACAGACGGATCGGACGGCTATAGGAGGATCCTTCTTAGGAAATCCTAGGAAGAGCGAAACTTTATAAATCGATTGTGCTTGGCATGGGTCATGATCAAATTGTGCATGAGTGGGTAATTTAGTGTCTTTTTAATTCGATTGTGCAACTTGATCAAAATGATTTATTCTATAGAAATTATTAACTACTATAATACTAAGTAGTGTTGTATTTATTGTTATATATATTGTATTAGCTATAGAGTAACTGTTATAGATTATAAGCAACTAATTGTAACTACTATAGTATAACTAAAAGTAAGACAAAATGTTGTAATATTTACAAAATAGTTAAAACATATTATAGTAACTAGTCATAGTTATTACACATTGAAATTAAAGGTATTTTCAAAATAAAATATCTAATAAGAATATTTTGACATAAAAATAGAAAAAAGAAATATTCTTTTGACATGTACATAATCTGAAGTTCTTTTTTTTTTACCCTATAACCTTTTAGTTATTGAGATATTTTTTAGATTATACTATTTTTATATTTCTTCTTAAAAGTTACATTTCTTCTTAAAAATTACGTTGGAAGTAAATAATAAACAGTAAACAATAAACAGTAAACATTAAATAATAAAAGTGATCAGTAACATAAAAGTATAGTAGTAATGAATTGTAGAATTATAGTAAATGATAATAATAATGTAATGATGCAGTAAATATAATGACATTGTACTATTTTTATTTTTATTTTTATTTTTTTGCTTACTCTGCTTTATGTTTTTATTTGTTTTCTAGGGAGCCTCGCCTGTTCAAGATCTCACCGTTTAATCAGTGCCTCGGCTTATGCGTAAGATTTTGGGTTAAGGATATCCTTCTTACTTAGTCCGCACAGGTCTTATATGATTTTGATTATTCCTGATATAGTTATCGTTTACCTATTGGTTACTAGGATAAGGATTGAGAAAAAGAACCAAGAAAAGATAGGCAGAATATCTTATTTTTACTAAACTCAGTTTATCATCATAAAAACAAGCATAGAACTTATTTAGCGGAGAATTTTACTGGGAATTGCAACCAGAAAACTGAGAGAGTTACATATTTGTACATAAAGATAGCTTACAAAAGAAAATTTACAAACACACTTGTGCACACTTGAAGAACACTGGAGGAATATGGACAGTTGTGATGGCAGTGGGAGAAGTGGATGCTCTGAAAGGAGAGGTTTGGGGGCCCTTTATAGGCAGAGGAGAGAGTGTTTGCTTGGGGAAGAAGGAAAGCAGGGAGAGAAGAGAAGAGAGGGGCCGGGAAAGAGGAGGCTTGGTGGAGGACAGGTGGAAAGCAAAAAGAGGTTTAGTGGGGGGCAAATGACTACATTTTAATTGGGTGGACATACTATTGGAGGAATGAAAAAAAACATCATGGATGACATTTTTAGTAGATGTTACTATTGGTATTGTGTGAATGGAAAAAGATGTCATAGATGACATTTTTAGGGGCAATGTTGTCATTTAAGTCTCCATTAGGTTGTCTAGATTATTGTCAGGTCTAGAGAGGGAGTTTGTGAGCTTCCGGCTAAGTCTGGCTACATATTTATGTGGAGTGCTGCTCTGTATGCTCTAGCAGAGAGGACTGAGCTGGCTAGTTGCTTCTGGCAGTATCTTTCATTTTTTCTTTGATAATGTTGCAGCAAAGTTGTATGTTGTGTTTTAAAGGAGAAAGGGAAGAATCTATTACCCATATCTTTTGTCCAGTAGATTTTTTCAGTATAAATTTCTCCGACACGAAAGTAATTGTCTGGATCTGTCAAACGGTCCCAAGCCCTATTAGTTCCTTGTATTGGTGCTCTCCAGTGTTTTAGTTGATCTCTAATAGTAGGAGGAGCTTCCCAATTAAGATCTAGGTCAGAAGGATAATCTTCAAGTTCTGTCTGAATACCTCCAACTTCATTTATGTCAATCTTAACCAGATGTTTAGCTGGTTCAATGTTAAGGTCAAGCCATTCAGTTGGACAGCTGTCAAAAGTGCATATGACAAATGTTTCCTTTTCTTCTAGGGCTAGAGAAATAATAGTTCCAAGCTTTTTAGGAAAATCTTTGACAGAATCTGAATCATGAATCCAAACTTTGTAAAGCAGTCCATAGTCCATTAGAAGAAAAGGAGTAATAAGCCTTCCTTTGTAAGAGGTTGCTTGATACTTCTCATAGTCCAAGTTAACCTTACAGAAGGAATATAACAGATAGCATGTACATCCGTATTTAGCAGAGTCTTCATAGGTTGGGTCAATTTTTTGACATTTGAGTTTTGGGCCAAATTCTGCTTCATAAACAATAATTATTCTAGGAGGGGAATTTTCATGGAAGGCCTTTAAGGCTTCACATAATTCAATAAAGGTTTGTAATGTTGACTATTCTACTAAGTTTCGAACGTAAGAGTTGATGTCTTCAAGTATGGTATTGGGCAGGCTCAATATATGAGCTGCTGATGTTCTTTGAGCGAAGGTTGTAGCAGTTTGTTGTTTTAATTGGGCCAGTGTTAAATAGTTAGGCCGTTGTGGCTTTTTGTCTATTAATGCTTTAGAAGAGGAAGGAGACCTATGAGTTCCTTCAGTAATTTGTGCATATAGAGGAGTCTCTTCAGTTTGTGAGCTGGTTGGATTTGCCATCATGATTTTTGTTTTTAATAAACTACTAATAAAAAAATTAGCACCAAGTTGGGCTCTAGCAGCATTAAAAGACTCCTCAAGTGAATAGTATCCTTTAAAGAAAGGATGTTCTAGGCCTTGTATGGTCATATTTGTTTCTTCCCAAGTAGCATATACCCCAGCTTGTGGTCCAGAGAAGATAACATAACAAGAGAATTTCTTACATGCTGGCTTTTGTATGGTTGTTAGAAAATAGTTTGTTAAAGCATTTATAACTGCTATCTTATGTCCAGAGCTGCCAGGAATAGTCAGGCTGTGTCAAATGTTGTCCATCCGACAGTGTTGTATGTGATCTAATTTGTCTCTGAATATAGAGCGGAACTGATCCTCCTGTTGTGTGAACTGTTGTAATTCTTGAGTTCTAAATCTTAATGTTTTAGTAGTAAATGATGTTCATACCTTGGTCTATCCATTACCTGAAAAAATTTTAGTGGAGTAAACGAGATAAAGTATCAGCTAAAGAATTGATAATTCCCTTTATATGTTCCCAGTGAATGCGTAAACTTTTATTAATAATGGTATCTGTGAATTTTAACCATCTTTTAGTACTTGATCCTTTTATTAATTCTTTAGTTTGTTGGCTATACTTGATTATAGTTTCATAGTCTGTTCTAATAGTAATTTCTTACTTATTACAAATGAATAGTCTGAAGGCTTCTAGACAGTAAATAATCGCTAATATTTTAAAATCTAGTGAAGTTAAATGTCTTTTTTCTTGAAATTTCCCAGAGGCATACCTGCATAAGGTTTCTGTAGTTTTAGACTCATATTTGAAAGTTTTTCTAAATAAAATGCCTCCCCATCCTATTTCATATTCATCTATTTCAATAACTAAGTAGTCAGAATCAAGTGGGAGTGTTAGCATAGGGATTATTTTTACTAACTGTTTAATTTATTGTACAAGTGATATATCCGTTGGATCGTAGACATTCGATAGAGGGGGGGGGGGGTGAATATCGAAAAACGTTCGTCAATAAGAGAGTTAAACGCAGCGGAAAAATTAAGACAATGCAATGCTAACACAAGAACCAATTTTATTTGGTTCGGAGCCTTTGGCGACTCCTACTTCAAGGCCCGCACACAAAGGTGCTTTCGTTGGGCAATTCACTAGCAATTCGAAGAATGTTACAATTAAGAATTATAGGAATGCTAATAAGAAAAATAATACCAACAAGCTGAAAAGAAGTAAACTAAAGACAACGCTTTTTCGGAGTAGCCTCAAGGCGTCGCAGGAGCACAGTAGAGCAGAGAGTTCTGAGTTGTTGTTGAAGCTCCACCCCTGCCCCTTCTTTTATATGAAGCTCGGGGCGCCCTGGTGGGACGTGGTAGGTCCAACCAGTGAGCTCCACGTGGCGACGACGCGTTTGGATAAAAGTTGCCTCCCAGGCGCCCAGATCCCTTCCGGGCGCCCGGACATCCTTTCTCCAGAAGACTTCTTCTCCTACAAGACAAGATTAGTCCGAGGCAAATATATAATTTATAACCTGCAAAACAGAGTATTAGTTCAGTTTATAGTTTGACAAAAATAGTATGACTTAGATTCCGTCTTTCCGAGACCGGAATCTAGTCACGATCTCGACTTAGATATCTGAAATGGATCTAAGCCGGATCGACGCCTAATGTTCCCTTCCCGGGAACACGTCCTCACAGTCACTCCCTTCCAGTGACTTACCTTTACTCACCTGCCAGACGTCCGGTCAGCCCTTCGACCCATCTGGACTTCTCGCCAGCTATCCGGTCAGCCCGTCGACCTAGTTGGACTTCTCGCCAGCTATCCGGTCAGCCCGTCGACCTAGCTGGACTTCTCGCCAAGCGTCCGGTCAGCCTGTCGACCCGCTTGGACTTCGTGCCAGACATCCGGTCAGCCCGTCGACCTGTCTGGACTTATCCTGCACACTCGGTCAGAGTGTTAGATCACGATAAACCTAACTTAACCTGATTTGCCATTCATCAAAACCTGAGTTAGACCGTTAGTGCTAACCGCACCAACAATCTCCCCCTTTTTGATGGAATGACAACCTGGTTAAGTTAGTGAAAAATATGCGAGTAAAAACCAGCATGAGGTTCAAGTTAGTTTTTAACTTTGACATTTTGTTCTAGCATGAGGTTTAAGTTAGTTTTTAACTTTGACATTTTGTTTCTCTAACTTAACCACCTATCCCTCCCCCTTTGGCATTCATCAAACAAGGATATAAGTTAAACATTCAAAAATACAGAATACATAAAAAATGTAAGGAATGATGTCAAGTTAACTTGAGGGAGTTTAAACTTTTGAAGACTTGTTTAAAACATTAGCTTTAGCTTTTGGAAAATAGTTAAGTTTTGAAAGAGTAGTTAATTTTTTAAAGATTATTTTTGGAAAATTAATTTAATTTTCAAAAAATGACTTTGCAAACTCAAAGAGAATTTTCTAATCAGAAATTTGAAAAGCTAATTTTCCAGTATAAGTGTATAAGTTTCAAATTTTAGGATAAAGTTTTAATTTTTCAAAATACGTTTCAATTTTGAAGTATTTTTCAAACATAAGTTTTCAAAATCAAAATTTTAAGGCTAAGTTTTCAAAACTAGATTTATCAAGAAAATTTCCAAACATAAGTTTAATTTTGAAACACTTTTCAAACCTGAAAGATCAAAGATTTCAAAGCTGAGTTTTAAAAGATATTTACTTTTCAAAACTAAACTAATTTTGCAATAGATTCAAAATCTTAGTTTATAAAATCTAATTGAAGAATATAGTTTTATAAAAGCTAGTTTAGAAAATTTAACACATAAGTTTTCAAGATTAAGGATTTCATAGCTAAGTTTTAAAAAATATTTACTTCTCAAAACTGATTAAAACTAAGTTTGAAAAAAATGTACTTTTCAAGGATGACTAAGTATGTAAAAACTTTAAATTTGAAAATCAAAATTTAATCTCAAAACTGAAAAAAACTTAGAAAAGATATTATGTTTAAGGTGGAGAAAATAATTTTGGTGTTAAGTGTTGATTTAATCCTCCCCTTAAACCTGACATCTAAAATAGTTGTCTAACCAATTAGGTACTTACTGACTATCAGAAGATAGCAGCTTTTACTTGGTTAGTCAAGTTAAGTTCATTGTAATCAGTTAGCGGTTGACTTAACTGAGTAACTTAGCTTGATCAATGTATGTTTTGTATTTAACGCCCAGACTTATATCGATGTACTGACATAAGCATCTTAAGTCCAGACAATTGGCCTATACATCTCACCCCTTTCTATGTTTGTCAATCACAGGCAAGGTAAACCTAGGGTGTTTGGTGAGATGCTCAAATACTAGTCCTAGGGGAACATGATTTCTAAGGGGATTTTTCTAGTCTGAGGCTAAAATTGTTTTAAAATTCTAAAAGTAGGAAGGTTTTGAAAAAAATAAAACAAATTTAACCTAGAATTTTAAAAATAGTCATTTTAAAACAGTTTTGAATTTTAAAAATCTTAGTCTATTAAACACATCCCCAATTTTCTACGCAGATTACTGAATTCACTTTCAGGGAGTGGTTTTGTGAATATGTCAGCTAAATTAGACTTTGACTCAATGTATTTGAGTTCAATGTCCCCTTTAGTAACATGATCCCTGATAAAGTGATGCCTAATTTCAATGTGTTTAGTTCTAGAATGATGCACTGGATTTTTTGTTAGGTTAATTGAGTTTATGTTATCAATTAAGACTTTGACATTTGTAAGGTTCAAGTTAAAATCTTTTAGGGTGTGCATCATCCATAATAATTGTGCAACACACTCTCCTATTGCTATATATTCTGACTCAGTTGTAGATAAGGCAACACAGTGTTGCTTTCTACTAAACCAGTTGACAAGTGATGGACCCAGTAATTGACATCCGCCACTTGTGCTTTTGCGGTCTAATTTGCATCCAGCATAATCTGAGTCAGAGTACCCTATTAATTCAAAATTATTAGTCCTAGGATACCAAATACCTACATTTGTTGTTCCTTTAAGGTATCTAAAGATTCTTTTGACTTGAGTCAAATGAGATTCTTTAGCATAGGTTTGGTATCTAGCACACATACTAATTGCAAATAAGATATCTGGTCGACTTGCAGTTAAGTAAAGTAGGCTACCTATGACACTCCTATACTATTTTAGATCAACTGGTTTTCCATTGGGATCATCATCTAGGATTGTGTTTACTGCCATAGGTGTTTTCCATTCCAAATTTTTTAAGTAATTCTTTAGTATATTTTTGTTGATAAATGTAGTTATCTTCATTTGTCTGTTTGATTTGTAATCCTAAAAAGTAGGTTAATTTGCCTACCAGACTCATTTCAAACTCGTGTTCCATTAAACTTGTAAATTCATCTAAAAATTCTGAATTTGTTGAACCAAAGATTATATCATCTACGTAAATTTGTGCTATAAAAATATCTTCTTTTATTAATTTGACAAATAAGGTTGGGTCAATTTAACCTTGGTTAAACCCTTTAGAGATTAGGTAAGATGTTAATCTTTCATACCAATCCCTAGGTGCTTGCTTAAGTCCATATAAGGCTTTCTTCAATTTATAGACATAATCAGGGTGTTCTAGACTCTCAAACCCAGGTGGTTGTCCTACGTAGACTTCTTCTTTTATTAGTCCATTTAGGAATGCTGACTTAATATCCATTTGGTATAGTCTAAACCCTTTGTGTGCTGCATAACTTAGTAACATCCTAATGGACTCTAGTCTAGCCACTGGGGCATATGTTTCATCATAGTCAAGTCCTTCTACTTGACTAAACCCCTTAGCTACTAGTTTGGCCTTATTTCTAGTAATTTCTCCAGTTTCACTTAATTTGTTTCTAAATACCCATTTTATTTCTATTATTTTCTTATTCTTGGGTGGTGGTACCAAATCCAAACTTCATTACGCTCAAATTGAGCTAATTCTTCTTACATAGCTATGATCTAGTCTGGGTTAAGTAGTGATTCGGCTATGGTTTTGGGTTCAGTTTTTGAGATTAAAGATATTTGACTTAGATTTCTAAAGGATGATCTAGTTTGAACCCTAAGATCTGGGTCAGCAATTATTTGATCAGTTGGGTGATTTGGATTGACTCTTATTGTTCTAGGGGGTTGACTCTCCTGAGGTTGTTCTTCTTCTTCTTCATGACTTGGAATTTGGTTGGTTCCTTCAGAGTTATTGTTTTCTTGAACAAATTGATGTTGTGTTTGGTCTATGTTTTGTTTGTATTCTTCAAATTTTACATTAGTAGTTTCTTCAATTCTTAAGGTAACCTTATTGTAAACCTTGTAGCCTCTACTATTTAGGGAGTAGCCTAAGAAAATTCCATTTTCAACCTTAGAGGTGAATTTTCCTAAGTGTTCTCTTGTGTTTAAGATGAAAGCTGGGCACCCAAATACTTTAAAGTATTTTATGTTGGGTTGTTTATTGTAATAAACTTCAAAAAATGTTTTGTTATGGGTTTTATTTAGTGTTGTCCTGTTTTGTACATAGCAAGCTGTACTAACAGCTTCTGCCCAAAAATATTTAGGTAAGTTGTATTCATTTAACATCGTTCTAGAGGCTTCAAGTAAGGTTCTATTTTTTCTTTCTACAATCCCATTTTGTTGGGGGGGGGGGGGGGGGGTTTGGGGCACGAAAATTCGTGATGGTAGCCATTTTCAAGACAGAATTTGTTAAAGTTATGATTTTTAAATTCTCCCCCATTATCGCTTCTAATTCTTTTAATTTTAAGGTCTTTTTCATTTTCAACTTGTTTACAAAAGTTTGTAAAAATTTCAAAAGTTTCATCCTTATTTTTTAAAATTTTTACCAAAGTGAATCTAGAATAGTCATCTATTATTACTAGACAGTATAGACTTCCATTTATTGATTTGACTCCATGGGAGTCAAATAAGTCTAGATGTAACAGTTCTAAGATTGAGTTGGTTTGTGATTCATTAGTTGGTTTGTGGGTAGATTTTGTTTGCTTACCTTGTTGATAAGCATTACATATGGTTGAATCAAGGTTAGGTAATTTTGGTAGTCCTTTAACTAGTCCATTTAGTCTGCTTATATTTCTGAAATTCGTGTGTGACATTCTTTTATGTCATAACCAGGTTTCTTCTTTTTGTGTTAAATAACACTTAATTGAAGAAGTGGTTAAGTTAATCGCATAGATGTTGTCTTTCCTAAACCCTTTTAGGCTTATGTTAGGGTTGTCTAGTGTTTGATTATGCATTCTGTAGATAAAAACCTAATCTTATACCTAGTATCACACAGTTGACTGATGCTTAAAATATTATACTTGAAATTTTCAACAAGTAAAACATTTGTAATAATAAAATCAATTTTCATATCGATATTACCTATCCCAATTACCTTTAGTTTGCCGTTGTTCCCAAAGGCAACTGTTCCTAGGCTTTTGTAGGTAAGTTGAGTGAATTTTGTGTGATCTCCAGTCATATGTTTGGAGCAACCACTAATCAATATCCACTTAGTTTCCTACAATAGGTAGAAATTGGGGTTAGTCTTACTATTGGACTTTAAGTTAAAAAGAATTTAAGTTTAGAATAATTTTTAAGTTAAAAAGAATTAAGTTTAATTTTTAAAATAATTTTTAAGTTAAGTTTAATTTTTGAAATAAGTTAGAATAATTTTTAAGTTTTTAAATTAAAAAAATCCTTTAAGTTTAAATTTAAATTTTAAAATAATTTTTTAAAGGAAATTTTAAGTTTTTTTTTTTTGAGTTAAAAAAAATTTAAATTTAATTTTTAAAATAATTTTTTAAAAGAAAATTTTAAGTTTAATTTTTAAAATAATTTTTTTTTGAGTTAAAAAAATAAGTTTAAGTTAAAAAAAAATTTTAATTTAATTTTTAAAATAATTTTTTAAAAGAAAAATTTAAGTTTAATTTTTAAAATATTTTTTTTGAGTTAAAAAAAATAAGTTTAAGTTAAAAAAATTTTAAATTTAATTTTTAAAATAATTTTTAAGTTAAAAATTAAGTTTAATTTAATTTTAATTTTAATTTTAATGTCTTTAGTCATCTCACCTGATCTATATTTTCAATTAGGGAATCCTATAATTTTGTGAGATGAATTAGATTCAATTTTAGGGTTTGTTTTTAACTTGTGTTAGATTCAGGTTTAGCTTTGAGTTCAACAAATAGGCATTCTCTGGATAAACTTCTGGGCTATGGTGAGTCACTTGGACATCATTAAAGTAACCATGCCTTCAAGGTTTTCCAAATAGTTCTATCCACTGGACTTAGTACAAAACCTTGGTATAACTGGTTAGGATCCATAAAGGGTAGCTTCGGTCAGTTTCACTTAGCCAAATGCACCAGGTCGAAGTCATATCTTCCTAGACATGTATAGACTAAGCTTCCCTAACGTACTATCATCCAAAATTTCACCAGTACCATTTTTCAAGTTAAACTTGAACCCTTTTTAACTAATCCTAATTACCCTGTCCGGTAAGTTGGTTAGGGTTACCCTGCTGGGTAGGTTAGTTTTGGAGGTGCCAGCTATTCTGGAGCCTCCCCCTGAATTAATGGCCATTTAATTTAATTTTATTCTCGGTTTATGTCTATTTCTTTTATAATTATATTTTACTTGGTGATAGTTTACATTTTGTTTTGTTTTAATATGTTTAGATTTTAAATTTTTTGGTTCAGGTTTGTATTCTGGTTTTTCATTTGGTTTATTTGATTTTATGTAATATATTTTATCTTTAGGGATATAATATTGGTTAGCTCCTATTTGCGTGGTCAAACATGCTTTCGGAACTCAGGCTTTGTTCGTTGATTTGTATTGGGTTATTAATGATTTAAACGTTTTATTTGAGTTCGACTTATATCCGAGTCCGATTTTGTTATAACATGCTTTTTGATTATTTAGAATTAAGTCTAAATTTTTTGATCTAGTAGTAAATTTTTCTAACATATTTTTTAAATTATTAATTTCTATTTTAATGATGAATTCTCCTCCTCAAGTGTTAGATCTTGAGTTGGTTTATTATTTACAACTTGTTCCTTGAGGATTTGATTTTCCTCGAGGAGTAATTTGTTTTCATTTTCTAATTTAACTAATTTATTATTTAAGCATGAAATAATTTTAAAAAATTTTCGGTTTAAGGTTAGGAATACCTCTTTGGAACCTTCGGAAACAAGTACGGACTCGTGGCTTGATTCGGGTTCGGACCCGTCTTCCGATTCTTCTTCCAATTCTGCTTCACAGGCCATCAGCGCGAGGTGGCTCTGGTGCTTCTGATCTTCTACTTCTGAATCGTTTGAGGAGGAGGAGTCGTCCCACGTCGCTTTGAGGACCTTCTTTTTTGTTGGTTTCGATTTGTCGATCTTCAATCTCGGGCACTCGTTCTTGTAGTGGCCCTTCTTGTTGCATCTGAAGCACGACACGCTCCTCGATTCGGTTGGAGAATTGATCTTTTGAAGGTCCTTCTTGCTGAAGCTTCTTTTCCTCCTGGTGAACATCTTCCTTACCAAGTTCACCAGGTGTTCTTCATCTTCAGAGTTCTGGTCAGAATCTTCTTCCGGTTCAGACTTGTTCTTCTTTTCTTTTGAGGAACCTGTAAATAAAGCTACACTTTTCTCGACCCCGGCGTTAGTTTGCTCATGCAGTTCTAATTCACAGAAAAGCTCATCTAATTTTAATTTAGATAAATTTTTAGAGATCTTGTAGGCATCTACGATAGATGCCCACAAGCTGTTGCGTGGAAAAGCGTTTAGGGCATACCTTATTAAGTCCCGGTTCTCCATTTGGTGCCCTATTGCGTGGAGTCCGTTGAGAATGTCTTTGATTCTTGTGTGGAGTTGGCTGGCCGTTTCTCCTTCCTGCATTTTTATGTTAAAAATTCTATTTAAGAGCAAGTCTCGTTTTGTTACCATAGCGTCGATCGTTCCTTCGTGCAACTCAATCAGTTTGTCCCACAGTTCTTTAGCGTTTTTATGTAGTCCGACCCGGTTCAGTTCTTCTCTAGTTAATCCACACTGTAATGTGTTGATTGTCTTGTTCTCTGTTGATGCCTTCTTCTTTAAGTCTGTTGTCCAATCTTCTGGATCCAGTAGATTCCCGAAACTGTCTACTGGTATTTTGTAGGGTCTTGTGATGCTCAGCCACTAGTCGAAGTCTGTCTTTAGATATACTTTCATCCTCTTCTTCCAGTACGGGAAATCATCCCCGTTGAAGAGGGGAGGTCGCACTGTGCTGAAGCCCTCGATCTGCGACATTTTTAATCTGCACACAAAAAAAATATAGAGAGGTTCCAAGACTTGGTCTTGGATTAGTAGTGCGGGAAGAATTAAATAAAAATAACTAAATTGGTGTTGCACCAATTTAGATTTAATTACGACGGAAAGAAACTTCCAAAAAGGTAATAATACCAGTTTGGATCTTTACAAAAAATTGAAATCTGAAAAAAAATTAAAAAGCAAATCACCCCCTTGTCTGATTGGTGGTTGCACCAAATCAGAGCGGTACCTGCTCTGATACCACTTGTTGGATCGTAGACGTTCGATAGAGGGGGGGGTGAATATCGAAAAACGTTCGCCGATAAGAGAGTTAAACGCAGCGGAAAAATTAAGACAATGCAATGCTAACACAAGAACCAATTTTATTTGGTTCGGAGCCTTTGGCGACTCCTACTCCAAGGCCCGCACACAAGGGTGCTTTCGTTGGGCAATTCACTAGCAATTCGAAGAATGTTATAATTAAGAATTACAGGAATGCTAATAAAAAAAATAATACTGACAAACTGAAAAGAAGTAAACTGAAGACAGCGCTTTGTCGGAGTAGCCTCAATGCGTCGCAGGAGCACAGTAGAGCAGAGAGTTCTGAGTTGTTGTTGAAGCTCCACCCCTGCCTCTTCTTTTATATGAAGCTCGGGGCGCCCCGGATCCCTTTTGGGCGCCCTGGTGGGACGTGACAGGTCCAACCAGTGAGCTCCACATGGCGATGACGCGTTTGGATAAAAGTTGCCTCCCGGGCTCCCTGATCCCTTCCGGGCGCCCGAACCTTTGGGCACCCGGATCCCCTCCGGGCGCCCGAACCTCCTTTCTCCAGAAGACTTATTCTCCTGCAAGACAAGATTAGTCTGAGACAAATATATAATTTATAACCTGTAAAACAGAGTGTTAGTTCAGTTTATAGTTTGACAAAAATAGTATGACTTAGATTCCGTCTTTCCGAGACCGGAATCTAGTCACGATCTTGACTTAGATATCCGAAATGGATCTAAGCTGGATCGACGCCTAATGTTCCCTTCCCGGGAACGCGTCCTCACAGTCACTCCCTTCCACTGACTTACCTTTACTCACCTGCCAGACGTCCGGTCAACCCTTTGACCCGTCTGGACTTCTCGCCAGCTATCCGGTCAACCCGTCGACCTAGCTGGACTTCTCGCCAGCTATTCGATCAGCCCGTCGACCTAGCTGGACTTCTCGCCAAGCGTCCGGTCAGCCCGTCGACCCGCTTGGACTTCGTGTCAGACATCCGGTCAGCCCGTCGACCTGTCTGGACTTATCCTGCACACTCGGTCAGAGTGTTAGATCACGACAAACCTAACTTAACCTGATTTGTCATTCATCAAAACCTGAGTTAGACCATTAGTGCTAACCGCACCAACAATATCTTGTTGATTAAAATATTTTTGTCCGGTTAAAGAAGTTTTATTGTATAAGGGGCTGCTAATTTTTCCTATATCTTTTAAATAAGGTCTTGCATAATTTAAGAGTCCTAAAAAAGCTCTTAGAGTTTTCGTATCGTCCATTTTATCTGGAAAAGCAAAGATTTTAGCAAAGTTATGAGGTTGAAAGGCTATTTATCCCTGACCTATCTCTGCTCTTAGGAAATCAATATGAGTAGTTGATATTACCATTTTCTTTCGAGAAATAATCAAACGATGTTTCTCAAATAGGTTAAAAATAATATGAAGATGAGCATAATGTTCTTGTTTAGTTTTAGAAAAAACTAGAATATCATCTATATATACATAGGTGAAGAAAGAAACATCTCGAAAGATGTCATCCATTTTCCTTTGGAATATTTGAGGGGCTACCTTAGGACCAAAAGGTATAACAAGCCACTCAAAATGTCCTTCAAAGCAGGAAAAGACTGTCCATTCAATAGAGTCAGGGTGCATTTTGACTTGCCAAAATCCTGATTTCATGTTAAATTGAGAGTACCATTTTAATTTTTGGATTTTATTTAAAAGTTGGCCTTTGTTAGGGATTTTATAACCATCTTCTTGATAATTATCATTAAGTCTCTTGTAGTTAAATACCATTCTAGATTGGCCAAGCTTTTATTATGATCCTTTATTAACTATGAAGGCTTGACTTCGGTGCCTAGATGTGGACCTTTGAATGTGTCCTAAAGTTAAGAGTTGATTAATGTGCATTTTACATTCTTCAGTTTCCCAATTTGTATATTTTAAGTCTTGAGCCTTAATTGTAAGGTCTGGATTAATTATTGATAGTTTGCAGTAGACTTTGTCTGGGTCCCAATATTTAGTAGGATTGTCTCCAATAATTTTTTATTTTTCTACTCTAGAAATGAGGGAGTCTAAATCGGGGTTATGGATGTTTATTATTTAAAGTAACTATTGTGGGAGTATGAGATCAGGTGGGATCCAGGTGTCATCAGTTATAGGGCTTGACCAGCCAAGTGAGGCTAGTTTTCCTGATCTTGTTGGTCAGAAGAATCTATGGCATAGGTTTGGTTATTAGGTTCTAGTTGCTTACTAGGCCGTTTATATGCATTTTTAGGAGAACATTGACAAGATGATGTGTTGTCAGAAGGTAGGAGTTCTATGTGAGGTTTGGTGGTTAAGGGGTGGACAATAGAGGGATAGTCTGATACTATTGGGGATATTATGGGTGAGGAAAAGAAAAGAGTATAATCCTTGGTTAGAAGAAAAGCTTTATCTGATACTACAAGAAAATTTAAGCCTAGGATTAAGTGAATATTAGGATGTAATAATGGTTTAATCCATAGTTTAGAAAGTGAGAGTGGTGTGCAGTATTTACCACAGTTGTCATAAAATCTCAAATGGGTGTTGATGACAAATTGTGTGCAAGCTAATTGTTGGCCATCAAATTATGTACTTAGTAATGGTTGTGATGCAGTTTTTATAAAAGTTGTTGGCAAAATTGAAAGAAGTGTATTTTCATCTATAGTGGAGTTAGTCGCTCCACTATCTAGAAAGGTATGTAGGGTGAACTCATGGCCATGGATATTTACCAGGCATTTGACTTTAATGTCTAGAGTTTTTCCTGTATTGCAAATACTAGAGGCTTTTATAAAGACCAGATCTCTATCTATCATATACACTGGTGTAAGTTGTAAGCCTTTATCTTTATCAAGAGTAGCCTGAGAGGGATGTGGAGGAAGGTTTTCTTTCATTTATTTATCTAGGTTCTCTAGTTCTATTTCCAATTTATTAATACGAGTTTCTAATATAGAGACTCTTGTTTCTAATAAAAAAAATTCGAGTACCTCCTTTAGAGAGCTGGCTTATGGGTATTGTAATAGAGAACAATTGTTGAAGATAAAGATTACATGCTTATTTTTTACATAACCTACAGGTACCTCTTTTATCTAAAGATGGATAATAGCTACAAAAGAAACAAAGAATGTTATCAGTTATTGTTTTGAGTATCCACTCATGTGGACAGTTAAGTTCTTCTGTAGACTTTGTACTATGTTATTTAAACATTAGATTGGTATCTGGAAATGGAACTTCATCCCATAATTCTTCTAGATTGTCTAGTGTATCATAAGGTATGTAATTTTGACTTTCAGGATGTAGGTTATACTGCTGGTATGAAGGAGGAATAACTTCTTTTACGTCATCTACAGAGACAATAGAATAGATGGAGGATGTGTTAGATATATCTGATTGTACTTCTACTAAATCAAGATTTGTACAGGTAACTAGCTTTGTTTCTCTGGTATATAAATTCTTTTTATTTGGGCAGACAAAAGATAAGTGGCCTGGTTCATTACAGGTGAAACATGTGATGGTATTAGCATACGTCTTCTTTGGTTTAAATTTCCGCACATGTTTTTCTTTATTTAGATAGGGTTTCTTTTCTCTACTTTTTCTAACATAGTAGGTCTTTTTGGGTTTTATTGCCTTAGGCCTTGATACCGATCTTCTGGGTGTTCTTGATGAATGATTTAGTCTTGGTCTAGGTTGGGTGGGACCATATTGTTGAAGGGTATATATCTGGCTACAAAATTCATATTGTTGATTTTTGAGTTGTTTTTTTATGTGGATATAGGTACATTTTTATTTAAGTATGAAAATAGTGTGTTGGATTCTTACTCCAATGTTATCGTATTGCGGTGCTACATTCATATCTATCCAAGCCTTATGTATTTCCTTTCCTAAGTCTCCTGAAAGTTTGTTAAAGAGTCTTTCCCGTGGTTCTGGGTCACAATAGTTTCCTGAGATTGTTGTTAATGTTAAGAAGTCATTACAAAAAGGTTTAATCCAGTTCCAGCTAAAGAGTTGTAATTCTTCTAAGTCCCTCATAGCTTCTCTTTGTCTTATATCTAATCCAGTATTAGCGTCTCTGGCGGTAAATAACCTATGAATTGTATAACAAAAATTGAGTATGTTATTTCCTTGTGAAGCCATCCTGGCTACTTTCTCAGGATATGTAGTTTTATAAGCTTCCCATACTGCCCTAGCAACATCGCCTAAGTAATTTCCCCCTACTCTTATCATAGCTTCTCCTGTTTCTATGTCTAGTTCATGTCTGGCTTGATAATCTCTTTTAACAGAGACTATCCATTGTTCTAAATAGATATCATAAAGTTGTGGATCATCGTATTCTCCAATATTTAATAAGACCGAATTTTTGCCAAAATAAGTAATTTCAGGTGGTCTCCTTTTTCCTATTATTCTCAACAAAGGATTATTATTAGTATATGGGGTAATCATTGTTCTTGGAGGATGCCCTTCTCCATAATCCATAGTTCTCATAGAGCTTTCAGGGTATCTTACTTGTAATGATTGTGGTATGAAATTACTAGTACTACTAGATTCGACTGGATTCATTAGGTTTACTGTTAAAAAGTAATCTTGTTTTTTAGCGATTATATTATGGTCCTTATCAAAATATAACATACAGTTAGCAAGGCTCTAATTTATGGTGTAGAAGGTCAAACGTTTCTAATTCTTCTAAATCTTCTTTAGTGAAATAGATAACTATTTCAAATAGGATGTAAACATATTCATTTAGGTCATCATAAAATAAATAATTATTCTCAGCATTGTTGTTTGTATGAGTTTCCAGTGTGCTATATTTTATGTTCATTAAGTTCATATTAGTTTGATTTTCTTCATGATCTTCTTCTTGTGATGTTTAGGATTTGTAATTATGAAATCTTACTCTAGAGCTACCGTGTCTATCTTTATAAATAATGGATTCCGTTGGTTGTAAAGTTTGTGATTTAGTGCTTAGCTCCAAATTAAGAGTCCAATCTAATCCAGCAAGTAAAGTGGATGAAAAGTCCTTAGGTTTGAGGAAATAAACGCCTTTTGTAGTAAGGGTCTCAATGATATTAGTAATTTGAACTTTAAAACTATTGTTAATATTTGTCATTGTTTTTTCTAGAAAGATTATGCCTATTTGGATATTATGTCTTTGAAAGTCTCCATACCCTCTGGCTTGTATTGAAATTTTAATATGTTCTATAAAGTCTGGGATTGTCATATTGAAGTTTGGACAGAAATAGGTAATTCCTAAATTGATATTCATATCTACTTCAATGAGTCCAATAATTACCTTATCATTGTCAGAAAATCTTGAGTCGTAAAGGACTAAAAATACTTTGGCTCCTATATTTTTTCTAGTAAGTCCTCTTATGTCAAATACTATTAGTCCTAGATGTATGTAGTGGTGTTTTCTTTGTAAAAGTGTTCATGTCGATTCTTCAGTCATGAGTGTAAATCTTTCTTCACCTCCATCTGGTAGATGAAATGGTTGTGTCCTGTGATGTCTATAAAGTGATGTAGAGAAGGATAATAGTCCTTAATTATATATTCTCCTTGGATTTAAGGTATTTAGTTGTTCATTAGAAAAGGTATCTGATCCTGTCCGAACGCTGAGTCGATGGACGCTGGGGACGTGGTGCTCTCCTCTATCTCCGACCAGCTGAACGGATCTCCGGCGAACCTGCAAGGAAGTCGAGCCGGGAAGGGGTTCCCGGGGACGACCCTCCAACGCTCAAGTCAGGAAAGAGGAAAACGATGAAGTGGCTCCAAAGATGAGAGATTGCGTACCTCCGGTGAAGTTTGTGGGCTCTTATATAGAGCTCTAGGGAGGCTTGTGCACACTTGTCGAGGCTTACACATGTCCTTTACCATACCTCAGTATGGGCTTACCAGAGGAGCATGCCTGACACCATACTGCTACAGTCCGAGCACCTATCTGATGGGACAGCAGAACCTTCCGTCGTAGGATTCTGCGTATGGCCTGGTCGTCGAACATGCCTGTTGTCAGAAGATGATGTTCCCCAATGTCCCCTTGTCCTTGTCTCTTTTTTCCCCGAGCCGAGCGTCCAGCCGCTCGGCATGCACATCACTTCCGACCGGGCGTAGGTATCGGTCCGACCATGAAGATTCCCGGTCGCGTGCTCGGCTGAGACTGTTCCTTCACAGCATTGCTGCTTTACGCCTCGGCCGAGCGGGCTACCCGCTCGGCCTGGCGACCCTGTTCACCATGAGCGTCAGAAACCCGACTCCCCGACGGGTTGTCTTTGACTCCGCTCGGACCCGTTCAGCCGGTTGACCCGACCCTTCTCCGATCGGATGGACCTCATGCTGACCCTTTTGACTTCTGACCTCTACGTGTCATTGGCTCCCCTCAAAGGGGGTCCCCCGTCCTTACTGCCGGATCACTTGCCTCCCCTTCAAGCCTAGTCGAAGGAGGCGATTAGTCCGACTGACTGGACCGCCAGTCACGCCGAGCAGCGTCTTTGTGAAACTATCCTCCGCTCGACCCCCACGGGGGTAGCTATGACCTTAGTCAACGCCAACATTCCTCGGATCTCTTCGAAATTTGTGCCAATCTTCGACATTAAGGCCGGGCATGCGCTCTGTGCCTCGTGAAGGCGCTCATTAAATACACTCCAGTGGCCGAATGCCACATGGCGCTGCTGCCGTCATCATACGGCGGCGACGTCACGAGTGACGAGACCGAGGCGGTTTGAAATGGACGGCTCGATAGAGTCCTTGGTTTTTGCAACCTGCATCCGACGGCTGAAGCCGTTCGGGCCCAACCCTATAAAGCTTTCGCCTTCTTCCTCCTCCGCATTACTGCTTTCGCGTGCCCAGAAGTTTTCCCTGCAGTTTTTGCTCCGGTGATCCTGCTGCTGCTTCTTCCGGCGACCTCTCGTATTCTTCCTTCGATCTTCGTCTGCTTCTGTAAGGTCCTTCTGCCATCTTCTTTTCATTTCTTGTTTTTCCTCATGCTTTCTTCTTCTATTCGCGTTCTCGTCTCCTGGTTACGATTCGGTCTCCTCTCTTAAGCCTTTTGCCCTTTTGTCCATCTCTTGCTCCTTTTCCCGCTCGGCTTATGGCCAACTCTTCTCAACCTCAAGACCCAGCCCTCGGCCCGTGGTATACCACCATGGAGTCGCGCTTCGATCGGCGCGACGTCGATATTCTGATGGACAATTTTGACATCCCCTCTGACTTTGAACTTATCTTACCCTCCCCCTCCGCTCGGCCACACAGACCATTGCGCGGAGCTATCTGTTTTTTCCGCGACCAGTTCATAGCCGGTCTGCGATTTCCGCTCCATCCCTTTATCGTAGAAGTTTGTAATTTTTTCGGAATTCCGCTAGGAAGCTTAGTCCCTAACACCTTCCGCCTTTTATGTGGCGTTATTGTCTTATTCAGAATCCACAACATTCCCCTCCGACCGGAGGTCTTCTACTATTTTTATTATCCTAAACAGTCCGAGCTGGGTACTTACATGTTCCAGGCTCGGCTCGGTTTAGTCTTCTTTAATAAACTGCTCTCTTCCAATAAACATTGGAAAGAGTACTACTTCTATCTTCGTCTTCCCGAACGGGCCCTTTTCCGAACCCAGTGGCAGGTCGGACCGCCAGCCTCCCCTGAGCTAAAGAGGTTCAAGACCCGACCGGACTATCTTCACGCTGCCAACATGCTAGCCGGTCTGAAGTTTGACATCAACAAATTCCTACCCGAAGGGGTGATGTACATATTTGGTCTGAGTCCGATCCGGACTCCCCTCTTGAGCAGCTTCGGTAAGAATTTTACTTGTGCATTCGCCTTGATTGCTAACTGATTTTCTCATTTTTCCTTTGAAGCGGACATTGTCATGGAGTCCGTGATGGCCGGGATTTCGAAGAGGAAAGCGGCGGCGCTCGAGGCCGCAGCTGCCAAGGAGATGGAGTTGCGTGGCATTGAGCCGGTCGGCTCACACGAAGGGGAGAGCGAGACCCACGAGGAGTCGGCCGCTCAAGCCTCTCCCCGGGATGTGGCAAGAGGCGCCACCCCTAGCAGGGGACCAACAGTCCAGGAGGAAGGCTCCGCTCAGGAGGAAGAGTGCCCTCTCCGACAAAAGAGGCGCCGAACGGAGACACCACTTCGATCGGCCACTTCCGCGGTCCAGCCATCCGAACGGACCACTACCGATTCTCGTGGCAAAGCCCTAGCCGTGGAGGCGATCTCGTCTGATCGGACCCCATCCCAACTGGACGCGTCCGCGGACCCCCTTGAGGCCATACCTGTCAGCGCCCTTCCGCCCTCTCCCCGCCGAGTCCAACGCTCGGCCATTTTGTCCCAGTTTTCTGCACCGGCCTCCGATCCTTCCCCAGCTTCCGCTCAGACGACTCCTGGTCGGTGTCGTACCATCAGGGTCTCCCTGCATCTCCCCACCGAAGAGTTGATGTCCGAGTCCGATCGGCCAACCGCGCCTGAGCACATGATCACCATGAAGGGGCCCCTAGCCGAGATGTGGGCCGACGCTCGGGCACGTGTCACGATGATTCCACTCGGCAATCTGGCCAACAGTCACATGCAGCAGACCACTGGGGTAACGATGTTTTCTTTGGAGTCTTCTACGCGTTTTCTCCGATCGGCCATAAATGATTTTATTTATGTCAGAGATGGGTAGAGGAGATCGTTGTCTCCAATCGTCTGGCCATGGTGGACGAAGAGTTAAAGAGGCTAAGGAGTTCGGGCGGCGCGCCCTCCCAGGGTCCTTCATAAACCGAGCTGCAGAAAGAGCTCAAGAAGACCCAAGATCTGTTGGCGGCTGAGCAAAAGAAGACGGCTGACCAGGCCCATACTCTGGCCGAACTCGAACGACGAGTCAAATCACTAGACTGAAAAATAAGCCTGGCAACCGATCGGAAGAAAACAACTACCGCCGATCTGGAGAAGAAAAACGTCGAGGCCCGAGGCCTGGAGCAACGAGTCAAAGAGCTGATAGAGCTGATGGAGCAGCTGGACGGCGAGAAGGTGAGCCGCTCGGCCGAGGCGATTAATCATAAGGATGAACTGAAGACTTTGCAGGAGTCTCTCCAAGCTTCCCAAGCTGCCTTCAAGAAATATCAAGAGGCGGAACCCGGCCGAGTCGCAGCCCTGAGGCTGAAGCACATCCGCTCGACCGAATTTTCAGAAAAAGTGTGCGAGCGGATGTATGCTGCCTTTGAGCTTGCCATCACCGCCACGACGGACTATCTGAAGTCCAAGGGTCAGCTCCCTGACTCTGCCAGCATCCCAGCCCAAGACTATGCGGTGCTCCTTAGCACCATCCCTAAGGACCTTTATGATTTTCTGGAATAGAAGTCTTTATGTAATTTGGCCGTTCGGCCAAAAACTTCCCTTTTTGTAATTCGGCCGCTCGGCCTTGATTCCTCTAATTTCAATGAAAAATTTATCTGTGTTGTGCAACTTCGTTTTTACTTTGCGTGCTTGTGGGTGATTGGTCGGGGCCTATGACACACAACTCGGCCAACTAGGCCTCCCGAGCGGGCGTAGGTGCATACGACTTGTGGCATACGACTTGTCACTACTTTCCCTTGTCGCTCATCTTCAAGCGTCTTTCGTTCCGGCCGAGGAGTTTATAGTCGCCGGTTCGACTCTCGGGTTTAACGTCGGAGCTCGACGGTCTTCCGTCCGGAGGGTTTATAGTCGCCGGTTCGACTCTCGATATTTAACGTCGGAGCTCGACGGTCTTCCGGCCGGGGGGTTTATAGTCGCCGGTCCGACTCTCGATATTTAACGTCGGAGCTCGACGATCTTTCGGCCGGAGGGTTTATAGTCGCCGGTCTGACTCTCGATATTTAACGTCGGAGCTCGACGGTCTTCCGGCCGGAGGGTTTATAGTCGCCGGTCCGACTCTCGATATTTAACGTCGGAGCTCGACGGTCTTTCGGCCGGAGGGTTTATAGTCGCCGGTCCGACTCTCGATATTTAACGTCGGAGCTCGACGGTCTTCCGGCCGGAGGGTTTATAGTCGCCGGTCCGACTCTCGATATTTAACGTCGGAGCTCGACGGTCTTCCGGCCGGAGGGTTTATAGTCGCCGGTCCGACTCTCGATATTTAACGTCGGAGCTCGATGGTCTTCCGGCCGAAGGGTTTATAGTCGCCGGTCCGACTCTCGATATTTAACGTCGGAGCTCGACGGTCTTCCAGCCGGAGGGTTTATAGTCGCCGGTCCGACTCTCGATATTTAACGTCGGAGCTCGACGGTCTTTCAGTCGAAGGGTTTATAGTTGCCGGTCCGACTCTCGAAATTTAACGTCAGAGCTCAACGGTCTTCAAGGCTGATTTCAACATGGACGATAAACGCCCTGCTGAGCGGCACGGGGTCTTCGTGTAGTCGGTCGTTCGGCGAATAATGTCAAATGCGTTTTATCACTTTGCTTCCTGCATTAAAAGGACATAGGCGACCAAGACATACATAAAATGAATTACATCGGTGCACCTCTCACCCAGCTCGGTACGGCTGGAGATGATTTGCGCTTCATGGTCGATCCAGCTGTCATCCGTCTTCATCCTCCAAATAATAGGCACCCGAGCAGAGTTTTTCGATGACTTTGAAGGGGCCTGCCCAAGGGGCCTCCAGCTGGCCAACGTCCCTGACCGACTTTACTTTCTTCCACACTAGGTTGCCGACCTGGAATGCTCTAGGGATCACGCGCCGGTTGTAGTTTTGCTTCATTCTCTGCCGGTACGCCATCAGCCGGATGAACGCCTTGGCTCGCTCTTCGTCGATCAAGTCCAACTCCATGTTCCTCCGCTCGGCATTGTCATCATCATAGTTCTGGATCTGGACGGACTCTACGCCGACTTCAACTGGGATAACTGCTTCGCCGCCGTACACTAAATAGAATGGTGTGACGCCCGTTCCCTCCTTTGGGGTCGTGCGGATAGCCCATAGGACGCCCGGTAGCTCGTCCACCCAGCTTCCTCCTATGTGGTTAAGTCGAGCCCGAAGAATTCTGAGGACTTCTCGGTTGGTTACTTCAGCTTGATCGTTGCTCTGGGGATACACCACAGAAGTAAAGTGTTGTTCAATGCCATAACTTTTGCACCATTCTTCGAGCTGCTTCCCGACGAACTGTCGCCCGTTATCAGATATGAGCCAGCAAGGAAAGCCGAACCGACAGATTATATGCTGCCAGATAAACCTTTTGACCATCTGCTCGGTGATCTTGGCCAGTGGCTCGGCCTCCACCCATTTGGAAAAGTAGTCGACCGCCACTAATAGAAACTTCCGCTGATCGGTCGCCATAGGGAATGGACCTACGATATCCATTCCCCACTGATCGAACGGACATGACACTGTAGATGCTTTCATCTCCTCCGCCGGTCGGTGGGAGACGTTGTGGTACTTCTGGCAGGAGAAGCACGTCGCGACGGTCCGAGCGGCATCTGCTTGTAGGGTTGGCCAGAAGTACTTAGCCAACATGATCTTTCTAGCCAGCGATCACCCTCCCGGATGTCCTCCGCACGATCCTTGGTGCACTTCCTGGAGGATGTACTTCGCGTCCTCCGAGCTCACACACTTCAGTAGTGGGCGGGAGAAAGCCTTCTTGTAGAGTTAGTCTCCAACGAGTGTGAACCGATCGGCTCTCCTCCTCAATAGCTCGGCTTCCTCCCGATCAGACGGTGTCACACCCGAGCGCAGAAACTCTATGATGGCTATCCTCCAATCGCTCGGGAATGCGAGGCCCTCCATCCGGTCAACGTGCGCCACCAAGGATACTTGCTCAATTGGCTGCTGGATGACGACCGGTGATATTGAACTTGCGAGCTTGGCTAACTCATCTGCCGCCTGGTTCTCTGCTCGGGGTATCTTCTGGATAATGACTTCTCTGAAGTGGGCCTTGAGCTTTCGAAGGCCTCAGCGTAGAGCTTGAGCCGAGCGTTGTTAATCTCAAAAGTACCCGAGAGTTGTTGGGCGGCCAGCTGGGAGTCTGAATGAAGTGTCACCCGACCGGCTCCTACATACCGGGCTGCCTGCAAGCCGGCTATGAGAGCCTCATACTCCGCTTCATTATTTATGGCTCTGTAGTCCAGCCGGACGGATAGGTGCATCCGTTCTTCTTGGGGGGAGAGTAATAACACACCAATTCCGCTTTCACGCCGAATGGACGATCCATCCACAAATATTTTCCACATAACTTCGGATTCAGGATTTTGCACTTCGGTAACAAAATCTGCTAAGGACTGCGCCTTTATCGCCGAACGGGGTTAATATTGAATGTCAAATTCACTCAACTCCGTTGTCCATTTGATGAGCC
The DNA here is from genome assembly GCF_018446385.1 of Zingiber officinale. Classification (NCBI taxonomy): domain Eukaryota; kingdom Viridiplantae; phylum Streptophyta; class Magnoliopsida; order Zingiberales; family Zingiberaceae; genus Zingiber; species Zingiber officinale. Next base: position 5,764,420 of record NC_055996.1, on the reverse strand, counting down.
GTCTGGACGCTTTTGGATTCAGCAGCACTCTTCCCAATAGGCTATTTGTCCGGACGATGATTGTATGTGCTAGGAAATAAGGACGAAGTCTCCGAGCGGCGAGGACCAAAGCAAAAGCCAGCTTCTCGAGCCCAATGTAGCGAGATTCAACATCTTTTAGAATATGACTCAAGAAGTACACGGGTTGTTCTTCACCACTCGTCCTCACTAATGCCGAGCCTACTGCCCGCTCGGTTGAAGATAAATAAATACAGAGCGGCTCACCTACAGCTAGCTTGGCTAACACGGGCAAGGATTTCAGGTACGTCTTCAGCTCCTCAAACGCTTTGCGTAGGATCTTGAAAAAAGGGAGACTCCGGTCGGCAGTCTTAGAGATGAATCTTGACAATGCAGTTATCCACCCGGTCAGGCGCTGTACTTCCCTCAGATTTCTTGGGGGCGGCATATCTTGCAACGCTTTTACCTTGTTGGGATTTGCCTCTATGCCCCGCTCGGTCACTATATAGCCCAGGAAACACCCGCGTTTTGCTCCGAACAAACATTTCTGAGGGTTCAGCTTGACTCCATACTTCCTCAGCGTTTGGAAGGTCTCCTCCATATCCATAAAAAGATCAGCCGCTCGGACGGACTTGATGAGAATATCATCCACGTATACTTCTAAATTGCGTCCGATCTGCTCCTTGAAAACTTTGTTCATCAAGCGTTGGTAGGTTGGTCCCGCGTTCTTCAGTCCGAATGACATTACATTGTAACAGTAAGTGCCGTCGGCTGTGACGAAGCTGACCTTCTCTTGATCTTTTCGGGCGAGCGGTACCTGATGGTAGCCCTGATAGGCGTCTAGCATGCATATCAGCTCGCACCCGGCTGTGGAGTCCACCAGTTGATCAATCCGGGGCAGAGGGTAGAAATCCTTTGGGCATGCTTTGTTGAGATCTCGGAAGTCGATGCAGACTCTCCACTTGTTGCCCGGCTTGGAGACTAGCACCACGTTCGCCAGCCAACTCGGGAACTACACTTCCCGTATGTGGCCGGCCTCCAAGAGTTTCTCCACTTCCGCTCGGATGATGACGTTCTTCTCGGCGCTGAAGTCTCTCTTCCTCTGCTTCACTAGCCGAGCATCCGGCCGGACGTGTAGTTCATGCTGCGCGATGCTTGGCGAAATTCTCGGCAGCTCGTGCGTCGACCACAAGAAAGACATCACCGTTTTTCTGGAGACATCTGATTAATTTCTCCTTCTGGCTTGCCTCCAGATCAGACGCTATGAATGTAGTGGCCTCCGGTCGGGAAGGGTGGATCTGTACCTCCTCTTTTTCTTCATAAACCAAAGAGGGTGGTTTATCTGTTATAGCGTTTATCTCGATCCGCGACATCTTCCGCGCGGACTTTGCTTTGGCTCGGACCATTTCGACGTAGCATTGCCGAGCCGCCAGCTGATCTCCTTGCGCTTCTCCCACTTGGTCTTCGACAGGGAATTTAATTTTTTGATAGAAGGTGGAGACAACCGCTCGAAACTCGCTGAGCGCTGGCCTCCCCAGGATAACATTGTACGCCGAGGGAGAGTCGACCATGACGAAGTTGGAGGTCCTCGTCCTCCTGAGCGGCTCTTCTCCTAGTGAAATGGCTAGTCGGACCTGGCCGACCGGTAGAACTTCGTTTCCCGTAAACCCGTAGAGAGGGGTTGTCATGGGCATTTTGAATATAATGTTGACCGAACTGCCTGTATCAATGAAAATGCGGTGAATAGTAAAATTATCTATTACCGCTTTGATGATGAGGGCGTCATCATGTGGGACTTCGACTCCCTCGAGGTCCCTGGGCCCGAAGCTGATTTCGGGCCCGCTCGCCCGTTCTTGACTGCACCCGACCGCATGGATCTTGAGCTGCCTGACATTCGCCTTCCTTGCTCTATTGGAGTTACCCCCGGTCGGTCCACCAGCGATGATGTTGATTTCGTCCCGGGATATGTTGTTTCTATTTTCTTCCTCCCGTGCGGACGGCCTCGGCCGCTCCTTAGATCCCCGAGGATTGTTTTCGTGCTTCTGAGGATGATACCGCTCGGGTGACTTTCTGAATGACCGCCGACCGACTTCATGGTGTCGCTGTCTCCTATCGGGTGATGGCGATCGACGATGACCACTCCGAGGAGCGGGGTGGGTGATAAGGGGAAGACTTCGGCAATCCCGGGTGTTATGCGTGTCGGTCCGGTGGAAGGAGCAAAACCTGGGGGTCCATAGCTTCTTTTTTGTCTTGGGCTGCTCGGCAGCTACCTCTTGGATGGCATGGGACCTTGCATGTTGATGAGGGCGGGCTGCTTCAGCTCGCGGTCCTCTAGGCGGCTGGTAGCTAGTGGGCGGCTTCCGCTAGGCAGGGGCTAGCCGCTCAGTTGGAGCTTTCTTTCTTCTGGCCGCCTAGGCTTCCTCCACATTGATGTACTCATTGGCCCGGTGCAGCATATGATCATAGTCTCGGGGTGGCTTCCGAACCAGTGAGCAAAAGAAGCCACCATCCACGAGGCCTTGCGTGAACGCATTCATCATTGTTTCTGAGGTGACCGTGGGAATATCCATGGCCACCTGCTTGAATCGCTGGATGTAAGCTCAGAGCGATTCTCTGGGCTCTTGTTTGATGGCGAACAGACTGACACTGGTCTTCTGGTAGCGCCGACTGCTTGCGAAATGGTGGAGAAAGGCCGTGCGGAACTCCTTGAAGCTTGTAATGGATCCGTCCGGCAGCCTCCGAAACCATCGTTGCGCCGATCCCAAAAGGGTAGTGAGAAACACCTGGCACTTTACTCCATATGTGTATTGATGTAGGGTAGCTGTGTTGTCGAACTTACCCAGATGGTCGTCCGGGTCGGTGGTTCCGTTGTATTCCCCGATCGCCGGTGGCACATAATGCTTTGGTAGAGGGTCTCGCAGGATGGCCTCTGAAAACTGGCGATTGATGCGCTCGGGTGAGGCGTCCGTTCAGGGCGCCTTGCCTTTTCTATGGTCTCACTTGGGTGCCTCGTCAGATGAAGATCCTCGATAAGGGTTAGCTGGCATTAATTCCGGGGGTGTACGGAAAAGGGCTCGGTGAAAAGGGATCGGGGCAAGTGGTGCTTCCCCTTGAATGCCGACCGGCTCTTTATCTCAGCCCCACATTGAGATATTCTCCGGTCGGAACTCAGCTGCCGCTCGACCTCCTGACACTGACGTCGCTTGTTGCTCTAGCCGCTCGGCTTGGGCCTTCTGTTTCTGTTGCTCCACGAGCTTAGCTGCTCTTGCCTTGATTAGAGCGTCGAGCTCCTCCTGGGAGAGCATCACGATGTGAGGTCGTCTAGCTTCGTCTATCTCTTCCGTTCGGATGCAGGCGCGTTCTCACAAATGGCGCCAATTTGATCCTATCCGAACGCTGAGTCGACGGACGCTGGAGACGTGACGCTCTCCTCTATCACCGACCAGCTGAACGGATCTCCGACGAACCTGCAAGGAAGTCGAGCCGGGAAGGGGTTCCCGGCGACGACCCTCCGACGCTCAAGTCAGGCAAGAGGAAAACGATGAAGTGGCTCCAAAGATGAGAGATTGCGTACCTTCGGTGAAGTTTGTGGGCTCTTATATAGAGCTCTAGGGAGGCTTGTGCACACCTGTTGAGGCGTACACGTGTCCTTTACCTTACCTCAGTATGGGCTTACCAGAGGAGCATACTTGACACCATACTGCTACAGTCCGAGCACCTCTCTGATAAGACAGCAGAACCTTCCGTATTAGGATTCTGCATATGACTTGGTCGTTGAACATGCCTGTTGTCAGAAGATGATGTTCCCCAATGTCCTCTTGTCCTTGTCTCTTTTTTCCCCGAGCCGAGCGTCCAGCCGCTCAGCATGCACATCACTTCCGACCGGGCGTAGGTATCAGTCCGACCGTGAAGATTCCCGGTTGCGTGCTCGGCTGAGACTGTTCCTTCACAGCATTGCTGATTTACGCCTCGGCCGAGCGGGCTATCCGCTCGGCCCGGCGACCCTGTTCACCATGAGTGTCGGAAACCCGACTCCCCGATGGGTTGTCTTTGACTCCGCCCAGACCCGTTCAGCCGGTTGACCCGACCCTTCTCCGATCAGATGGACATCATGCTAACCCTTTTGACTTCTGACCTCTACGTGTCATTGGTTCCCCACAAAGGGGGTCCCCCGTCCTTACTGCCGGATCAGTATCTAAATTATGTTCAATGTCTATAAGTTCTAGCCAAATATTTTTGAGGGGTCACTTAATGGAGGTCTGGGAGATAATAGGGAATCAACTTAGCGAGCTTACTCCCGTGGAGCTAGCCGATAAGTATTTATATGAGCTGACCAAAGTAATATAATTTTGTTTATTATTTCTCCTATTGAATATTTCTAACACTGCTTGTCTTCTAGTGATGGGCGGCCACAATGGGTTTGGCATAGAGATTGACAACTCTAGCCCAAGAAAATGAATCCTTGAAATAGCTCATTTCTGAAGTCACTTCCACATACGCCTCTGATCAAATAAATGAGCTAGAAACTCGGCTTCAAGAATCTCAAGGGTTGGAAAAACTAAGCTTGAGAAAGTGGTTAAATTAAAGATCGTCCTAGAGACTTCTGAAGCTAAACTCTGATTGGAAACATCCGGTCGAGCGAAAATCAGCGCGGAGCTAGATGAGAAAACTGCAAATGTCGAACATCTTTCCGCTCAACTGAAGGAACTGAAAACTACATATGACACCGAGCTAGCCACCAAAAGTTTGAGTCGGCAGCTCGAAATACTGAGAGGGATTCTCTGAGCTTGGACTTAAAGACTGTATATACCATCTTATCTGATAAAGAATCTGAACTGGCGGGTCTCTCTACTACATTAATCACTGTCCAAGCATAGTTCGCTGCCTACCAGGTGAGCAAAGATGAGCACTTCGAAACAAGGAAGAAAGCTCTCCTTCAATCACACAACTTTAATGCATCTATCGCCAATAGCCTTTTTCTCAGAACTGATGGTGTAGTGGAACAACTAAGCGAGGGAGGATATCTAGCGTCTGAACCCCCTACTTGCTTACTTGACCGTAAGACATTGGTCCAAAATTGCTCGCCTAGCTTGTTTAATAATTTGCTATGATTTGCCTTATTTTCATATTTTCCTTTTGGCTGACGAACAAAATTTTTGTATTCATATCCATTAATATGTACAGCTAAGCTTCCATTAATTTGTTGTCCTTCTCCAATCTGATCTTGCTTGTTTAATAGCTTTTAATTTTTCTAAATGTGTATGATAAACTAAGGACAATGTAGATCCGTCCAAGCCAAAGTTGGGACGATCTATAGTGAGAAGAGGGTTACTTAGGGAAGGGTAGTAATTTTTAGAAATTGTTCAGCCTCAAATTCATCCAAACTTTAAGGTCAGATGAGCTATAATGAATGATGCTATTTTAGTTTAATTAGGTGAAACTTGAAACCGTTCGGGCTTAAATCCGTTTGGGCTTATCTCCGCCTGGAATTAAGACTAGTCCAGAACAACTATGGCCAGATTTTCGATTATTGTCCTCTTGGGTAGCTCTTAAAAACTCAATCGAGCTTATAACCGATCAGGCTTCCCTAAGAACTTGCGTGAAAAATCAAAGTTTACCTCGGTAAATCCATCGATATTTCAAGCTAAGTAACTGCCACATCAGTTACAAACGCGTGCTTTCTATTGGTAACACGTGTTATTCATATTATTATCAATGTACACATTTCCATATACCCATTGTTTCATCTTACTATCTTACAATCCAAAATCTAACCCGCCTTTTTATTGTTATGATCCAAGGCTCTACTCAAAAAGGTTCAAAAAGTGAATCTTAAGGGATTTCATAAGAACTTCTCAAGAACCTTAGCGCATTCACTTCTTCTCCTTTTCGTTGTTTGCACACTCTTCGTCCTCTTCATCTTATTTCTCAAAAATGGTTGAAAATAGTGCTTGGTACACACTTTGTTCCTTAGATCTTCATGCCGTAGATGTCAGCAACCTCTATTTTAACTATGGGATTCCCACATATGTAGTCATACCTACTGGCTAAGATCATCCCCACTTTCCTCCCAAAGAAAGTTTTGCTATTTTCAAGGAGCAGGTTATAGCAGGTCTTCGCTTCCCTATCTATCGTTTCTTTGTCGCTGTCAGCCAATACTTTTGTATTCCACTTCATCAACTTATTCCAAACTCCATTCACATCCTAAGTAGTGCCACCATTGTTTTCCATCTATTCGGCATCCTTTGTCTCCTTGCTTATTCCATCATTATTTTTAATCTCAACAACTGACAGATGACTTGTTTCATTTTCGTGCTTGTCTTAAGGTGACTCTATTTGATAGGATTCTACCTCAGGGCAAGTAGAGAACCAAATACTTTTTCATTCAACTCTCGACTTCTTTGTCTTGGCCAATGACATGGCAGCAGCACCTTCCCCCTATTCTAGATTTGGGTAATATTCGTACGGATTTGACTTTATGCACGACCTTGGTGAAGCTGAAAGGTTTGAAGTTCAGTCTGACCGAGCTGACTATAGAGAGCTTGTTATACATTTTTGGGCTTAATCCTGTTGACCTTGGACTAAGTGCTACTTTTGGTAAGGAATTTTTCTCTCCCCTTTAGTTATTTATGAAGGCTTTTCTCATAATATTTACTTATTTTTGTAGAAAAGGCTATTAGCCCAGCATTTCTCATTAAGAATACTCAGATAAAGGAGGATGTTCTGAACTGACTCGATGAGACCTAGCTAGAGGAGTGCAAAGCCAAGCGAGCCTCATCCTCTGTCGGTTGCCTTCCCCTCGTAGAAACTACCTCCTCTAATTATGATTCTTCCAACTCGGACACTCCCCTCACGTTTAAGGTCAAAAGGCCCCAGTCAAAAACTTTGGATCTACTCGAGCAACCACTGGACGAGTGGAATTCACTTGATATGTGTAAAATACCGGAAAATAGGCGAATATTAATAAGGGAATTTTCCGGAATTTTTAGAAATTTTTCGGGAATTTTTCGGAGCTCGTACGAACGAGTTAACGGGGATAAAAACGGGGCCCGGAAAAGCCTGTTTAGGCTACCCCGTTTATGTGAGGAAATGTTTATATTTACATTTCCTTTTCTTTATTTTCTTTATTTTTCTTTTCCTTCCGCCGTTCTCTCTTCCTCGCCGAAAACCGCCTGTGCCCGAGCCCTCATTCTCTCCTCTCTTCTTCTCCCTTTCGCCGAGCCGAATTTGCCCTAACCGCCGGCCATCTGGCGGTTCTCCTTCTCCTCCTCTCCTCTGCCGCCCCAGCCGACGCCGGCGCCTCTCCTCACTGCCGCCCGACGCCTTCCCCTTCCATGCCCTAGCGCCGGTGCCGCCACCACAGCCGACGGCCGAATCTCTCTGCCGATCGCCACTGTGCGCTGTCTTGTTGACAGCCGCCGATTCTCTGATGCTGCCGGTGCCCTTTCCGGCGCCCTCCTTCCTTCCGAGCAGTGATCTTTAAGATCAGAGATTGGATATTCTTCTTTGTTATAGATCAATCCTTCTTTGTGGTGGATCAACGAGCACAGCTACGGGATAGGTAAGGAAATTTAGGTATTTTTGGTTTGAGGCTCAGATTTACAGAATTATGGGTGCTGCCCTAATTGATAGTATAGGGTATTTAATTGTTGTTGTGGATTTTATTTTGATCCTGGTAGTGTGGAGGATTTTTCAGCAGCAAGCAACCTTTCACTGCATTCATTTGGATTGTGAAACTGAGGTAAGGTTTAGGGTTTTACTTTGATCATGTTGTTGATGATTGATTGATAGGATTAGGTAGTTTGGAATTGATCTAACGGTGGATTGGGGATTAGGTAACTAACCCTAATTTATCGTTAGACTTTATTTAGATAAGTTGATGATTATTATTTAGGGTTTTGCCCTAAATGGTTTTAAGGATTTATTTAGCAATTCATTGAATTTTAGCTAAATAAAATGTATTTATTGGATACAGGATTTTGATGCGAGACGAGTATCTCGATGTCGGATTTGGACATTCCTATTGGAGGCGGGTACTTTTGACTTATGTAGTAATTAAATTAACATGTTGCATTAATTGTGTTTCTTATCTTTTTCGGTTAATCACTACCCAAATCTTACATGCTTGATTGATTGATTGGTTTTACATCTCAGGTATATTTTACCTGTTTATATATGCTTATAGGGGTAGTGATATGCCATGCTTGACCATGTTCAGGACCTAGGTTTTATACCTTCGTGTACCTTGATTTGATATGATTCTTTGACCTAGGGTGCACATTTCTATATATATGGATTAGGTCAGGATGTTTATATGGTTATTGCCATGCATCATTTGCATGATTGCATGCTGTGCGATAGTCCGCTCCATTGTTGAGCACATCGCCAGTTACATGGATCTGCACACACCACCACTCATGGGTTAGTGGTCGATTCAGGCCGAGTGTGTTGCGGCAGGGACTCTGTTAGGCACCGTTGGTCGCTCATGGGTAGTGTGACACAACGTGTTATCCGTGAGGATTCCTCCCGTCTTTGAGTCGGAGTTGAGGCATTCGCTCCCCATCTATGATTTGGGGTAGGAGGATAGGTGTACTCCAAAAGCATCCGTCCACTCGGTCACTCATCGGGAGTAGTGACGACAGAGCAGCCCTCCCCACTCGGCCTCACTTTTGTATGAGACGATCGACTGGCGGGGTGACCAGGACGCATCATTGACATCATATGCATGATGCATTTATTGCTTGTGTTTGTGGTTCCTGCATTTATATTCTGCATATTGTTTGGATACCTATGTTTGACATGCATCCAGGATTCCTATACCACTCTTTGACCTTACATACTCGGACACAGTTAGTCTCTCCTTTACTTGGATGCATATATATATCTTTCTTATATCAGACTATCGCATGATTAGTGTTAGGTGTTATTTCTTTACTTTGCATATCAACTGTACCCTGAGTGTTGGACTCACCCGCCTCCATTGTTGTTATTTTCGGGTTGATCTGTCCGGAGGGAGTTTGATCGCTAGTCCCACTGCACGTAGTGCTACTCCATTCTGGGTTTTGAGTTGTTTCATTTTAGCTTTTCGCTATCGGACATTATTTTAGTTTTGTTTTGGACTTACATATGGATATTGTATGGAATCTTCCGTTGGATGAACTTTTAGTATGATTTGGATTTACTCTACTACATGCATGCCCGGCAGAAGAGGTAAGAAAAATCGGATTTGGGCTTTACGAGTGTAGTTGAGTAGGGTTGATTTCAGTCAGTATTATTACTGCGTGGTTGTGTTGTGAGGAATATATATATATAAAGCTGCGTGGTGATTGATTTTCATTATTGTTATTATTCCGCCTGTGGCTGAGTATTTAGTCTTGTAGAAAATTTTGATTGTCCATAAGGAGACGGTCAAATTTTTTCGGACGAGGACTCTTCCGGGGCGTGACAATTTAGTGGTATCGGAGCAGGTTTACGATCTTGTTTTCTATTTTGATTTTTGGATTTATCGATACCAATTTATTTGGTATCGGATCGTTATAATACACTATGGTGTTCGGAGATTTATCGGATACCGTTGTTGGTATTCGGATATTTGGGTTAGCGGGTTTGCGAGTCAAACTGGGCATTATCGGATTTTCGATATGGTTATGTTTCGGATTTCCGTTTCGGATTTATTTGGATTTCCGGCGATATGTACGTTCGGAATTTTGAGGTCAAATTGGGGACTGGACAGCGACGGAACATCTCCAGACGGCAAATAGGTATGTTGTTATTTTATGGTTGTTATAATGGTATTGATATCTGTAATTTAATTTAACAGATATGAGACGATCTACTCGTATTGCTGCGAGACGTGGTGCTGGACGACCACGTGGGAGGACCACGGGATCTCTGGATATGCCAGAGATGCCCATTGTTAGTGAGCCTGGCAGTCAGGGACAGACTCAGGATGCAGCGGGAGCATCGGGCTCTCAAATCCCGATAGCTCCTGTAGAGATACCTACTTTGGCCACACCGACGGTATCCACGCCTACCCTGTTTACAGTACCATCAGGAGTACCATTGGTGTACCCGACATCTACTCCAGCGCAGCCTACGGCGTATTCAGTGCCACCACCACTTGGATCTACTGTGTATCCTATACCAGTGACACCAGTGCCCCCAGTGCCTACAGTAGCAGCAGCTACACCATATCCGGTACCTTATTCTACCGTACCTCCAGTTGCCACCACTTTTGTTCCCCAGGCAGTACCACCGACGGCGTATGCTTCGGTATATACAGCAGCACCGGGAGTTCCTCCTCCGGTTTATTCCGCGGTACCACCTGTAGTATCAGTTCCAGTGTTTCCGCCAGTTCCTGCAGCCGTCCCGACACAGCTCACTGATATTGTCGCTGCACGAGCTAGGATTCCAGCACTGGCAGAGTCGATGAAGACTCGTTTCACTCTTTTCCGCGGAGATCTCGATCCGAGTATGGCTCTGTCATGGATAGAGACTATGGAGCAGACTTTCTTCTATATGGCTTGCTCCGAGTGGGAGAAAGCAGTGGTGCTTATCATTCTGGATGAAGCTAATGCACGGTGGGTTACTCGCGTTCAATTATTGGTGAGCGCACGGACCAGGTTCAGAGAGGCTTTTGAGAGCCGTTTCTTTCCACTGTCCTATCGGATGTCTCGCCGACAGGATTTTATGAGTCCGAGGCGAATAATCGCTCGATGACCGAGTATAATACTGAATTCCTCCGGTTGGCTCGGTTTTGTCCAAAGTTAGTTGCGGAGGACAGAACTCGCATGATGCAGTTTATACAGGATTGGATGGTTATCTGCATGTACAGCTTGCGGATTAGGGATTACGTCATACTCCGATGCATTGAATCGAGCTTTGATGATAGAGTTAGCTCGGCGAGCGGCATATCCGGCAGAAAAAAAGCATTGGTCGACTTGAGCGTGTCCAGCAGAACCTGACGGCAGGGGCGGCCTCGAGCGATCCTGACGGTCGGTCGGTACTTCACAGGCGTCACGTAGGCCTCGAAATCGAGCGGTCTTCTTGAGGCGTTCCGGTTTCTCAGCAAGCAACCACCTTCCGGTGATACTCATTGTTTCGAGATGTGGATCCGAGATCACCTCACCCAGCTTGCTCTGGGACGATCAGTTTGCTTTATTGCAAGCTAGCACCTGAGCCAGATTGTCGGTGGCTCGGCTGCAGCTTCCGGAGGTCAGGTCGAGGGGCAGTCTAGTCGATCGAGGCATATCGTGGAGGCGGCCCAATCTTCAACACGGCGAGGCGACTCCCTCGCGGCGGCATTTGGCATGCTTGGGCAGGAGTACTCCAGTGTAGCACCCCAGTTTTGCTTCAGGACCTTATTATCCGACTCGAGGCAGTATCAGACTCTGCACCGTATCAGTCACCATCCTCTCGGTCTTATCGGCACATAGTCGGCGCCTCGATGGCGAGCTTACCCGGCCCGGCGGCGGCGTTACCACCTCCTCCTCACGAGGCGGTCGTGTTCATGCTATTACGGAGAGGATGCTCGGCGGCGACGGATCCGTTTCGTGATACGATTTCCATTTATGCATTCTTCGCGATATTTTGATTGATATTGGTAGTTCGCACTCTTTTATATCCGTACTTTTATGCGGGAGATTGGTAGATTACCTCCTTTTAGGTTGCGGCGATTGATTGTCTCCCTACCGTCGGTGATACTTTAGAAGTCACCCAGAGATCGAGGTTGCCCGTTAGACTTTGGCAACATGATACTTACGATAGATCTTCTAGTATTGGAGATGGTCGAGTTTGATATCATTCTTGGCATGGATTGGTGTCTATATCATGCTACCGTTGATTGCCGACGAGGGTGGTCACCTTCCGCCTCCGAACCAACCCTCGTGGAGTTTCCCTGGCATCGAGGACGGCATCTCGATTATTTCGGGATTCGGTACATCTCCTGTTATGGTTTTGTTATCGTTGATCGATCGAGACGGTAGTAGTTCATGACTCTCCGATGTTCTGTTGTCAGGAATACCCGGATGTATTTCTGAGGCTGCGGTTTGCCTCCTAGAAGGCGGTGGAGTTCGCTATTGGTGATTCCGAGACCGCGCGACATCAGCTCCGTGTCGTATGGCAGAAAGAGTTGAGCGAGCTAAAGGTTCAACTCCGGAGCTTTAGACGAGGATTCATTGCCCTAGTGTTTCACCATGGGGTTCTCCAGTTCTGTTTAAGAAGAAAGACGGCACCATGAGGTTATGTATTGACTACAGGCAGGTGAATGTGACCGTCGAAATAAATATCCATTACCACGGTTGAGGATTTGTTTGATCAGCTCAGGTACTCTGTATATTCTAAGATTGATCTGCGATCCGGATATCATCGGTGAGAGTTAGAGATTACGATATCGAGCGACTTTCCGTGCGGTCACGGTCATTATGAGTTTTTGGTAATGCCATTTGGGCTTACCAATGCTCCAGCGGTGTTTATGGACTTGATGAACCGCATCTTTCTGGAGTATCTGGATCAGTTTGTTATCGTTTTCATTGATGACATATTGGTCTACTCGCATTCCGAGGAGGAGCATGCACAGCATCTTCGTATAGTCTTGGAGATTCTTAGATGACAGCAGCTGTACGCGAAGTTCAGCAAGTGTGCGTTCTGGTTATCCTCAGTTGGTTTTCTTGGACACGTGGTTTCTAGCAGAGGTATTTCAGTTGATCCTCAGAAGATCGAGGCTGTCACCGGTTGGGAACAGCCGAAGTCAGTTCAGGAGATCCGCAGTTTTCTAGGATTGGCCGGATATTACCGACGTTTTGTCGAGGGCTTCTCGCGTATTGCTATGCCACTGACACGTCTTACCCGGAAAGGCGTGAAGTTCGTATGGTCCGAGGATTGCGAGACCAGCTTTCAGGAGTTGAAGCGGAGATTAGTGTCGGCTCGGATTTTGGTTTTCTAGAGAGGATGGGTTTGTACTTTACACCGACGCGTCTCGGGTGTTGTACTGATGCAGCACGGCCGAGTAGTCTCTTATGCTTCTCGTCGGTGAAGGAGCATGAGAAGAACTATCGAGTTCATGACTTGGAGTTAGCTGCCATCATCTTTGCTCTGAAGCTTTGGCGTCATCATTTATACGGTATCACATTTGAGATTCTCACCGATCATAAGAGTCTCAAATATATTTTCCGAGAAGGAGCTTAATCTCCGACAGAGGCGGATGGAGTTCACGAAGGACTACGATTGTACCATTAGCTATCACGGAAAGCTAATGTGGTTGCGAATGCACTCGGTAGGAAGTCCGAGAGGACTTTGGCTTGCCGGACTTGATCACGGACTTGATTGAGTTTGAGTTAGATCTTGAGGCGAGGGGCCAAGCAGGCGGGGTATTCTTGTTACCATGGTTGCTCGATCGTCGATCGAGACGAGGATCCAGAGGCACAAAGCTAGTGATCAGCATTGCGCTTATTAGCGATCGAGATAGCTTAAGGCGGACCGAGTTTACACGAGACGAGGAGGGTATCATATACTTCCGAGGCGATTATGCGTACCTCAGTCTCATCCGGTCTTACAGGAGCTACTCCAGGAGGCACACCGTTCTCGATTTGCGATCCATCTAGGCGGGACCCGTATGTATCGAGACTTGAGGCGTTCCTACTGGTGGAACGGCATGAAGAAAGACATCGCGGATTTCGTAGCTAGATGTCTTGTCTGTCAGCAGGTGAAGGCTGAGCACCGAGACCTGCAGGGTTACTTCAGGATTCCTATTCCTCAGTGGAAGTGGGATCACATTACCATGGACTTTGTGGTAGGGTTGCGAGGACACGACGAGGCCATGACGTGATTTGGATAATCGTTGATCGATTAACCAAATCCAGACACTTCGAGGACCGATCCTCTGGATCGATTAGCATATTTGTATTGTCGAGATTATCGGACTACATGGTGTTCCGTTGAGTATCATTTCGGATAGAGATCCACGGTTTACGTCTCGTTTACAGCGGTCTGCGGCGGGCCTTGGGCACTGGCTCCGTTTGATCTGACTTTCCATCCGCGAGACGGATGGATAGTCGAGCGGACCATTCAGACTTTAGAGGACTCTCGAGGTCATGTGTTATGGATTTGGAGGCGGTTGGGAGGACCATCTGCCGTTGGTAGACCACAACAGCTTCCATTCGGCTATCCAGATGGCACCGTTTGAGGCGTTGTATGGTAGACCTTGTCGGACACCCGTCCTTTGGGATGAGGTTGGAGAGGCCCAGTTGTTGGGACCTCATAGAGTTCAGCAGGATGCAGAGTTGGTCCGTACTATCAGACGGAGGATGTCAGAGGCGCAGGATCGTCAGAAGAGTTATGCTGATCGGAGACGCAGACCACTAGAATTCTCTGTTGGTGACCATGTATTTCTACGAGTTTCACCCACGAAAGGGGTGAAGAGATTTGGCCTCAGAGGTAAGCTAGCTCCGTGGTACATTGGTCCTTTCGAGATCTTGGAGAGGATCGGAGCAGTAGCTTACCGACTGGCACTACCACCGTCCCTGTCAGGCGTACACGATGTATTTCATGTATCCATGCTGAGGAGATATGTACCCGATCCGACGCATGTGCTGGCAGATATTCCAGTTCCTGTCCAGCCTGACATTTCAAATGAGGAGGTTCCGGTACGGATTCTCGACCGGAAAGAGCGTCAGTTGCGGAACAAGACTATCTGACTGGTTAAAGTCGGATGGCAGCATCATTCAGACGAGGAGGCTACTTGGGAGCTCGAGGATACGATCCGAGCTCGATATTCCCATCTTTTCACTTGAGGTATGTGATTTAATTTACCGTTCAGCATTTATTATTATTATCTGTTATTAGTACTTGCTGATGGTAGATACTGAAATTTGGGGACCAAATTTTTATAAGTAGGGGAGAATGTAAAATACCGGAAAATAGGCGAATATTAATAAGGGAATTTTCCGGAATTTTTAGAAATTTTTCGGGAATTTTTCGGAGCTCGTACGAACGAGTTAACGGGGATAAAAATGGGGCCCGGAAAAGCCTGTTTAGGCTACCCCGTTTATGTGAGGAAATGTTTATATTTACATTTCCTTTTCTTTATTTTCTTTATTTTTCTTTTCCTTCCGCCGTTCTCTCTTCCTCGCCGAAAACCGCCTGTGCCCGAGCCCTCATTCTCTCCTCTCTTCTTCTCCCTTTCGCCGAGCCGAATTTGCCCTAACCGCCGGCCATCTGGCGGTTCTCCTTCTCCTCCTCTCCTCTGCCGCCCCAGCCGACGCCGAGCGTCGGCCACAAGGGCTCTCTGTGCCCTAGCGTCGGCCGCCGCCGCCGCATCTTGCCCTACTCGCCGGCGCCTCTCCTCACTGCCGCCCGACGCCTTCCCCTTCCATGCCCTAGCGCCGGTGCCGCCACCACAGCCGACGGCCGAATCTCTCTGCCGATCGCCACTGTGCGCTGTCTTGTTGACAGCCGCCGATTCTCTGATGCTGCCGGTGCCCTTTCCGACGCCCTCCTTCCTTCCGAGCAGTGATCTTTAAGATCAGAGATTGGAAATTCTTCTTTGTTATAGATCAATCCTTCTTTGTGGTGGATCAACGAGCACAGCTACGGGATAGGTAAGGAAATTTAGGTATTTTTGGTTTGAGGCTCAGATTTACAGAATTATGGGTGCTGCCCTAATTGATAGTATAGGGTATTTAATTGTTGTTGTGGATTTTATTTTGATCCTGGTAGTGTGGAGGATTTTTCAGCAGCAAGCAACCTTTCCCTGCATTCATTTGGATTGTGAACCGAGGTAAGGTTTAGGGTTTTACTTTGATCATGTTGTTGATGATTGATTGATAGGATTAGGTAGTTTGGAATTGATCTAACGGTGGATTGGGGATTAGGTAACTAACCCTAATTTATCGTTAGACTTTATTTAGATAAGTTGATGATTATTATTTAGGGTTTTGCCCTAAATGGTTTTAAGGATTTATTTAGCAATTCATTCGAATTTTAGCTAAATAAAAATGTATTTATTGGATACAGGATTTTGACGCGAGACGAGTATCTCGATGTCGGATTTGGACATTCCTATTGGAGGCGGGTACTTTTGACTTATGTCATTTGATATGCTTAGTAATTAAATTAACATGTTGCATTAATTGTGTTTCTTATCTGTTTCGGTTAATCACTACCCAAATCTTACATGCTTGATTGATTGATTGGTTTTACATCTCGGTATATTTTACCTGTTTATACATGCTTATAGGGGTAGTGATATGCCATGCTTGACCATGTTCAGGACCTAGGTTTTTATACCTTCTGTGTACCTTGATTTGATATGATTCTTTGACCTAGGGTGCACATTTCTATATATATGGATTAGGTCAGGATGTTTATATGGTTATTGCCATGCATCATTTGCATGATTGCATGCTTTGTGATAGTCCGCTCCATTATTGTTGAGCACATCGCCAGTTACATGGATCTGCACACACCACCACTCATGGGATAGTGGTCGATTCAGGCTGAGTGTGTTGCAGCAGGGACTCTGTTAGGCACCGTTGGTCCGCTCATGGGTAGTGTGACACAACGTGTTATCCGGTAGGGATTCCTCCCCGTCTTTGAGTACCGGGAGTTGAGAGCATTGCGCGCCCCCATCTATGATTTGGGGTAGGAGGATAGGTGTACTCGACGACATCCGTCCACTCGGTCACTCATCGGGAGTAGTGACGACAGAGTGCACGGTTGTCAGCCCTACCCACTCGGCCTCACTTTTGTATGAGACGATCGACTGGCGTCGGGGGTGACCAGGGACGCATCATTGACATCATATGCATGATGCATTTATTGCTTGTGTTTGTGGTTCCTGCATTATATGCCGCATATTGTTTGGATACCTATGTTTGACATGCATCTGATTCCTATACCACTCGGACTGCTTGACCTTATACTCAGGACCTGGTTAGTACAGCATTCTCCTGTTTACTTCAGATGCATATATATATCTTTCTTATATCAGGAGACTGTACGCATGATTAGTGTTAGGTGTTATTTCTTTACTTTGCATATCAACTGTACCTACTGAGTGTTGGACTCACCCCGCCTCCATTGTTGTTATTTTCAGGTTGATGCTGTCAGGAGGGAGTTCCAGTCGCTAGTCCCCACTGCACGTAGTGCTACTCCGCTGCTGGTTTTTGAGTTGTTTCATTTTAGCTTTTCGCTATCAGACATTATTTTAGTTTTGTTTTGGACTTACATATGGATATTGTATGGAATCTTTCCGTTGGATGAACTTTTCGTATGATTTGGATTTACTCTACTACATGCCTGCCTGAACGGCAGAAGAGGTAAGAAAAAAATCGGATTTGGGCTTTACGAGTGTAGTTGAGTAGGGTTGATTTCGAGTCAGAGTATTATTACTGCGTGGTTGTGTTAGCCAGAGGCTGAATATATATATATAAACTGCGTGGTGATTGATTTTCATTACTGTTATTATTCCAGCCGCCTGTGGCTGAGTATTTAGTGCTTGTAGAAAATTTTGATTGTCCGCCGTACAGGGGAGATGCTGCCGAAATTTTCTCGGACAGGGACTCTTCTGGGGGCGTGACAATATGGCCGAGGTTTTTTCCGCTCTAGGAAAAGAGCTCATGCCAGCGAAACGTCTTCAATCTAAGTTTGTTATGAAGACGACCAATCCTACACCTGTGCCTTTTGCGGTCGCATAGGCTTCTCAGCCGATCGAGACAACACTGAAGCCTTCATCTGCTCGTTTGGCGTCGCCGCAAGCCTTAGGCATTTCTTCCATCACATTGGGGAATCCTGGGCAAAAGTCCATTATAAGGTCGGCCAATCCTACACTTGCACCTTCTAGGGTCGCATGAGATCTTGAGCCAGTCGATACAATATCAGAATCTTCCCCATCGACTTGTCTAACATCACTAATTAAGGTTTTCTAGTGCGCTTCCTTCAAGGCCTAGTTCTCTGATTGACCCTCATCGTTATTTCAAATAAACCTATGCATTAACTTCTTAACAAGAGCCGGGGCCACTGCCCCATCCTATTACGGGGTATTGAAGCTTGGAGGCCTCTTAGTCAAATCTTGGGTAAAAGCATGGAGCCAGTTAAAAGGGTCCACGGTGTTGGCGCGTGCAGATAAACACGCTCAAAACACTACTACGGTAAGCTCCTAACTTGGCCTATCTTATGAATTAAGATCTCATTATTGTTCTTGTCAGCTTTATGCCTCTGTACTAAACCTAAGCCAATTGGTCATGGACCTGGAGTAGGATAACAAAATCCTCAGAGAACAGGTGGAGGAGTTAGAAGCTACCACGTCTGCCCTAAGCACCGAGACGACTAACTTGTGAGAAGAAGTGAAGGCTCAGGCCTGGATTCTATTAAGTATAGGGCAGACCTTGAAGGAATTTCAACAATTGGTGATTCTCAACAGATGGACCAAAAAAAAAAATAGAAATCTTGCTACAGACCAATGAATCCAAGCCCCTAGCAGAAAGCGCTATGAAGGCCAGGGTCGTTTTTGACCTGACTTTAAAAACTGCTCTGCTAGAGGAGCTGAGCCTTTCTCACTCGTTTGAATCCTCTGAACGAATCAAGGAATTATCCTCCAAGGACTTATTAATATTGGAACAACAGGGGAAATTGGACACGCAAGAAGCTCAACTAGAATCACTACAAGCTGAGTTAGACTCCGTAAAAGCTGAGTTGGAAATGTACAAGGCCAAAGAGGATGAGCGCTTTGAGGTCAGACAGAGGGCTTATCTCGACTCCCTCGAATTCGATAAAAAATTTGCTAAGCGCATTTTGAGAATGCTCACCCATGTAACTTAAGGAGTTGCCCAACAATTACGGGAGGGCGACTATCTATCGACAGAACTGTTAGAGTGTATAATAAAAGCCTAGCTTTTAGTATAAACAAGAATCACATTGGTCAAATGTCTACATTTATGATAAATGTAGTTGTTCAATTAATTTATATTGTAGATAACATGGTGTGTGGTGTCACACACAGAGGATCATATTATCAGTACCTTATAAATTATAAACAGTAGCTCACAACCATAATGGAAAGGAACAAACCATTGGAAGGTCGTAGTGTAATTAGGTATTAGTTTATCTTAATTATATAATTACACTAGTACACTTAGAGTGTATTGAGTAGGACCATTAGAGGTCGTTTCTTTTATGCTGACTTTATAAAGAAACAAAGACCTCAGTTATTATGGAAGTGTGTGCTCTTAATCCTAATATAATAACAAGCACATATATTTGATATTTATTTCTTTAATTTATCAATGGGTGAGATTTAGTTCGATGAATCAATAAGCCCGATAAGTTGGGAAATGATATCACTTATAGTGTGTATTGTTGATTATAGAAGGAAACTGTGTCCTAGTGATCTAGGTTGAGAATGTCCTCAAGAGGAGCTCATAAGGATTGTCATGTTAAACCCTGCAGGTGGACTTAGTCCGACATGACGATAAGGTTGAGTGGTACTACTCTTGGACTAAGATATTAATTAAATGAGTTGTCAGTAACTCGCTTAATTAGTGGACATTTGACATCTTAAACACAGGGAGACTAACACACTCATAATAAGAAGGAGCCCAAAATATAATTTGGGATTGGTGCGGTAGTTCAATAATAGTTCTTTAGTGGAATGAATTATTATTGATGGAATTAAGTTGTGTGTTCGGGGCAAACACGGGAAGCTTAATTTCATCAGGAGACCAAAATCAATTCCTCCTCTCGGTCTCTATCGTAGCCTCTTGTATATAGAGATTTATACCCACCACATACCCACCTTCTTACCCAACCAATAGGGGCCGGCCAAGCTAAGCATGAAGCTCAAGCTTAGGGTGGTGAGTTGGCCTTAAGTGGACCAATGATGAGCCCAAGTTTGGGTGGCGGCCACATCATAATAAAAGGATTTTTATTAAAATTATTTCTTATGTGGATATCATAGTTTTAAAGAGTTTAAAATTAAATCTTTCCTTTTAAAGCTTTCTACAAAATTAAGAAAAGATTTGAAATCTTTCCTTATTTGTAGATTGAAAGGAGATTTTATTTTTAAGAAAAACTTTCCTTTTTGACCATGATAATAATTTAAAAGAGAAGTTTAAAAATTAAATATTCTCTTTTATTAGTTTCTACAAAAGATTAAGAAAAGATTTGATATCTTTCCTTATTTGTAGATTGAAAAGAGATTTTAATTTTTAGAGATAACTTTCCTTTTGGAAATTATCCACATGTTTAGAAGAAGAATTTTAATTTATAAAATTTCCTTTTTATTAACCAATCATGAAGGGATAAAAATTATTGGAGAAATTTTTATAAATTTCTAGAAACAAATTAGGAAGTTTTAATTCTTGTGTGAATTAAATTTTCCTTGTTTTGGGGAATTAGAAGTGGCCGGCCATTATTATTAAAAGAAGAAAATTGTTTTTTAATTAAAATAATTTTTCTTTTTTATGACAAAAGAATTAAGGAATTTTTTATTAAAATTTCCTTATTTGTCAAGACCAAGGATTATAAAAGAGGGGGTAGAGGTGCCTTCACGGGTGATCAACTCTATTATTCTTCTCCTCTCTTTTCCTCCTTGGTGGCCGACCCTAGCTTCTTCCTCTTCTCTTCTTCTTATGGCCGGCGGCAACCTGTCTTGGAGCTCTTGATGGTGGCCGGTTCTAGCTAGGAGAAGAAGGAGAGAAAGGTGGTTTTGTTTCTTGCATCCCTTGGAGCTTGGTGGTGGTGGCCGGACCTCTACTTCTCTTGGAGAATTGTGGTGGCCGAAACTTGCAAGGAAGAAGAAGGTGCTTGGTGGTTCTCATCTCGGAAGATCGTTGCCCACACAACGTCCGAGGTTAGAAGAGGAATACGGTAGAAGATCAAGAGGTCTTTTTAGAAGGTATAACTAGTAATTTTTCCTTTCCGCATCATGCTAGTTATTTATGAAAATAATACCAAATACAAGAGGCTTACGATTCTAGTATTTCGAATATGTTTTTCGAAGTTGTGTTCTTTTATTTTTCTTTTCCTTGTGATTTGATTGTTCCTTTTGGTTGACCTAAAGTTATTTTAGGAAATTAAATATTAGCTTTCCATAAAAGGTTTTGTCTAGTCGGTGGTGGTTGTTCCCATATCCAAGAAGGCCATGTGCCTCGCCACGTCAGTACTGGGAACCAATTATGGAAATTAATATTTAATGGAATTAATAACTTAGGTGATTTGGATCAAACGTGTTAAGTTCCGCAGGAGATCCAAGTCTAAACCTTAAAGAACAAATAGATTAAGTTTTGGATCAAACGTGTTAAGTTCCGCAGGCGATCCAAAATTTAATTTAAAAGAACACATGGTAGCTAGGAAAAGGTTCAGACCTTTGTACAAAATTTTTGTACAGTGGAACCTCTAGGTTTTCCGAGTAGAAACTAACAAGAACTTCCTCGACAATTCATAGACCATCACCAACTTCTCAAAGAGCTTCCGAAGGACCTCTTGAGCAAATTTGATGAAGCATATGATAGTGTTTTTCTTGTTGAGTAATCGTTGAAGGAAATATAATTTAAATGTCAAGCTACGCATGTAATATTATTAAATCACACCCATTTTCTTGTATATCTTTAGACCCACCCATTTTTCTCATAAAATAAATTTTGTGTGCCTTCTTCATAAAATATTTATTAGTTTGCATAATAAATTGGGCGGGCTTATAATGTCGAACAGAATAATTAAGTAGAGCGAATTATTGGGATTTAATCAAAGTCCCACATTGAAAGGATTTATGAAAGATCATGAGTTTATAAGGATGTATGATATCTTCATTGACATAAGGTCTTTTGGGTAGAGCCCAAGAAAAAGCTATGAGGGCCTAAACTTAAAATGGATTATCATGTCATTGTAGAGATATGTTGATATCCTTTGGACACAACAAATGAAATCAGAGCTATGGTTCATACCAGATGCCATGTGAGGTGTCCTTGAACGAAGTTGAGGGTAGGCCTAGAGCAGGTTAGGGTGACTGGATGTTTACGGGGAGACTCCCGAGCATGTCAAGGTGACTGAATGTTCGCGGGAGGCCCAGAGCAGGTCAGGTTGATTGGATGCTTGTGGGACACCCTGGAGTAGGTCGGGGTGACCGGATACTCATGGGGAGGCCCCGAACATATCAGGGTGACCGGATATTTGAGGCCCGAAATAGATCAAGAGTGATCGGACGCAGATGCTTGTAAGGAGGTCCGGAGGTCTGGGTGACCAAATACTCATGGGGAGGCCTGAAGCAAGTCAAGAATAACTGGATGCTCACAGGAGAGCATGACCATGAGAGCAATGATAGTCCCTCTTTTGAGGAGAGGATTGTTAAGATTCAATTAAAGTCCCCCATTAGAAAGATTTGGAAAAGTTCATGAGTTTATAAGAATGTAAGATATCTCCATTGACATGAGGTCTTTTGAATAGAGCCTAAGAGCAAAGCCATGAGGGCTTAAACCCAAAGTAAATAATATTATGTTATTATGGAGATATGTGGATATCTTTTGGACACAACATGAATGAATTATTTTGTAAGAGATCTCCGGGCTGAATAATATGCTAGGCGATCTATTGACGCCTAGTGAAGCAGTCAAGCCAACGGACTATAATTTTTTTAATATACTTATGAGATGACCTCCGAATGAATCCTTCATAATGTTAGGATATGCCCGATGCAATGTGTGCTAAAACATATTTTGTAAACATGCACAGTAAAAAATAAAATAATAATAATTCATAAATTATTACATCACACGCACCACATGCATACAAGAATACAACATGCCGAATATGATTGCATAATTAAATTTTTATGGAAAGTAAATTTACGTTAGGTGTACCTTAAAGATGACATGTAACGAGAAGGGCATCAACCGTAGCAACGTTGTCGAATCTCGCCTCTATTCGTATCTATGCCGAGCTCCTCAAGAGAACTCCTTGAGTATAAGCCTCTCTTTCGGAAATTACTAGCCACAAGCGAAGAAGAGGGATCAAGAGAAAGAGGAAGATAAGCACACAAGGAAGAGATTTCTTCCTTATGGTGGTCACGACAACAAGGGGAAAGGCTTCCCCTTGTTGGCGGTGGCAAAGAGAGAGGAGAGAGGGAAAGGAGAAGAGAAATTGGGTTAAGGTTTTCCAAAAAAACCTTACAAGTCAATTAATGATCTCATATGTATAATTTTCTCTCAACCATATCAATATATAGCCCTCATTAATGAGTTAGATTAGAAAGCCTAAATCCAACCCATTATCCTTTAACTAAAAATTAACCCATTAATCTCTTGGTTTGGTTCACAACTAAACCAAGTTAGTTCATGATTAAACCAAATATGGTCCAACTATTCCATAAGAGATGTGGCACATATGCGCTTCCATTGTGACAAATATTTTCATATTTGTCTTATGTATGGTCCAACCAAACATTTATCTCTTGATCTAAAAATCCTATTCTTTAACTTGTTTTACGTCTTTTAGAGACTATTTAGTGCGTATAACCCAATAGATTCTGGATTTATCTTGGTCATCCATAATTAACCACTTAATTATAGAACGATCATGAGTGGCACCTAGTAGTACATCATGATCCCCAATTATCCAAAAAATCATAGTTGATCTTAGCATGAATTCTAAACCCTTCAGCAGCTACAGTGAGTCGTGTCTCGTTCCTTTCACTTCTCTTATACCCACTTGGTTCAAGACATGGTTTATGTGTCTTATCTCCACTAAGCTGACTACATCACACCTAGCCCAAGTAATACTTCCTCATTCTACAAATTCAAATTACTCGTACATTTGTACAAAAGTCTCGCACTCTTAACATGTGATGCTTTGGCCAAAGACTTTGAGTAATAATCCTAACGAGTGGTCATAGGGTATACGTCTCCTCGCAAGGAGTGGTGAATCCTCTATGGGCTATCCAAACACTTTCAGGAACTTCAACTTATACCCAATCATCTCTGGTCCACACCTCAATGAGATGCTTGCTTAAGATGTCAAAGTATAAGTCTCCATGACTAAGATGACTTGTATACCTCAAGTTGAAGGAAACTTGCACTCGTGTTGTAGTAAGAACTTCACAGACATATCTATATATATGTAGAGAACCATATAAAGTCTTACAACGAGTCACTCCAATGAATTAGTTGTCATAACTAGCATCCACATTTAACTCTCAACATCCTAATGTCTCCAACCAGTGAGAAAACAGTTGCTTGGCCGAACCAAGGAGTATAACCTGTGCTAATCTTATAAAATTGATAATGTCTGAATGCATCAATTCGACGACTAGGGAAATTTCAATATATTCATAATTGTACATATAAAGATAATCACTAGTTGTGATCCAATCACAAATTCTCTCATGCTATGAATTATATTATGGACATTCAGTAAATGAGTTTAAGATAATCAAATATATAATATGCACTCAAATAGTAAATATATACTTATCAAATAAATAGAAAAAATCATAAGGTGATTGCTTTAGGACATCTCTCAAATTCTAACACATAATTAATTACCTGACTGAATATTAAATCAAATGAGATGATTATACCGAACAGAATAATCAGACCGATTAATACAATGGAACCCTTACGACTAGAACCCGTACGAGGGTTTGAGTGTCCGGAATATAAAGGTGTGAAAGTATACTCGCTTATAATTCGGTCGGTGGTTTGAGAGTTTGGAATATAAAGGTGCAAGAGCGTGCTCAATTATAACCCGGCTGGAAGCTCAGGAGTTTGGAATATAAAGGCACGAGAGCATGCTTGCTTATAACCCGACCAGATGCTCAGGAGTCTAGAATTTTAAAGGCACGAGAGTATGCTCACTTATAACCCAACCGGATGCTCAAGAGTAAGGAATTTAAAGGCACGAGAGCATTCTCACTTATAATTCGACAAGAGACTCAGGAGTCTAGAATATAAAGGCGTGAGAGTGTGCTCATCTATAACTCTGTCGGAGGCTTGGGAGTCTGGAATATAAAAGCATGAGAGCATGCTCACTTATAACTCGGCCTGGTGCTCAGGAATTTAGAATTTTAAAGGCATGAGAGTATGCTCACTTATAACTCGACCGAATGCTTGGGAGTGTAGAATTTAAAGGTGCAAGAGCATGCTCGCTAATAACTCGGTTGGATGCTCGGGAGTCTGGAATATAAAGGTGTGAGAGAATGCTCGCTTATAACTCATGTGAGAGCATGCTTGCTTATAACCTGGTCGGATACTCAGGAGTCTGGAATATAAAGGCGTGAAACTATGCTCGCTTATAACTCGGCTAGAGGCTCGGTAGTCTGGAATATAAAAGTCTGAGAGCATACTCACTTATAATCCAGTTGGATGCTCAGGAGTCAAGAATTTTAAAGGCGCGAGAGCATGCTTTCTTATAATCCGGCTAGATGCTCGGGAGTCTGAAATTTTAAAGGTACGAGAGTATGCTCGCTTATAACCCGGCTAGATACTTGGGAGTAAGTAATTTTAAAGGCGTAAGAGCATGCTCTCTTATTACCCGACCGAAAGTTCGGGAGTTTGGAATATAAAGGCATGAGAGTATGTTCGCTTATAATTCATTTGAATGCTTGGGAGTCTAATATATAAAGGCGTGAGAGCATGATGCTCGAGAGTCTGGAATATAAAGGCACGAGAGCATGCTTGCCTATAACTTGACCGGATGCTCGGGAGTTTGGAATTCGCTAGGACCTTTTGAGATAAAATCCCCTGTATTTTCATTGAGTAAAAAATATTTAAAGTACTATATCAATACATTAGAAGCGTACTCTTAGGTCCTATAAGGAAGTAGGTGGTTGACACTCCAAGGTCACTCTAAATTTTTTCCATTCACATCCTGGAGATAATAGGAACCCGAGATGAGCTTGTGCACCACCTTTTATGGTCCTCCTCACTGTAGCTCCAGCCTGTTAACATCCCCGACCGGCTTGACCCACTTCTAAACTAGATTGCCAACCTAAAAAAAACTGGGGATGACCCTTCTGTTATAATTTTACTTCATCCTTTAGCGGTATGCCATTAGCCGAGCTGCCACCTTATCTCTAACTTCTTCTATTAGATCAAGTTCTATAAGGTGTCGGTCGACATTGTCCTCGTCATACAACTGCCTTCATTCAAATTCCAGGCCAATCTCGACCGAGACCACTGCTTCACCACCATAAACCAGATGAAAGTGGTTATACCTATCTCTTCTCAAGGGGTTGTATAATATGCCTATAAAACGTTGGGTAATTCATCGACCCAGCTCCCTCCAATGCGATCTAATTTGATTTTCAGTCCTATGATAATTTCTCTATTCGTCACTTCTGCTTGGCCATTACTTTATGGGTAGGTCATAGATGTGAAGGTTTGTCTGATACCATAGGTTGAGCACTACTCTCGAATTTTTCTTCTCTAGAATGTCTTCCATTATCTGACACCAGTTTGTGTGAAATTCCAAACCTGTAAATAATATGCTACTATAAGAATTTGATAACCATCTATTTGGTTATCTTGGCCAATGGTTCGACTTCCATCCATTTCGAAAAATAATCCACTGCTACCAGCAAGAATTTTTCTTGATAGGTGCTACAAGAAAAGACCCCACTATATTCATACTCCACTGATCGAAGGGGCGAGATATAATAGAAGTTTTCAGCAACCCCGTGGGGGTGGTGTGGGATATTTTGGTGCTTTTGACAGGATAAGCAGATTTTTACTAACTAAGTTGCATCACCTTATAGAGTGAGCCAAAAATATCTGGCCAGTAATATTTTTTGAGCAAGAGATCGGTTGTCCACATGACTTCCACACGAACCCTGATGTACTACCTATAAAATGTATTGCACATTGTCCAATCCAATGCATTTGTGTAGAGGACATGAGAAAATTTATTTATAAGGATGATCTCCAATCATAGTGAACCGACTGACTCTTTTCTTGATCATGCGTGCTTGTTCTCCTTCTGTTGGTAAGATGCCTTGCTGTAGAAACAAAACTATTGGTGTTCTCCAATCACTCCGCAATTTAAGGTCGGTCTATCGTTCAATGCAAGCCACTAGTAGTGTTTGCTCTACAGGCTTATCCAGTGTCCATGGAACTATAGAGGAAGCTAATTTGGCCAAGTCATCTGCAGTTTGATTTTTCTACCCAAGGAACCTTTTGTATGCTTACTTCTTGGAATCTTGCTCTAAGCTTCTCGAATACCTCTACATAGAGCTTGAGCCACTCATTATTAATTTCAAAATTTTATGATAATTGCTACATGGCTAACTGAGAATATGAATAAATTAAAACCTGAGCAACTCCCACATGCATGTTTAGCGGCTTGCAGACCGACTATCAATGCTTTATATTATGTTTCATTATTGGTAGCCCGATAATTCAGTCGAACTGATAGTTGCATTTTGTCTTCTCTGGATGATATCATAAGAATACCTATTCCGCTGCCCTACCGAGTGAATGCTCATCCACATATATCTTTCAAGTTTCTTCAGGCTCAAGGTTTTGCATCCCTATTATCAAATCAGCTAAGGCTTGAGCCTTGATGGCCACTTGGGGTTGATATTGTATATCATATTCACTGAGCATGGTCCACTTAATCAACCTCCTAGAGACTTCTAGGTTGATAAGTACTAGACCTAAAATGATGTTAGTAAGTACCATGATTGGATAAGAAAGGAAATAAGAATGCAACCTCTGAGTAGCTAAGACCAATCCATATGCTAATTTCTTGAGTGCGGTGTAACGACACTCAACTCCTTTTAATAAATAACTTTAAAAGTATATAGGCTATTGATCTTTTCCCTCCTACCTTACCAACACTGATCCGACTGCGTGCTCATTAGCTGACAAATACACCCACAAAGATTCTCCTGCCACTGGCTTAGCAAGTATAGGCAAGGTGGACAAATAATGTTTTAACTCCTCAAAACATTTGTCCCAGTCAGCATCCCATTGAAATTTGGTCACTCGGTGGAGGATCTTGAAAAAGGCAAGCTTCGATAGGCCGATCAGGAGATGAAGCGAGAAAATGCTATGATCCAGTCTGTCAGTCTTTGTTCCTCCTTCAGATTAGTGGGGAGTCATGTCTTGGAGGGCTTGCACTTTGCTCAGGTTGACTTCTATCTCTCGCTTGGTCATAATGCATCCCAGGAATTACTCGCTTTTTTCTCTAAATAAACATTTACTGAGGTTGAGTTTCAGTCCATATCACCTTAAAGTCTGGTAGGTTTCTTCCACATTGGTGCACAGGTCGATTGCCCTGACGGACTTAATAAGAACATCATCTACATATACCTTCATATCTCACCAAATCTGCTTTTAAAACACTTTGTTCATAAGTCGTTGGTAAATAGCACCTGCATTATTTAGTCCGAACGATATAACATTATAGCAGTAAATGTCTTTAGCGGTTATAAAGCTAATCTTCTCCTGGTCGTCCTTGGCGAGCGGTACTTGATGGTACCCTTGATAGGGGTCCAACATGCAAATTAACTCGCAACCATAAGTTAAATCTACTACTTGGTCGATTCTCAGCAAGGGGTAGTAATCCTTGGGACATACTTTGTTAAGGTCCTTGAAGTCAATGCAAACCCTTTATTTGTTTCCTGACTCAGAAACCAAGACCACGTTGGCTAACTAGTTCAGAAACTGTACCTCTTGGATGTAACCGACCTCCAATAGCTTGTCCACTTCTCTGCGGATGATCTTATTTTGATCTACTCGAAAATCCCTTTTTCTCTGCTTGACCGGTCGGGCTTCAGGGAAAACATGGAGTACGTGCTCCATGACCGTGGGAGAGACGCCTATGATTTCCTTGGGCTCCCAAGCAAAAATATTATTGTTACATGTTAAACACGCAACAAGCTCTTCTTTAAGTTCCGAAGGTAGGTCAACAACTACTTGAGTAGTGACTTTCGGCCGACCTGGTCAAATTTGAAGCACCTCCTTCTCTTTATAGATTAGGATAGACATTGCTTCCCGGATAGTGTTGACTTTCATTCGTTGCATCTTCCGAGCAGAGTTGGCTTTAGTTTTGATTATATCAACATAGCACGTGCGTGCAACTAGTTGATCTCCTTTGACTTCCCTAACTTGATCATCTACGGGGAGGGGGGGGGGGGGGGGCGAAGTCTTGGTAGGTCAAGGACTTTGGGTGAAATCCTAGAGTCGATGACTCTAAGTGAAAATCCTCGGGGTCGTGGACATGAGGTGGAAGACTGGACGGGTCGTGGATCGGATGCTCAGAATGAAGTCTTGAAGTCTCGGATGTTGAGAAAAAGTCTAGACGGTCTATAGGACTGTTCTAGCAAAAGGTAATTTCTCTTAAGAGGAGTAGGTGAGGATGCATTCCCTAAAGAGAGAACAATGGACGTCGGTCCGACCTAGAGTTTCAGTAAAACTCAAAGTCAGGATCACACAGTTCGAAGACTGTCAAATCTTGTTGTTCTTTATATATTATTTGTCTGGACTAACTCTTTTTTGCAGAAAAGAGAGCGAAAAAGGGGGAGTCTAAGCACCCAGAAGGTATCCGAGCGTCTAGACTAGAAAAGTTATCCCCAAGCTGAGTTGGAACGCGACGACTGACCAAACCCAAGTCAACAGTCAAGACACCCGGAATGAGCTATAAAAAAAGGCTTCGACCAGTGGCTCAAGAACATCATTCCAAAAAAATTCTTCTCTTACGCGTTGCTCAGAAAAAGCTTACACGATGACCAAAAGCTGCTCCGACGACGACTTCGCTGAAGATTTCATTCTCCAAAGTCATCAGTATTTTTATTGTTTAAATTACTTGTAATCATTCAAAACTATATTTGTATTCTTTGATTGATTAGTGATTGCTTAACAAAAGCACTTGCGGGCTTTGGAGTAGGAGTCGTCACATGCTTCGAACCAAGTAAATTTTGGATTTGTTAGCATTGACTTTTCGTCTCTTTATTTATTCTGTTATGTTCTCTCTAAAGTTTTAAACAAACATAAAAGCTACGAGTGTTATTCACCCCCTCCCTAGCATATCTCGATCCTACAATTTTAGGCTCGGTCGCCTACCCTATACTACAGCCGATCACGTGGATTTTGAATCGACGAGTGTGCGACTTTCTTGCTCGGTTGGACCCCACGGCTATCATGCGGATTTTGATCTGGGTGGCATTATTGCAGTTCACATCTTGCCATGTTGTGAGCTCTAGTTGGACCCGGGTGGGAGCCTGTGCCCAGTTTGCTGGAGGTTGGGGTATCCTTTGGCGTTGCTCAACCTCTCAATAGTTTCTTCTAGGAGATTTTTTCGGCCATTGATAAGGGCAACGGTTGGAGGACGGGGTGCGTCGGCGGAATCTTTGATTGCAGCTATGGTAATTTGCTATATTATAATAATCCCGGGTGTCGTGAGTGGATGACCGGTGATATGTGCACTACTGTCGAGAGGCTCCCCGAGGGGGCTTGAAATATCTTTCCCGCTAGGCCTCCACATGTTGCACAGCCTGGGGTCGTGGTTCTTGATGATGAAACTGAGGACCTGTCCAGGGTCCTTTATGCGACAAAGTGGGTAATGCTTGGCACTCGGGCGTTGGAGCCGCAGTATGTGCGGTGACCTCCTTCCTTCGAACTGCACCTCCTCTACATTAATAAACTCGGTCACCCGATCGAGTAGATGGTCGAACTTCCTTGGAGGCCTTCTGATTAAGGAGAGAAAGAAATCATTATCGATGAGGCATTGGGAAAAGACATTTACTAGAATTTCAGTGGTGGCTGTAGGAACATCCATGACCACTTAATTGAATTTTTTGATGTAGGCTCTGAGCGTCTCCTTGGGCCCTTGCTTGAGCAAAAAAAGGCTTGGTCTTCTAATAACGATGACTGCTAGCGAAATGATGAAGGAAAACCTTAGGAAAAACCTTGAAACAGTGAATGGAGTCCGCCGGTAATTGTTGGAGATCAGTGGCCGGTTAGAAGGGGGGTTGAATAGCTTATAAAAGAACTAAAACAATAAAAACAAATAAGAATACAAATGCTAACATGATCGATGTAATGTGGTTCAGAGATTACTTGCTTCTATTCCACGGCTTGTCCTTGAGGTGGACGAACCCTCAATCCTTCGATGGATTAGTCCCTGGTAATCATCGGCTAAATCAGCTTCTTCTCAGTGGAGCAAAACCTCCCACAAAGAAACTCTTCTTCTTTACAAGACTTGGGAATTAGGTGTAGGAAGAAGTGTAGACTTTGGAAGCTTGGAGGTAAATACTAGGAGTATTTCATTAAGATCAGTAACCTCCTTTAATGTCCCAAGCTCCCTATAAATAGAGTGGAAATGATTGATCACTAATCAATTCATTTCCTGTGCACCAGTCGACTGACACTTCCATCAGCTGACTAGTGCTACCATTGGATGTAGTCAATGGCTACTTCGCAGAATTCAGGATTCTGCAAACGGTCGCCAACGACCACTTACCAGTCAACTGGTAAAAGTACCAGTCAACTGCTAGCTGCTGGTTGAGCGAACAGAATGCTTCTGTTCGCTCCCAGTCGACTAGTCAGTTGACTGGACCAGTCGACTACCACTTTCATCAGTCGACTAGTTCCTATTATACACTCACACTCATCCTCTATAGAGTCTCCCTTGAAGCCCTCTTCCTCGGCCTTCGTCCCTCAGATGCAATCGAGCTCGCGGCTCCTCTCCATGCATCCTTCGCGTTGCCTTGAAATCCACTTCCCTTGGCTTCACTCCATTGCTCCTTGCCGGACGGTCCCTCAGATGCCCTCCACATCATCTTTCATCGTCTTAAGGACCCGAGCTCTGGGATGAACTTCCCAAGCTTGACCACACCAAGCTCCTTATGTGTGTTTCACTAAGTCCTGTATGACTCAAACACATATATCAAATCAATATGAAAGTCTAACTTAAACTCTTTGACACACACACATCAAAATCATGATCGTACCGATCAAACCTAAGTTGACTTCTTCCACAGTAATCACTTGAACCATCTTTGTGCTGAGCTGGCAAGTGTGGTAAGGAACATTTGACACTTTACACCGCCCGTATATTGATACAGGAGGGTGACATTCTCAAATTTAAGGAGATGATCCTGGGTATTACCTTATCGTCAGGAGTTGATAATGTTTTGACAACTTATCTTCTAGCACTCCCTGAGAGAATAGGGTGTTAATTTGCTCAAGAGAGCTGTAAGTTGCTGGGGCTTTTCCCTTGTGCCCGTCTCGGATAGGTGCTTCTCCAGAAGATTCCTAGTGTAGCCCTTCTTGGCCCATTACTCGGGCAGCGTACGGAAGAGCGCTCGTGACACGGGATTTGTGAGTGAGGCGTGGGAGGTAGATGGGCGGGACCTTCCTCCTAAGCTCCTCTTTCCCTTTGATGTGCTGTTGTCGATGCTACGGGATTGAGCGACAGAGTACCACTAGTAGCTACTTGTTGTTGTTGCTGTAATAATCTTTATGCTTGTACGTTAATCAATATTTCCAAATCCTCTTGAGTTAATGTGACAGTGGTGAGACGTCCAGCTTCCTACATCTCCAAGCTTCAAATTCAGGTGAAGAAATTCCCACAGAAGGTGCTAAATATGATTCTATATGAAAACTGAAGAGATGGTGCGCTGGAAATGGTGGCTTGGTTCTTGACTGAGAGAAGACTTTTTCCTCCACAGAGAGGCTTCCTTACGATCCTGCGCACACGAAGACGAGCAAACACAACGTCAGTGCCCAAAAACTCAGGAGGGTCCTTGACAAAGAATCTCTGACGCTTAAGTTAGTACAATTCCGGATGGGTGAATGAAGAACAGTAGAGAACTTGCGTGCGGGAGTAAGCTTTAGATGTTCAGAGAATGTACCCTGCCAACGGAGAGGACCTCCTTTATATACCACCCCTTATAACCTCCGTAATCATAAGATAGCGAAGTATGTCAGAGGTTGTTAGGTAAAGGAAAATGTACAACCTAGACAATGTGCAATAATTATCCTAAGAATCTTCTATTTACCCATATGTATATATCTTTGGTCGTTTATAGCTTGTGTCATTACAAAGGCCGTTGAAAGAATATGCTGTCATAAGTGGTCAGCTGATGAAAAACACAATAATCATTGAAGAAGGTTCTAGCAAAATATTTTTTGACATGTGGTTGTTATTCTGACAGGTTGTTAAGATTTTCTACTCATGTTATCGGCTAAGTATATCCCGGCCAACCCATAAGGTCGGTTGTCTTTATGTTTGTCCTCATATTAAGCTACTCAGTTATGTTCTGCATAGTATTAGCGATTTGTTCGGAAAATAATATGATGCATTGGGTATGCTAGAAATCTGTTTGGGAATCAATATGAAGCTAAGTGACTTAGGCCCGACTGACCTTTTATCTAACCAATCATGCATAGAGAGATTTGTGAGAATCGGGGAGACCGACCTTTATTCTGACCAAACCTATGGCTAATCAATTGTGAGGTGGGTCGGACATTCCGGCCTTCCTATAAGGTCGACTGTCTTTAAATTCGGTCGGACATGCTATCTTTTTAGTTTAAGAGTAAAGTACTAAACACCTTATATTTCACTGACTTAAGGGTCGATCGGCCCTCTCCCGAATGGTTTGTGATCAGGTCAAGATAAACCTAAGAGCCTTAGTGTTGAACGGCCCGAGTGAGTAATGCTCTCTTTCATTGAATTTGATCATCACGTCACTTTAATTTTAATTGTCACGTCACTTTCTAAGTTCGCTCGTTCCATCCCGTATCAAAAGTCAAAATTGACATAAAATTTCGTACTCTTTCGTCTAAATATATTGTATACTAATTTAGATTATATTTTGATTAATAATAAAATGTTAACTATCAAGATAAAATGAATATTATTTTAAATTTACATGTCACACTTCAACACGTAACATTATAATATAAAATTTATGAATAATAATAATGATCCGGTGGTAAGGTGGGATCCGCTTGGCAGGAGGTTAAAGTGGTCAACGTCCTAGGCAGGCATCCGATCGGGCGAACTACCTTCCTGATTAATAGGAAGAGTAGCCGGTCCGACACTTCGACAGCTCGGTCAGACACCGAGCTTCCCACGCTCATAAAGCTCAAAGCAGGGAGGGACGAAGGTCAAGCGACCACCTCGCACGGCTAAGCAGTGGACGCAATCTTGACCCGACAGACAGGGCTCCCTCGCCCAATAGGGTGGAGCCGGATAGCAGATTATTGGCCGAGCGGACGCTCGGCCCGACCATTGTATCACCCGGACGGCAGACTGGCCGAGCGGCTCTCCCGCTCAGCCCAATAAAAGACAAAAGGGGCTATAAAATACCAAAAAAATGGCGAATAATGATAAGGGAATTTTTCTGAATTTTTGGAAACTTTTCGGGAATTTTTCAGAGCTCGTATGGACGAGTTTACGAGGATAAAAATAGGGCCCGGAAAAGCCTGTTTAGACAACCCCGTTTTAAAGAGAAAAAGTTTTATTTTTATTTATTTTCCTATTACCTATTTATTTTTCTTTTTCTCCCATTACTCTGCCGTGTCTCTTCTGTTTCCCTTCCTCCCCTCGCGCTCGGCGTCGAGCCTCCTCTCACGCCGTGCCTTAACCGCTCTAACCGGCGCCGCACGCGATATCTTCTCCCTGCATACAAGACTCCAAAGGCCAGGGAAGCCCTAGCGCCGGCAACCATCTTCCCTCTGCCCTAGTTCCGACTCACGGTCGCCGGTGCAAACCTTCGACCAAGGGTCGAGCCGTGCCCTAGATCTGTCCTTGCGCGCCAGCCGACCGCCAATCACTAGCCATTGGACGTTGAAGCTTTCCCCTTTTTCCTTGGATTTCTCTCCTTTGTCTCCGCCAGAATTTCCCTCTACCCTAGCTCTCGGTCCACTGCCGATGAGTGCTGGTCATCCCGATCCGAGGTGCCACCTCTACACGAGTTGGGTTTCAACCAGGGGCAAAGGTCAGTGCTCTAGTTGGTTCTTCACTATGGTCCTATCCTTGTTGTTACCGTGCTCTAGCTGTGATTCGTCTAAGATTGTTGCTAATTTAGGGATATTGATTTGGTGGACAGCAGCCGTTGGAGTTCATACAAGGGGAATATATGGATCAGGACTGATTCTTGGAGGTTGTTTGATCATGGTAACTCCGGCCTTGGATCAGTGGTGGTTTATCACAATTTGGGTAAGTTTTGAATTTGATTCATTTCTGTGTTGGATTGATTAACTAGTTGATGAGGAGATATGGGTCTGGAATGAGAATTTGAGTTGATTAAGTCATACTTATTTTGATTTGGATTGGTATCAATTTGGAATTTGATTAATTAGTTGATACGAGATGAGATTTGATTTTTTATCTCCTGTTGAGGTTTGGTTCACTAGTGATTGGTTGATTTAGAGGAATACATGGTTGTATCGGAAACATTAGATTAATAATTGTGATTAATAGTCATGGGTTGGATTCGTACAGTTCCTTGTTGGCAAAATTGAATAGATTGTAATTAAGGATTCATAGGTAAGAGTTGTGGAAGCTAATCATTTATTGAGGATAATAATGATCGGTTTGAATAGGGTTATTTTTCCTGAGGGCTTGGATCTTTAGGTCTAGCCACTTGTTGCTTATCTGTTAGCTAAATTGTATAATATATGATTTGCAGGACTTGGATTCGAGACGAGTGTCTCGACGTGTGATCTTTCGGATACGATCTCCATTTTTGAGGCAGGTACCTCTTGACTTATCTTTTATGATATTGTCAATTGGATATGTATAGTATTTTATAGCTACAAGCAATGATCATGTTTGCCTTTGGTATGTCACTGTTTGATACTCATAGCATGTTCTGTTGGGCATTTGTTATGTATCCATGTTTACGTCTCATGATTATTGCCATGAGTACCTTAGTTTCCTAGAGTAAGCGACATACCATGCTTTACTGAGGTTAGGACTAGGTTCAGGATTTTATTTTCTGGCATATGTATCTAGATTATCTGATACCTAGGTTTTTATACCATACCTGACTTGTGTACCTTAGATCCTCGGATCTGACCATCGATACTGTGGTACCCATTTTTTATATATATGGATATTGCTATGCTGATCAGGATATTGCCATGCTTAGTGTCATGCATCATGATTGCATGTTGTGCGATAGTCGACTCCATTATTGTGAGCATATCGCTAGTTACATGGATCTGTACACACCACCACTCATGGGTTAGTGGTACATCAGGCAGGGTGTGTGGCAGTTCTGCTGTTAGGCTCCGTTGGTCTGGTGACTCAGCATGGTATCCGGCAGACAGTTCTGCTCTGTTTGGCTCCGCTGGTTTAGTGTAGCAGCGTGGTAGCCGGCAGGCAGTTGGACTTTGTTTGGCTCCGTTGGTCCGCTCATGGGTAGTGTGACGTAGCGTGGTAGCCGGCAGAGATTTCTTCCCGTTACCGTGTACCGGGAGATGAGAGCATTGAGCTCCCCTATTTATGATGGGGTAGGAGGATAGGTGTACTCCGATAGCATCCCGTCCACTCGGTCACTCATCAGGAGCAGTGACGGTATAGTGCACGGTTGTCACAGCCCTACCCACTCGGTCTCACCATCGTTTGTGAGATGGCTGACTGGAGTCAGGGGTGACCAGGACATGTCATTAGCATCATACGCATTGATGCATTTATTGCTTGTGCTTGCTGCATTTGGTTGGATGCATATGTTTGACATGCATACAGGATTTATGACACTCTCGGTTTGACGACCCTATTGTTCTGGATAGGAGTTCCTGGTGAGTATAGCTTCCTCAGTTACCTTTCAGTTTTGCATTTTTCCTATATATGATTAGGAAGCTGTATTCCATGTTTATTGCTGTTAGATATATCTTACTAGGCATGTCTATTGGTATTCGCTGAGTGTTGGACTCACCCCCCGTGGACACTATTTTCAGGTACCAGGTTGTTTACGGAGTCGCTTGGAGCATCCTGTTTGCCGGTCCCCACATCACATCAGAAGACCTGTCTCCGCTTTTATTTGTTTGCATTTTGGTATATGAAATTTCTGTATTTCGCTTTGTGTTCCAGTTATGTTTCTGGAGTGTTGTTTTGTTGTGTGGTGTAAGCCTAGCCGGCTAGCAGTCTTTTATTTTAGTTTGTATGTGTGTTCGTTGCATTTCCGCTGTGTTTGATTCCGGTACAGCCGAGTGGGCTGTTAGTTTTACATATAACTGCGTGGTGGTGTTTTTTTATTGTATCAGCCGAGTAGGCTGCATATAAACCGCGTGGTTGTGTGTTTATTCCAGCCGTCTGTGGCTGAGGTATATTGTGCATGTAGATATTATTCAGATTGTCAGCCATACAGGGGAGGTGCTGCCGAAATTTCTTCGGACAGGGACTCCCCCGGGGCGTGACAGGGGCAATTGGCGATATCTTCCTAGGGACCAGTGTCATCGACAAGCGGCATAGTCGGCGGCATGGTCAGACAGAGAATCGTACGGTGGAAGCTTCCACTGCCACGTCAGGGATATGCTCGGGCTGTTAAGGTATAGCGTCAGACACGTTTTTCTAACATGTCCTTTCCAGGTATGCTTTGAGAAGCGTGCACACATCGGGAAACGTGCACGTGCCTCTTGGGAGCCCTATATAAGGATCCCCAGGCTTCGACGGATGTATGGTCACTACTGTAGCTACAGTTACGTTCCTGCTCCTTTATTCTCTACTTCATTCGCTTGCCGTCGGTAACTGACTTGAGCGTCGGAGGGCAATCATCGGTGAACCCCTCTCTAGCTCGGCACTAACGACTTGTGGTTGCAGGCTTAGCTTGTTGGAGGTCCATGTCATCTTCAGTCGACACCTAGTCAATGTGAGCGCCATCTCCCCAGCGTCGTCTACTCACACTCGAACATGATCAAATTTGGCGTCGTCTGTGGGAACACACCTGAATCCAAGCCGAGGAGATGGATGAAGCTGGATGTCTCCACACTGTGACGCTCACTCCAGAGGAGCTCGATGCGCTCATTCAAGTACGAGCGGCAAAGATAGTCGAGCAGCAGCAGCAAAAGGCACTAGTCGATCGGCAGCGCAACAAGCGACGTCGGCCTCTAGAGGCCAAGCGGCGCACGAAGACCGGTCAGAGCAACTCTCCATATGGGGACAGAACAAGATGTCGACCGGCACTCCAGGAGAGGTTCCACCGGCGCCTATTCCGTTTCACCGGGCATTATTTCAAACGCCCTCAGAAATTGCTCAGGCCAACCAGGACAGGAGCTCTTCTTCAGACGAGTCTCCCGTTAGGGACGCAAGAAAGGGCAAAGCGCCCCGAGCTGATTCGTCGCCCGAGCGGATCAATCGACAATTCTCCAAGGCCATTCTGCAGGATCCGCTGCCAAGGCACTACACTCTCTTGGCAATCGGAGAATATAACGGGTCGACCGACCCGGACGACCATCTTGGTAAGTTCGATAATGTCGCTACCCGTCATCAGTACACAGATGGAGTCAAGTGCCGAGTTTTCCTCACCACTCTCTCTGGCTCGGTGCAACGGTGGTTTCGGAGGTTGTCGTATGGGTCGATTAGAAGCTTTAAAGACTTCCAAACGGCTTTCCTTCACC
Source organism: Zingiber officinale (assembly GCF_018446385.1). Classification (NCBI taxonomy): domain Eukaryota; kingdom Viridiplantae; phylum Streptophyta; class Magnoliopsida; order Zingiberales; family Zingiberaceae; genus Zingiber; species Zingiber officinale. Next base: position 5,725,868 of record NC_055996.1, on the reverse strand, counting down.
ACTTCACGAGCAGCAGACGCTATCAGAAAACAAGCGTCAACTTGTTCTCCATGAAGCAGGGCCAGAGGGAGACTCTCCGAGCCTACATCCAACGCTTCAACCAGGTGGCGATGGATATCCCCTCGGTCTCATCCGAGACCATGATGAACGCGTTCATGCAAGGGCTCATGGACGGGGACTTCTTCCGGTCGCTCGTCAGGAAGCTTCCCGCGATTACGACCACATGCTGAAGAAGGCCAACGAGTACATCAATATAGAGGAAGCTCAGGTAGCAAGAAGGAAGGAGGCACCGCCCGAGCCGCCCTCAATGACCGAACGAAGGCTGCCGATCAACCATCAACCTCCGAGAGGGACCTGAGCCGAAGGAGTACGCCTACACTAGGAAGCAAGGCCACACACCATCCATCATGTTGCCGCCGAGCGGCCAAGACCCAAGGGGAAGGTATAGACCCCTTTGTTATGCTCATTCCATCAGTCTACAACTCACAACACCCACGACTGTCGCAGATTCAACCCGGTCGCCCAACCGACACCTAAGAGTTATCATCATCGGTCCCCCTCTCCTGACCGATGACACGAGCATCATCGTTCCAATCAGCGAGAGGACACAAGAAGATCCCCGCAACAACCTCGTCGGAGAAGCGTCGATCCAACCAGAGCCGCACGTGACCGAAGCAGGCCGACCGCTCGGGAGGAAGAAAATAGAAGTAACACCGCACGGGGTGAAATCAACATCATGGCTGGTGGGCTGACCAGCGGAGACTCCAACCGGGCTCGAAAGTTCTATGCTCGGTGATTGGAGATCCATGCTGTAGGTTGCAGCAGGGAAAGGGCGAGTGGACCAGAGATTAACCTCGGCCTCAGGGATCTTAAAGGAGTTGAAGTGTCGCACGATGACGCCCTCATTATCTGAGCGGTAATCGCCAACTATACCATTCACCGTGTATTCATTGACACTGGCAGCTCGGTCAACATCATCTTCAAAAAGGCATTCGATCAACTCCAAATCGATCGCGGCGAGCTGCTGCTGATGACAACCCCACTATACGGGTTCACCGGTAATGAGGTCCAATCGATCGACCAAATCAAATTGGCCATATCACTTGGGGAGGAGCCCCTCAGAAGGACGAGGACCACGAACTTCATCGTGGTGAACGCCCCCTCCACCTACAATGTCATTCTGGGTCGACCAACCCTCAATGAATTTCGAGCGGTCGTCTCGACCTTCTGCCAGAAAATCAAGTTCCCGGTAAAGGAGCGGGTCGAAGAAGTAAGAGGAGATCAGTCGGTCGCTCGGTGTTGCTACGTCAAAATGGTCAAAACGGAAGCAAAGCCTGCTCGGAAGACGCCCTAGCTAGAGGTAAGTGCCATAATCGAGAAGCCTCCTACTGTAATTTATGAAGAAAAGGAAGAAGTGCATATACATCCGGGTCGAGCAGAGGCAACGACCTTTATAGCGCCCGACCTAGAGGCCGAGCAGAAGGCCGAGATGATCATATGCCTTCGGCAGAATCATGATGTCTTTGCATGGTCAACGCATGAACTACCCGACATTTCCTCGAGCGTCGCGCAGCATGAGCTCCACGTCCGACCAGACGCTCGGCCGGTGAAGTAGAGGAAGAGAGATTTTAGCGCTGAGCAGAATCTGATTATCCGGGTAGAGATTGAGAAGCTACTGGAGGCCGGACACATACGCGAGGTTCAGTTTCTGAACTGGCTCACCAATGTGGTGCTGGTCTCCAAGCCGGGCAATAAATGGAGGGTCTGCATCGACTTCCGGGATCTTAACAAGGCATGCCCAAAGGACTTCTATCCATTGCCTAGGATAGATCAGATGGTAGATTTCATGGCCGGGTGCGAGCTGATATGCATGTTGGACGCATATCAGGGGTATCATCAAGTGTCGCTCGCCCGTGAAGACCAAGAGAAAGTTAGCTTCATCACTACCGAAGGTACGTATTGCTACAACGTAATGTCGTTCGGCCTGAAGAATGCAGGAGCCACCTACCAAAGACTGATGAATAAAGTGTTCTGGCGACAGATCGGTCGCAACATGGAGGTATATGTCGATGATATATTAATTAAATCCCTCCGAGCCGTCGATCTCTGTGCAGATATCAAGGAGACCTGCCAGACCCTCCGGGCATACGGAATCAAGTTAAATCCTTAGAAGTGTCTGTTCGGCGCAAAAAGTGGGTGCTTCCTGGGATATATCGTCACCGAGCGGGGCATTGAGGCAAACCCCAGCAAGGTAAAAGCACTCCAAGATATGCCACCACCGAGAAACTTGAAGGAAGTTCAGCGCCTCACCGGTCGGATAACAGCCTTATCACGGTTTATCTCCAAGTCATCCGATCGGAGCCTTCCTTTCTTCAAGATTCTGCGCCGAGCCACCAAGTTTCAGTGGGACGAGGAGTGTAACCAGGCCTTCGAGGAACTTAAAGCATATCTGAACTCGCTACCTGTACTAGCTAAGCCTGCTGCCGGTGAACCGCTTCGGATCTATCTGTCTTCGACCGAGCACGTTGTCGGCTTGGCGCTGGTTCGGCAGAACGATGAAGAACAACCGGTGTACTTCTTGAGTCATATATTAAAGGATGCTGAATCTCGCTACACCGGTCTTAAGAAGCTTGCATTTGCATTAATACTAGCCGCATGAAGGCTCCATCCTTATTTCCTCGCTCACACTATCATTGTGATTACCAACATCCCTATGGGAAGAGTTCTACTTAACCCAGAGGCGTCTAGCCGATTGATCAAATGGACAATGGAACTCAGCGAGTTTGACATCCAATATCAACCCCGAACGACCATCAAGGCGTAGTCCTTGGCAGATTTTGTTACGGAGGTACAAAACCCTGAACCCGACTCGATCTGGAAAGTATATGTGGATGGGTCATCAACTCAGCAGGGTAGTGGGATTGACATACTGCTTATCTCCCCACAAGAGAGCAAGTGCAGTTGTTCGTTCGATTAGAATACCGGGCAACTAACAACGAAGCTGAGTACGAGGCGCTTATAGCCGGCCTATAATCCGCTCGACATGCCGGCGCTAGCAAGGTTCTTATCCACTCTGATTCTCAATTAACTGCTCAGCAACTGATTGGAGCATTCGAGATCAGTAATACGCGACTCAAGTTGTACGCCGAAGCATTCGAAAAGCTGAAGGCAAACTTTCAGGAGGTAATCATCCAGAAGATCCCCCGAGCAGAAAACCAAGCGGCGGACGAGTTGGCCAAATTGGCAAGCTCACTCTCGCCAATCGTCATTACGCAGCCGATTGAGCAAGTATCTTTGGTGGCGCACGTCGATCGAAAGGAGGGGCTCACTTTCCCTAGCGATTAGAGAACGACCATAGCAGAGTTTCTATGATTGGGAGTTATGTCGTCCGATCGGGAGGAAGCCCACTTATTGAGAAGAAGAGCTGGTAGTTTCACCCTAGTCGGGGACCAACACTACAAGAAGGCCTTCTCCAGGCCATTGCTTAAATGCGTCGGAATGGAGGACACCGACTATATACTGCAAGAAGTATACACCAAGGCTCCTGTGGAGGGCATCCAGGCGGTCGGTCGCTAGCGAGGAAGATTCTATTGGCCAGGTGCTTCTGGCCGACTCTACAGGAGGATCCCGCTCGGATAGTAGCTAACTGCCTGTCCTGCCAGAAGTACCACCACCTCTCCCACCGACCGACTGAAGAGATGAAGGCTTCCACTGTGTCGTGCCCGTTCGACCAATGGGGCATGGATATTGTGGGACCCTTCCCCATGGCAACCGGGCAGCAAAAGTTTTTGCTCGTCGTAGTAGACTACTTCTCCAAGTGGGTTGAGGCCAAGCTACTGGCGAGAATAACCGAGCAGATGGTCCAAAAGTTCATCTGGCAGTATATCATCTGTCGGTTCGACATTCCGCGTCGACTCGTCTCAGACAATGGTAGACAGTTCGCCGGACGGAAACTCAAAGAGTGGTGCGAGGAGTATGGCATCCAGCAGGACTTCACCTCCGTAGCATACCCTCAGAGCAACGGATAGGCTGAAGTCGACAATCGGGAGATCTTGTGGATTTTGTGAGTTCGGCTCAACCACATCGGAGGGAGCTGGGTGGACGAGCTCCCCGATGTGCTATGGGCAATCCGCACGACCCCCAAGGAAGGCACGGGGGTAACCTCGTTGCCCTAGTGTACGGTGGTGAAGCGGTTATCCCGGTCGAGGTCGGAGTCGAATCCAATCGAATACAACACTACAAGGAAGACAACGCCGAGCGGAGGCTTCTAGAGCTGGACTTTGTGGATAAGACATGTGACAAAGTAGCCGTTAGCTGATGGCTTATAGGCAGAGGATGAGACAGAACTACAATCGACGAGTGATCCTGAGGTCGTTCCAGGTCGGCGACCTTATGTGAAAGAAGGTGAAGCCGGTCGGCGATGTCACTAAACTAGAAGCTCCGTGGGTCGGACCATTCAAAGTCGTGGAGAAGCTCCGCTCAGGCGCCTACTTCCTAAAGGATGAAGACGGGCGGCAACTATAACGTCCTTGGAGCACGAACCATTTCCAGTCGTACCGAGCTGGATGAAAGGGGCGCCAATGTAATTGAGATGTACTCTCCATTTTTCCTGTTTCCTTTGAGGATAGGATTGGAATGAAAAATGAAAGGTTACCAAAATTCTCATCGAGCGGCGACGTTAAACCCAGGTTTCCACCGACGGTCGAGCGACAACCTTAAACCCCGGTCTTCACCAAATCGTCGAGCGGCGACGTTAAACCCAGGTTTCCACCGACGGTCGAGCGTCGACCTTAAACCCCGGTCTTCACCAAATCATCGAGCTGTGACGTTAAACCCAAGTCTCCATCGACGGTCGAGCGGCGACCTTAAACCCCGGTCTTCACTAAATCGTCGAGTGACGATGTTAAACTCAAGTCTCCACCGACGGTCGAGTGGCGACCTTAAATCCCGATCTTCACTAAATCGTCGAGCAGCAACGTTAAACTCAGGTCTCCACTAACGGTTGAGCGACGACCTTAACCCCCGGTCTTCACCTAATCATCGAGCACCGACGTTAAAACTCAGAGTCGAGCGGCGATTATAACCCCCGGGTCAAGCGGTGACCTTAAACCCAAGAGGTATGATCCTAGCGAATTTATCAATAATGAAAGTACGGTCGTAGCAGTCGTTCGGGACTATACAGCCAAATACTAGAAAAAAGACAGCATATGAAGAAAAATCACAAAAAGACTTCATTGATAATCAGTCAAACACTGCCGAGCGGCAGGAATACATTCAAGGCTTCCAAAAAATATTCTCTCTACAAACCCCTCGCTCACTCAATAGAGTCGAAGGCTTCATCGGGAATAGAGTCGAGGAGCTGGATGCGGTTAACATCGCTGTCGGACAGGGCTTCGGAGATGTGGTCGTTCGCCTTTAGTTGGCTGAGCATCGCGTCGATGGCCAGCTCAAACAATCGGACAATCCGATTGGTCACCTTTTCAAGAAATTGGTCCGAGCGAAGGTATTGCTGCCTTAGGACCGCGAAGCGGCCTGGTTCAGCCTCCTGGTTCCTAGGAGCATCTTCTCTACCCCATAAATGGGTTAGAGAGTGTCAACTCCAATAAGAAGGGTAGTTAACCCAACTTTGAGGAATTGACACTCAAGGAGCATTTTCAAGATTTTGTGAACCTTTGAAAATGAAATGGAATTATCATTTACTCCTTGGAAGAGTAAAATGTGCCATTATGGAAAAGAATGATTTTAATTGGCACAATTTGGGAAAATCTAGAGAACTCTCGAGGAAAAATGAAACATGCCAAGTTTTGAGGATAAATTTGATCTTTAAGTGGCATGAATTAATCTAGAGTTCAAGAAGTGTCAAAATTAGGATTTTGGCATTTTAGGGCAATCAAGGGTTAAATTCTAGGTTAGCAAAGTCGTTAAGGATACTTAGATAGATAATCTAGGTATATTTATTTGTGCTAACTTGCCATGATTGGTTGCCATATGCCATGCCATGACATCATATTTATTTTATTATCATTTGAAATGTCATGATAATGCTTAGGCTAGTTTATATGTCATGCTTTATTTAAGTTTTCAAACTTTATGCCATGACATCATGACATTGGCACATGTTATTATGTATGACATCATTATATGCCATGTCATCATCTTGTGCATTAATGATCAATGAAATTGATTTAAGGATGAAAAACACATTTTGATATTGAGATCAAATTTGTGTTTAGAAAATGCATGAGAACTTAGCCTAAGTTGACCTTAATCCATATCTCACATCAAATTGACTTGAATGTGGTTTGATACACCTTAGATGTGTGTGAGATATTAGGATCATGAGTTAGGATCAAGGTGCATAGTTCTTGTACCTAGATGACCCTAATTCAAGAAATTGAGGATCATAGGGAAAGCTTGTATACAAGTCATGTACATCTAGCCCTAAGATTATGGTCCCAAATTCAAATGGTTTTAAAAGCATTTTAAAATTGATTTGAAAAACCTAGATGAAGTTTTCCTAGTGATAGCATTCATCATTGAACATTGTGATACAAAGTTGAGTTAAACTTGAACTATTTCAAAGTTTTTGAACTTTGTATCAAGATTGAAAAATGGAAGTTATTTTCATAGAAAACTATTTTTCCATGATAGTATATGTTATGAGGAATGTATCCTCAAAATTTCACAATTTTTCGAATTTTCTGGAATTTTCTAGGAGTTTCTGAATTTGGAAGGAAATTTAAATCGCCTATCGAGTCTGGATCGGTCCGGGGACCGATCCAGAAATCTGATCGATGCGTGGACCGATCGAAGCATGGATCGGTGCGAGACCGATCGATGAGATCGAGCGTGGATCGGTGCGGGGACCGTCGGGCGTGGATTCGATTTTCACCGTTGATGCGAAATTTCACGGAAGTTGGGTTTGTGGATTTCTAAAGTTTTGAAACTCTCAAGACATTGTTGGTGCAATGGTCAAGGGGAGTTTACCAATTGTCAAGGGAGTTGACCTTTAGGGGAGTTTTTCTACAAAATACTTTTGAGGATTAGTGATATGGGATTATCACTAAGTTGATTGTTGAGTTTAGTATCAAGGGGGAAATTAAGAGTTTCAATGAAAGGTATGGGACTTTCATTAGGAAGAAACTCTTGACCTTGATACCCTCATTTTTCTTTTTGATGTGTGTCAAAAAGGGGAGTTCATTGGAGAATTATTGGAGAACCCAAGTTAGGTTATCGGGTTAACCTAAGCTAGGGAAGAATGTCAAGGAATGTTCAAGGAAGAACATTGGAATTCTTTTGATGTGTCAAAAGGGGAGAATTATTGGAGAACCCAAGTTGGGTTATCGGGTTAACCTAAGGAGAATGTCCGGAGAATGTTCAAGGAAAGAACATTGGACATTGGAAGATGGTTGGAAAATCTAAGTTAGGTTATCGGGTTAACCTAACTTGATTTTGGATTTTGTCAAACATCAAAAGGGAGATTGTTGGTGCAACCTTAGGTCAAGGTTGACTTGGTTGACCTGACTCGAGTTGGTAAAGGGTGACTGACTCGAGTTGTATTTTGATGTTTGACAATGTTTGACGTAGAAAAGTTGTATTCGATGTGTTGACAAGAATACAAACTTGGGAGATTGTTGGTGCAACCATAGGTCAAGGTTGATCTGGTTGACTGAAAAGCAAGGAGCTTGGCACTAGAAAAGTCCAAGTATGGAGACTTGGGAAAGTCCAAGCCAGGAGCTTGGCACGCGAAAAGTTCAAGTATGGAGACTTGGCAGGAAAAGTCAAGTATGGAGACTTGGGAAAAGTCCAAGCAGGAGCGACACGGGAAAGTCCTAGTGAGTGATGTTAGGCAGGAAAAGTCCAGTGAGTGAAGCCGAGCAATGGGAAAGTCCTAACTGGGATGTTAGGCGGTGTGGAAAAGTCCGGTGAGTGAAGCCGGGCAAAACTGGGATGTTAGGCGGTTGGAAAGTCCCGGTGAGTGAAGCCGAGAAAGTCCTAACTGGGATGTTAGGCGGTTGGAAAGTCTGGTGAGTGAAGCCTGAGAAAGTCCTAACTGGGATGTTAGGCAGGTGGAAATCCCGGTGAGTGAAGCCGGTGAAAGTCTGGTGAGTGAAGTCGAGCAAGGAAAATCTGGATCGGGGATGATCGGACATTTGGTGTAGAGAAAAGTCCAAGTGGGTCAAAGGATTGACCGGACACTTGGTGGAGAGTCTTAGCAGGGCCGGATGCTAAGCATGATGTACCAACAGTCAAGGTTGACCGGATGTTGGTTTGGGAGACTTGGGACTTGGTTTGGGCAAAACCAAGCTCGGATCGTCTGCAGATCGATCGATACGTTGTATATCCGATCGATCGGTGACCGATCGGATAACAAACGAAGGGTTCTGAAGACATCGACCGTCCGGAGACCGATCGGAAGAGTTGAGCGAGACACGCCACCTCGTCTGGAGAGGTGGGATCGTCGAGGACCGATCGGGGCCCGATCGGTCCCCATGACCGATCGGCAGAAGCCTGATCGGTCCACGGGACCGATCATGCCTGAGTTGGGCAACTCTGCATGCTCTGATCGGGGGACCGATCAGCATAGACGATCGGTCCCCACCGTCGACCAGACCGATCGGTGATGCGATCGGTCCACACCAGTTGTGACGGCCAGATTCTTCATGTCTTCTTCGCATGCGGTATAAGACCTCTACGAGGCGAAGAAGATAACAACTCTCTTCCCGCGACACTGCGATTTGAGCTTTGCTGAGCTCCTCTTTGAAGCTTAGCGTGAGCTTCGTGCTGGTTTTCTATCCGTGAAGCTGCTGCTTCATCAACGGACTCCAGACGAGAAGGCAAGCTTGTTTGTTTTACATTCATATTGTTCTTGCTCTTCTTTGTATCTCCTGTATTGCTTTTGCAAAAGATTGTGGCGAGGTTTCTCCACCCATAAGGAGTTCTTGTTAGCCGGTTTTCCGGGGACTCATCCACCGACGGATTGATAGGCTTCGTCCACCTTACGGACATGCCGAGGAGTAGGAGTTTCATCTCCGAACCTCGTTACATCGACGCGTTGAGGTTTGATCTTCTTGTTTTCGTTTCTTATTTTTATTTCCGCTGCGCTAACCCTAATCATAGGAAGAAACGCGAAAGTTTGGGGTCGGCTATTCACACCCCCCCTCTCTAGCCGTACGAACGATCCTAACACTGACGAGCCTCTTGGTTCTTCAGTTCTAGGTCAGTGATGGCCCGCTGTTTCCTTTTGGAGGCCAGCTCGAGTTTTCGGTCATAAGTCTTCAGTTGTGCCTCGATCTGACCCAACCTGCTGGCCTAGCCAGTTGACTTCTATTGCTCCACCGTGAGAAGTTGTTGGGTCTTTTCCAGGTCGGCCTGCAGCTGAGTGATCGGTGACCCCTAGGAGGAAGAGGAAGCACCTCCAGAGATGTTGAGCTTCTTCATCTCGTCCTCCACTTGAGCCAACCGCTGGCACATGGCAATGTTCTCCACCCAGAACTGCAAGCAAGCATTAGTGTCGATCGGAGGTAGCTCATGAATTGATAGTTGAGAATACTAACCCCGGTGGACATTTCCAGATGACTATCGGCGAGTGTTCTAGGAGGTTTCACCGCCGCTCGTGCCCTTGCTTCCTCCCAGACACGAGCGAGCCGACCACAAATATAGACCTGATGCTGGGGAGAGCTAGGCTGGTCGCCTGGCGCAAGAAGGTCCTCCGTCGGCAGGCGAAGCGTGGTGGTGATGGATCGTCGCTCACTCGGTGTAGATTGAGAAGAGGCTGTCGGGCCGAAAGCTTAAGCAGGAGGGACTGGAAGAATAGCGAACCGTGTTATCCTCCGCCTAGACAGAGGCAAGGAAGTGATTGGCTGAACGGTGAGCGGCTCTGGTAGCTCAGCCAAAGACAGAGTCCGATCAGAGGAAGTAGCCTCCACTGTTTCGGGAGCAGCTGGAGACGGGGTGCCTCCCCCCCGGAAGCTTGTACGACCGAGGTGGCGGAGCGAGAAGGCATGTCTGTTCGGCGTCTCTTTCAAGTGAGCGGTACCTCATCGCCCGAGGACCCCGAGCCCTCAGTATGGACGGTGGGTGGCACTTCTCGGACCGGGCGCGGGTCAGCCGCTCCTCCTACGCCGAGCATCGGTTTGGCAGTCCCCTCGCCCACAGTTGGGGTCTCCCCAACTGTACCCTCCTGTGAGCCAACGGGAGTTAAGCCAAGCCATTCCATCTCCTTGGCTATGACTGCTTCAATCTTAGCTTGCTTGGCCTTCATTATGTTGGTTGCCCGAGCGCGCATCATGATGTCGGCTGCAAGAGAAGAAAGGAATCAGTTAGACTCAAGGGAATAAGGTTGAGAAATTTCATACCTAGGCTGCTCGAGAGCTTCGTTCGGATCGGACTCAATTCAAACACGTACATCACACCCTCCGACAACAACTTATGGATGTCGAACTTCAGGCCGGCCAGCATGTTGGCAGCATGGAGGTAGTCCGGCTGGTCTTGTACTTCTTCAAATCAGGTTGAGGAGGAAGCCCGATCTACCATTTGGTCCGGAAGCTTGGCCGCTCGGAGAGTCTCAAAAAGAAGAAGTACTCCTTCCGGTGTTTGTTGGAAGTGGACATTTTGTCAAAAAAGATCAGACCGATATGAGATTGGAAAAGGTAAGTGCCCAGCTCGGACTATTTGGGATAATAGAAGTAGTGGAAGACCTGAGGGGTCAGTGGAATGTCGTGCACTCGGAACAACACTACCACGCCGCACAGCAAGCGGAAGGAGTTAGGAACAAGCTGGGTGAGCGGGACACGGAAGTAATTGCAAACCTCGGTTATGAACAAGTGGACGGGAAATCGAAGATCGGCCACGAACTGGTCTCGGAAGAAACAAACTGTGCTGATCGGCGGATCATTGGGCCGATCGGACGGGGAGGCTAAAACTATTTCATGGTCAGAAGGGATGTCAAAGGCGTTTATCAAACTTGCGGCGTCGCCTGCGTCGAATCAAGTCTCCATGGTAGCATACCAGAGACCAGGAGCGGGGTCGAATGGCTGCGAAGAGCTCGCCATTGCCGGAAAACGAAAAGGCAGAAGGTTTGACGGGAAAGATGGCCGGAAAACACAAAAAACTGAAAGCTATAGAGGCGGAAAGAACAGTGAAAGATCAGGCAAGAAGGAGAAGCTTACAGGAAGGGTGAATCCAGTCGCCACTGAAAGAACCTGATGTTCGACGGAGCACGGATCACTCAAGAGATCGCCGGTGATTAGCAGGGAGAAAACAACAAAGTGAGCGAGGCGGAGGAAGCGGCGGCTTTATAAAGAATGGCTCGGCCGATCGGAGCCGTCCGATCTAGGGCACGGGAATCGAAACACACATCCAGCCGCTGAATTCAAACCTTCAAATGTCACATCAGCAGCTGTCACCTCGGACGTGCGACAATTGTGGCGACGACACGTGGCGCCCTCCCATAGGGTAGCATTTAATGGGTGTGGATGCGTGCTCGACCTTAATGGAGATGATTTGTACGTATCTCGAGGAGATTCGAGTGGCGTCAGCATTGACTGACCGGCTCGCGCCCCTCCGGGAACAATGAGGAAAAAATATCCAAGTACAAAGGTTCAAATCGCCGACCGGCAGAGAAAGATCAGTCCTACACAGGCCGATCACCAGACTACTTGTCCAGTCAGTCGGACTTGCAGCCTCCTTCGACTAGACTTGAGGGGGAGGCACGTGATCCGGTGGTAAGGTGGGGCTCGCCCAGCAGGAGGTCAAAGTGGTCAACGTCCTAGGCAAGCGTCCGATCGGGCGAACTACCTTCCCGATCAGCAGGAAGAGTAGTCGGTCCGACACTTCGACAACTCGGTCATACACCGAGCTTCTGACGCTCATAAAGCTCAAAGCAGGGAGGGACGAAGGTCGAGCGGCCGTCTCGCTCGGCTAAGCAATGGACGCAGCCTCGACCCGACAGACAGGGCTCCCTCGCCCGACAGGGTGGAGCCGGATAGCAGATCATTAGTCGAGCGGACGCTCGACCCGGCCATTGTATCACCTGGACGGCAGACTGGTCGAGCGACTCTCCCACTCGGCCCAATAAAAGACAAAAGAGGTAGTTGGTGATAACTTCCTAGGGACCAGTGTCATCGACAAGCGGCATGGTCAGACAGAGAATCGTACTGTGAAAGCTTCCACTGTCACATCAGGGATATGTTCGGGCTGTTAAGGTATGGCGTCAGACACGTTTTTCTAACACGTCCTTTCCAGGTATACTTTGAGAAGCGTACGCGCCTCGAGAAACGTGCATGCTCCTCTTTGGAGCCCTATATAAGGATCCCCAGGTTTCGACGGAGGTATGGTCACTACTGTAGCTACAGTTACGTTGCTGCTCCTTTCTTCTCTACTTCATTTGTTTGTCGCCGGTAACTGACTTGAGCGTCGGAGGGTCATCGCCGGGGAACCTCTCCCTGGCTCGGCACTAACGACTTATGGTTGCAGACTTAGCTCGTTGGAAGTCCACGTCATCTTCAGTCGACACCCAGTCAACGTGAGCATCATTTCTCCAGCGTCCGTCTACTCACTCTCGGACATGATCAAATAATATATCTAATTTTAATATTATTCTTATTTATGTGAATATAATTAATTTCAAATAAAAAATTAAGCATTAGTCCTTAGATTGAGAAAGATAAAATATTCTAAATAATAAATAATTTAATTTTCTTTCTATCTATCTAAATAAATAGTTTAAAGGAATACAAAATTACTTTCCTTTCTCACCCTTTCAATTTATTTCATCCGCCCATGACTCCTCCAAATAAACATAGCATGAGTGAAAAAAATTTCTCCCAAGTCCACCTAAAAAGGCATTACTATGATTTATCATCGCCTCAGGACACACCTTTGCCACGTATCAAAAAATTATTTAGTTAATCAATTAATTTCTTTTTCTGCCGCCAAATTAATTAATAAGCCAATTAATTTTTCCCTGACGTTAAACGCTTAATTAATTAATTAAGTAACCTTAATCGGTTGCCGCTGCAGCACGTATTAAACAATTAATCTATTTTCTAACGCTAACCACGCCGGTGGTTTCCAGGATTTCACGGCGACAACCATGGCGGAGCACCGCGGCTTCCTTCTCTTCCACTTCTCCCTTCTCGCGCTCTCCATCTGCCCGGTGACATCTCGCCGCTACCACTCGCCACCCTACACTGCCACACTTAACGTCTCCGACAGCCTCGCAAAAGCCCACACCATCGTTTCCTTCGATCCTACCGCCGACCCCCATTTCGCCGACCACCACAACTCCTCTTCCTCCGACGACTTCTCCATCCAGTTCGTCTCCCGCGACCTCCTTCCTTCCTCTCACGGTTACGCCACCGGCCGGCCCCTCTCTTACCAGGCACTCACTGTCGCTCGCCTCCGTCGCGACGCCGCCCGCGTCCGCTACATCGGCCACCGCTTCCGCGCCGTCGCGTCCGCAGATTTGAAAAATCCCCCCTCCTTGCTAAAAGGCCAAATCTACTCCGGACGCAGGGAGGGGAACGACGAGTACTTGTCCAGGGTTCTGATCGGCACTCCGGCGAGGTCATTCTACATGGTGCTCGACACAGGCAGCGACGTCAGCTGGATTCAGTGCCTCCCCTGCGCCAACTGCTACGAGCAGTCGGACGCCGTCTTCGATCCCTCCGCCTCCTCCTCCTACACCCCTCTTTCCTGCGAATCTCCTCGATGCCGCGATCTCGGGTACGGATACGCCTGCGTCAATTCCACAATCTCTTCTTCCTCCGCCACTACCGGAAGCGGCGGCGGCGACGGCGACGGCGCCGAGGGTAGCTGTCTTTATGAGTCATGGTACGGAGATAACTCATTCTCGATTGGAGATTTTGCCACGGAGACGGTGGGCTTCAGCCGGGAGGCCGAGTTTTCCGGCTTGTCCATCGGGTGCGGCCACGATAACGAGGGCCTGTTCTACGGGTCCGCCGGGATTCTAGGTCTCGGCGCCGGGTCCCTCTCGTTCGTCTCCCAGATATCGGCCCGCTCCCTGTCCTACTGCCTCGTAGACCGCGATTCCATCGCCGCCTCCACCCTCCGCATCGGTTCCCGCCACGGCGGCCGGGCAGAGATCACGGCGCCCCTCATCCGCAACGGCACTGCGATTCCCTACTACTATGTGGAGTTGACGGGGATCAGCGTGGGCGGGAAGATGCTGGACGCGCCGCCGTCGACGTTCGCGGTGAACGTGAGCAACTGGGGTGGGGGCGTGATCCTGGATACCGGCACGGTTGTGACGCGGCTGTTTGGGAAGGTGTACGCGGCGCTGCGAGACGCTTTCCGGGCGGGGACGGCGGCGCTTCCGGCGGCGGAAGAGTGGTCGATTTTCGACACGTGTTACAATCTGACGGGGTTGGAGAGCGTGGAGGTGCCAACGGTGGCGTTCCACTTCCCGAGGGGGCAGGAGCTGCAGCTGCCGGCGAAGAACTACCTGATTCCTGTGGACGATGCCGGGACCCACTGCCTGGCGTTCGCGCCGTCGTCGGTGCCGGCGAACATCATCGGCAGCGTGCAGCAACAGGGGATACGTGTCAGCATCGACCTCGTTCGATCCCGAGTGGGTTTCACTCGACGCATGTGTTAAAAAATGACTTAAAATACTTTCTTTTTCTTAAAATAAAATAAACAAGTACGGCAATAAGTACCTTTATTAGCCTTTATTTGTTTATCTTCTTAGATTTATGTACTAAAAAATTTATTGACTTAAATTGATAAGCAATAAAAATTAAAGAAAATGAAAAAGCAAACAGTCTCTTATTACCGTTTTAAAATAATATTAAAACTACATCTTATTCTATTTTCCTTCTCAAAAATATTTCTTTTTTTTAGTATTATTGCAATAGTTTTTGACTAAAACTAATAATCTTATAGTAGTTTTAACCCATATTTCACAGACGGATCTTGTTTAGGGCTGTCCGATACTCTAGTCCAATTCCCAATTTTTTTATTACCTATTTTAATTTTTTACTTAACCCTTCTTCGATACTCAAAGTTTAGCCTATCTCATTAAGTTCAAGTGACATTGTAATTTTTGGATCCGTCCTTAAATATTAAAATAATAATATTTAGATATTTTAAATAAGTTGATATATATAGAAATATTTTTTTTTATAATGACCGCTAGATGAGGTGGATGGAATGTTGATTGAATCGTGATGTCTTAAAGGGGATATGCTGAGATGACTTCTATGTTGACCAAGTCGTCAGAAGTCCTTTGATCAATACTACCTGTAGCCAGTGACCGAGTTACCCCGGTCTCTGGTACCCCGATGCTCGAGGGAGATCCAACAAATATATAAGAAATAATCTAAGACGTATAATAATGAAATGAATGTAGAGTGAGTACGCAGAACGTACCCTGCCCCAAGGGGGCGCCCTCAGATGGGACGCTGCTCGAGTTGTTGTGATCTAGAAGAGCAGATGACTCCGAGCAGGCTGGAACTAGATCCGAAGACACCTTGTAGAGCACGACCTGGATCCGGCTGGAAGACGACATGTAGACTGGGACCTAATAGCGACGCGCAGGCCGGAATATAACATCGGCATGCAAACGGCAAATACCAACAACTCACAATCATAATAGCGGTGTGAAGAGAGAAACACAGCAACTCGATGGTCGGCACATAACAATGGTCGAATTTGTGCCGGAAGCGGCAACAACGACTATAGAGGTGCTGGGGTCGGCTGTAGCGGCGTCAAAGGGTGGCTGAAGGGGTGTTGGAGAAGGCGGACAGTGGTGATGGGAAGAGGGGAAGCGGTGGTGGCGCTATGAGGCCGACGAAGATCGTGGGTAGATCGCTAGCTACTGCTGGAGGCGGCGGTTTGAAGGGGGTGGAGCCGGCGCAAAGCACCGCAAGGGGTGCATGGCTGCAGCACCCCGAAGGCCTGAGGCGACGATGATGTCTAACTGCTACTGCTTCCAACGTCGGCAGATCGTCGACGTCGAAAGCTAACGGCTTTGTCTTTGAAGGAGGCCGGTAGCCGACCAGGGATGCACCCCATGCTTGGCGGTGGCGACGACACGAGTCTAGCGTTGTTGGCATGAAGAAGGAAGAAAGAGAGAGGGGATATCTGACGGAGCCGGCTTTGCCGGACTTGCATGGTCGCTTGCAAAAGAACATCGGAGAGGAGAAAGGAGAGGCAGCATGCGTCGCTGTGGTGCCGATGGTGGTGACCACCTAAAACCTCAACCTCTCTCCCCTTGCGTGCGACCTTGGAGGTGGTGTCGGGAGGAATGTCCCTGGGTGGAGATGGCAACAGGAGGAAGAAAAGGAGGGGAGCGATCGATGTCGACGAGGAGAGGAGCGTGAGAGGGAGGAAGAATGTGACCCCCTCCTTGGCGGCGGGACGAAAGCACGAAGAAGCTCCCCCCTTTCACACGTGAAAAATGTCCTAAAAAGGGATGCTCCAGTAAAATGGCAAAAATACCCCTCCCCTCTCTACTTACCGCATCACAAGCCTCCCCTTCAAGTCTAGTTGAAGGAGACGCAAGTCTGACTAACTAGACCAAGCCCAACATAACGTAGAATTGCCCTTGAATGCGGAGTCAGATCGCTAGGCCGGTTGTATAACATCAAACGAATAGCTGTGATGATGCCAAACAAGTGACGAAAATAATACTGACCGAGCGACGAAAGATAATACCGAGCATGCAAACAATCAAATGCCAAGCGAGAGACCGAGCGATACTGAGCAGACAGTCGAGCGACATTGAGCCAAAAACTGGATCGATTCCAGCCATGCTATCAAATGAGACAAAATTGTTGGTCCAATGGGCCGGCTGGAGATGGTTGAGTTGCCTGAAACACTAAAATACCTTTCTCGATCTTCCAACTTAGGTAGCAGTAATAGCAAATAAAATAATACAAAAATAACAACTTAAATAAAATAAGTAAAAGGCACCAGAATTTACTTGGTTATAACCTAGCTAGTTGTTAATCCAAGCCAAATGGGCGCTCTTAAAAAGTCTCCTCAACCGAAGGCGGAGAAGCCTTTTACACTTGTTAATAGCTCAGACTATTGCTAGGAAATTAATACAGAAATTGTTATTTCTTTCCTAGTCCAGGGTCTTTTTATATCCCTTGGAAAAACTTATCCTCAGGTTGATGACGCCTTCCATAGGGCTAGAAGGCGCCTCCAGCGAGGCACAGGTTAAACCTTTATCCTTTCCGCTAATGGCCAGATTATATTGCCTGGTCGAAGGCACCTTCCATGGCTGGTTGAAGGCGCCTTCTGCCTGAAGGTCGCGGAGGCGAGTTGAGTTGAAGGCGCCTCTAGCAGCTCCATAACTCCACTTGATCTTTTCCACTACTCCGATCGCTTGGGTGATTTCAGCCAATCGAAATAAGGCTCACCCTAGCCCAATTTCGGCCTTCTCCTCAAGCAGGCTTCCGCTCCGGCTTCTCATCCCTCGAACATCGCACACGTCCTTCTCATCCATCGGCGTACACTTCTACAGCGTCTTATCTCTCGGATGCACCGAGCCTGTCGGCTCTCTCTCGTGTCGCCCTTCTAGCTGGTCGCGTCTTCCGCTCGACTTCTTGTGCTCCTAAGTTCCGGCACACTTAAACACAGGGATTAGAATACAGGACCTAACCTAACTTGGTTGATCACACCAAAAACAACCTTGAGGTTCCAATAATCTCCCTCTTTTTTGATGTGAGTAACCCAAGTTAAGTTAGGGTAAACAAATATAAAGTTAAAGCAATAAAAATATAAGTATGCAATAAAGTGTAGGACCGTTAGATTCGATAGAGGGGGGGTGAATATCGATTCGAAAATATCGAGTATAAGTGCAGTGGAAGAGTAAAGTAGACACAGGGTTTTTTACTTCATTCGGAGCCTGTGACGACTCCTACTCGAAGGCTCGTACTCCTTGAGTACTTTCGTTGGGCAATTCACTAGCAATTCGGATAATTACAATTTAAGTACAAAAAGATGCCAATGAAAAAAAACAAAGCTGTACCGACAGACAAGGAATTTAAAAGAGCGGGATCGTGTCGTCGGAGCTTTGTGAGCGTCGTTGGAGCGCAGAGCAGCAGAGCGAGTAATCTCAGAGTTCTCAGATGTGAAACAGATGATTCTGAAGCTCCGGCCTGGGGCTTCTTTTATATGTTGCTCCGGGCGCCTGGAATGTGACGTAGCTGCTCAAACCGAGATGCTCCACGTGGCGACGACTTGGCTACGAAATTACTCAAGGAGCACGGGCCTTCGAGTCGGAGTCTACCTGCTCCGAAACAACTAAACAAATCCGAGGCAATATATATCCTGCAAATAGATTGTTAGCACATTTTATAATAGTATGAATTAGCACAAATAGTATGACTTAGATTCCGTCTTCCGGAATCTAGTCACGATCTCGACTTAGACATCGAAATGGATCTAAGCCGGATCGGCGCTAATGTTCCTTCCGGGAACGCGTCCTCGCAGTCACTCCCCTCCGTGACTTACCTCACTTACCGCCTGAGGCGACCATGACGGGCCGTCTTGATCCTATATCATCCCGTCGACCTATTTGGACTTCGCCAAGCGTCCGGTCCCGTCGACCGCTTGGACTTCTCGCCAATCGGCCCGTCGACCAAGCTGGGCTTCGTGCCAGACATCCGGTCAGCCCGTCGACCTGTCTGGACTTCTCCTGCACACTCGATCAAAGTGTCAGATAACAACAAAACTAACTTAACCTATTTGTCGTTCATCAAAACCTAGGTTAGACCGTTAGTGCTACCCGCACCAACAATCTCCCTCTTTTTGATGGAATGACAACCTGGTTAAGTTAGTGAAAGGACGCAAAGAAATTAAATAAAACAGGTACATCGGTTTTAGCTAACAGGTATATCGGTTTTAGCTAACTTAACCACCTAGCCCTCCCCCTTTGACATTCATCAAAAAAAATAAGCAAGGGTAAACAATCATAGTGTAGAGTCGCTGTAAAAAGTAATCAAATTAAAAAACAGCTAATTTTGAAAAATATCTAAGTTTGGTTCAAAATTCAAAGATAAAAGTATAATTTTTAACACCAAGTTCAAGTTGACTTGGGGGAGACAAGTTGAATTTTGAAAAGTATAAATTTAAAGTTAATCAAGTTTAACTTTTCAAGCGTGTAAAATTTTTCAAATCAGGTTTTTCAAATTTGCTTTTCAAGTTTAAGTAACAATTACTTTTCAAAAAGGTAAATTTTCAACTTCGATTATTCAAAACAGAGCAACAATTAAACAAGTATGATTAATTTTTCAAGACGTAAATTTTTTTGCCAAAATAAATTTTTAAGGCTAATTTGATAAAATTTAAGTTTGGAAAGTTTAATTTTCAAGCATGTGTTACAAAACTGAATAAGTTTAAATTTACAATATTCAACTTTTAAAATCAGGTTTAAAAATTAGGTGGGATTAAACTTCCAAGTTTTTCAAACACTTAGTTAAATTTAACTTTTTGTAAACTGGTGTTCAAAAAATAAGTTAGTTTTAAAATAGATGTACAAACGCATTTTTCAAACACACAAAATTTTAAATAATTTCTCCCCCTGAACTTGATACTTAATATTAAACAGCTGTCCAACCAATTAGGTACTAACTAACTATCAGAAGATAGTAGCTTTCACTTGGTTAGTCAGATTAAGGTGATTATAAGCAGTCAGTGTTTGACTTGACTGATGATCTTAATCTGATTACTGTCTGATTTGTGTTTAACGTCCAGACTTATGCTGATGCACTGAAATAAGCATCTTAAGTCCAGACAGTTTGCCTATGCATCTCACCCCTTTCTATGTTTGTCAAACACAAGCAAGGTAAGCCTAAGGTGTTGGTGAGATGCTCAAAAACTAGTCCTATGGGTACATGCTTTCTAAGGATTCAAAGCTAGTCTAAAGCCAAAACTGTTTTTAAAAATCTAAAAATGGAAAGTTTTGAAAACAAACAAGTTTAACTTATAATTTGATAAAACCATTTTTGAAAATATTTTTGAAGTTCAAAATTCCTAGGCTACCAAGATCGAACATAATCAATGTAAGTCTGAAATATCACTAGATAGATCCAAAATATTTTACAGGTAGTGTAGCTACAGAAGTGAGTCATAACTAGAGCTACTGAGATGATGAAGGGGGTGGTCCAGATCCCAAGGATCGGAGAAGCGCCATCAGCTCAGTGTGTCGGGTCTCCCCGGTAGCTCGTAACTCGGCAACCTCTCGCCATATGTCCCGATGAAAACCGGAGTTCTCCTGCTGGAGATGTTAGGATCGACGGTCGAGGCTAGAGAGGGGGTGTGAATAGTCGACCCCAAATTCGTGTTTCTTCCTACAATATTAGTTAGCGCAGCGGAAATACAATGTAGAAATGAAACAAAGAATAGCAAACCTTAAACTCGACGATGTAATGAGGTTCGGAGATGAAACTCCTACTCCTCGGCGTGTCCGTAAGGTGGACGAAGCCTATCAATCCGTCGGTGGATGAGACCCCGGAAAACCGGCTAATAGAAACTCCTTCTGGGTGGAGAAACCTCGCCACAAACTTCTTGTAACAGCAAGATAGGAGTACAAAGATACAGCACAATACAAAGGTAGTAAGAATGTAAAAACACAGCTTGCCTTCTCTTCGACTGGATGAAGCAGTAACTTCACGAAACACCTACAACAACAGGAACCAGCCGAAGGAAGCTTCCACGAAGCTTCAAGAAAATGAGAGCTCAGCAAAGCTCTGATTGCAGTAAGATCAGAAAGAAAAGAGAGGCAGCCAGAGACCCTAACCCTTCCCTATAGAAACCCTCTTATATGAACCTGCGAAGAAGACACAGAGAGAAATCTAGTCGTTGTGTCTCAACGGCTAGACCTGGACCGATCAGGCCATAGCCTGATTGGTCTAGGACATCCCTGATCGGTCTGTGGACCGATCATGCCCTAGTCTGATCGGTCCCCAGACCGATCCCACCTTTGTGTGAAGAGAGGTTGCCGATCCCTGATCGGTCCCTAGACCGGTCAGCCACATATCTCTGTGAGGCTTTAAAGCCTGATCGGTCTGTGGACCGATCAGGCAACGATCAGTAGCTTACTGATCGTTTTCTGATCGGTCTGTGGACCGATCAGGTAACCTACAGCGAACCACTGTTTGGTTACTGATCGGTCACCAGACCGATCAGATAAACCTGAGTATCACTGGATCGGTCACCAGACCGATCCAATGCCTTAGAGCTTCCCAGCCCTAAATCCTAAAGCCTTCTCGGTCTAGAGAACGAGCTACCGAGCCCTCTCTGACCTAGTCTGGAGAAACGAGCTACCGAGCCCTCTCCGACTTCCATGTCCGGTCCAGAGAACGAGCTACCGAGCCCTCTCCGACTTCCACGTCCGGTCCAGAGCTACCGAGCCCTCTCTGACCTAGTCCGGAGAACGAGCTACCGAGCCCTCTCCGACTTCATCCGGTCCAGAGAACGAGCTACCGAGCCCTCTCTGACCTAGTCCGGAGAACGAGCTACCGAGCCCTCTCCGACTCCATCGGGTCCAAAGAACGAGCTACCGAGCCCTCTCTGACCTAGTCCGGAGAACGAGCTACCGAGCCCTCTCCGACTTCATGCGAGCCAAGAAGCCGTCTTCGACTTTCCTCTCCACATGATCAACCTCTGATCCGTAATCAGTCTGAGTCCAATGAACCTCTGAGACATGCGGTCCGAGAACGAGCTCCGAGCCCTCTCGACCTAGTCCACGAGCAGTGCCGAGCCCTCTCCGACTTCCCATGCCAAGTTTTCATACTTGGACTTCTCCCGTGCCAAGCTCCCTGCTTGGACTTGTGAGACTTGGACTTTTCTCGTGCCAAGCTCTTTTCCGTGCCAAGTCTCCATACTTGGACTTTTCCCTTGTCAAGCTCCCTGCTTGGACTTTTCCGTGACAAGTCTCCAAACTTGGACTTTTTCCCGTGCCAAGCTCCCTGCTTGGACTTTTCCGTGCCAAGTCTCCATACTTGGACTTTTCCCGTGCCAAGTCTCCATACTTGGACTTTACCGAATCAAGTCAACTCAAGTCGGGTCAACCAGGTCAATCTTTACCGAAGGTTGTACCCACAATCTCCCAAGTTTGTATTCTTGTCAAACATCAAGATACAACTTTTCTATTCTCGTCAAACATCAAAATACAACTCGAGTCAGGTCAACTCGAGTCGGGTCAACCAGGTCAACCTTGACCTAAGGTTGCACCAACAATCTCCCCCTTTTTGATGTTTGACAAAAACCATAATCAAGTTAGGTTAACCCGATAGCCTAACTTAGGTTTTCCAATAGTTCTCCAATGTTCTTCCTTGAACATTTTCTAAACATTCTCCCCCTTTTTGACTCACATCAAAAAGAGTGAATCAAGGTCAAGAGTTTCTTCCTAATGAAAGTCTCATACCTTTCATTGAAACCCTTAATTTCCCCCTTGATACTAAAGACAATAATCAACTTAGTGATAATCCCATATCACTCATCCTCAGAAATCGAAAAAAACTCCCCTAAAAGTCAACTCCCCTTTGACCAATAGGTAAAAACTCCCCCTAAAGGTCAACTCCCCCTTGACCATTGCACCAACAATGTCTTAGAGAGTTTCAACCCTTTAGAAATCAAAAACACCAACTTTCAGCTGAAATTTCAAACAATCAGTCGAAAATCAGCATTTTGGCACGCTCAGCCCTTTACTGGATCGGTCACCAGACCGATCCACACTTCCCTGGATCGGTCCAGTGACCAATCCACACTACTCTGGACCGATCAGGCTTTTCTCTGATCGGTCCACAACTCTCTGATAAGAGTTCTGAATTTTTTTTTCTCCCGAAATTCAGAAACCCCTAAAAAATTACAGAAAATTCCAAAAATTATAAAATTTTGAGGATACATTCCTCATAACATATACTATCATGGAAAAATAGTTTTCTATGAAAATAATGTCCATTTTCAAATCTTGATACAAAGTTTAAAAACTTTGAAATAGTTCAAGTTTACCTCAACTTTGTATCAACTTGCTCAATGATGAATGCTATCACTAGAAAAGCTTCATCAAGGTTTTTCAAATCAATTTTGAAATGATTTTAAACCATTCAATTTAGAACCATAATTTTAGGGCTAAATGTACATGACTTGTACACAAGCTTTCCCTATGATCCTCCATTTTGAATTAAGCTCATCTAGGTACAAGAACTATGCACCTTGATCCTAACTCATGATCCTAATATCTCACACACATCTAAGGTGTATCAAACACATCCAAGTCAATTTTGATGTGAGATATGGGTTTAGGTCATCTTAAGCTAAGTTCTCATGCATTTTCTAGACAATAATTTGATTTCCATATCAAATTGAGTTTTTATCCTTAAATCAATTTAATTGATCATAAATGCAAGAGATGATGACATGACATAAAATAATATCATAAGTGGAAACATGTGCCAATGTCATGATATCATGTCATAAAGTATGAAACTTAAATAAGGCATGACATATGACTAACCTAAGCATTATCATGACATTTCAAATGATAGTAAATTAGATATGATGTCATGACATGACATATGGCAAACAATATATGGCAAATAACATATAAAGGTATAGAAAATACCTAATTCTAGCCTTAGTTGCCATTTTTGATAATTTTGATCATTTTACCATAAATTCCATATTCCTAAGTGTAATAGACCTAAAATCATATACTAAAGATTTTTAGATCACTATGTGCCAATTAGATTGACCCTAGAGAATTCCTCAAATATGGTTGGCACATGCTAATCACCTTAGGAATAATTTCTTAATCTCATTTTCAAGGCTTGATTACACCTTGAACATTCCTAAAGTGCCACCTTTTCCCATGATTAGGTTAACTACCTATTCAATTAAGGTTGGCACACCCTAATTCATCTAGCGTGATGGAATCACGCTCCTAGGAACCCAATACCTATTTGAGCTCATTGGGTTCACTAAATATTCACTAGGGATGACTTCCCTAGCAACCCTCTTAATGACCCTCCTAGGCTTTAAAGCCTTGGTCATTTGAGACTCATCAAGATCAACTCTAGGGGTGACTCCCCTTGTGACCTTGGTGATGGTCTTCCTAGCCCTAGGTCTTGTTCCATAATCGAATGGAACATCATGATAAGTGGACTTGACTACTTGAGACTTAGGTTTGTGACACAAACCTCTCATGTCCTTGGGCTTTGGTTTTTGACCCTTAGACCCTAGAGTTGACTTCTCTAAATTCTTAAGGGCCTTTTCTAAATTGTCAAGTCTTGACCTCAAGACTTGATTTTCCTTTTCTAATACCTCAAGTTTTAATTTGTCATTTATCTTTGAGGTATTGCTAGGCATATGTCTAGTTGTTTTGGGATTTCTACCTAGGTTCTCCTTAGCCTTAGATGAGTTAATTCTAGGGTTAGCATTTCTAGAGTTGTCCTTACCTAGGCTAACATGTTTGGCACCTAAGCACATGTATTGATTTCTATTGTTATCATGCTTATCATTATTGACAATTGCAACAAAACTACTATTAACATGTGTCTTATTCAAATTGCAAGAATGTGCCTTAAAGGTTACCTTAGGGTTTGCCTTAGCTCCCCCTATCGATGTGCTTGGTCTCTTGTCCTTGTGAGGTTGCCTCCCCTTCGGACACTGGCTCCTATAGTGTCCCCTTTGCTTGCATTGGAAACACACCACGTGCTCCTTGCCCTTGCGTATCGGGACTCCGGCTTCCTTGATCTTTGGCGCCGGTGGAGTCTTCCTAATCCTCTTTGGACATTTACTCTTGTAATGCCCAAATTCCCTACACTCAAAGCACATTATATGTAATTTACTTGAAAGTAAATTGCTTGAGTTACCTAGGTTGAGAATGGTTGTATGCTTTTTTCTTCATCCCTTCCGGAGGTAGAGGCTTCTTCTTGCACCAATCTTGATGAAGAACTCTCCTCCTCTTCTTCCTTAGATGTTGAGTAGCCCTCAACTTCTAATTTCATACCTCCATGATGTGAGCTACTTAGCTCACTTGACTCCTCTTCATGACTTGAATTGGAGCTCTCCTCATGAAACTTAGCCAAGTTGTTCCACAACTCCTTGGCATCGTTGTATCCACCTAACTTACACAAGATATCATTAGGTAATGAGAATTCAAGGATTTTCGTTACCTCATCGTTGATTGTGGATTGGTGGATTTGTTCCTTCGTCCACTTCTTCTTCTCGAGAGGTTCTCCCTTTTCATCCACCGGAGGAGTAAAACCTACTCGTACACAATTCCAATTCACTAGGTTAGTCATAAGAAAATACTTCATTCTTACCTTCCAATACGCGAAGTCGTCGCGATCGTAGAAGGGTGGAATCGTGATGTCTTCTCTAAGTTGATCCATTCTCTAGCTCGTGCTCCCCCGGGTGTTAATCCAACGAAGAGCGACCTCGCTCTGATACCACTTGTTAGGATCGATGGTCGAGGCTAGAGAGGGGTTGTGAATAGCCGACCCCAAATTCGTGTTTCTTCCTACAATTTTAGTTAGCGCAGCGGAAATACAATGTAGAAATGAAACAAAGAATAGCAAACCTTAAACTCGACGATGTAACGAGGTTGGGAGATGAAACTCCTACTCCTCGGCGTGTCCGTAAGGTGGACGAAGCCTATCAATCCGTCGGTGGATGAGACCCCGGAAAACCGGCTAATAGAAACTCCTTCTGGGTGGAGAAACCTCGCCACAAACTTCTTACAACAGCAAGATAGGAGTACAAAGATACAGCACAATACAAAGGTAGTAAGAATGTAAAAACACAGCTTGCCTTCTCGTCGACTGGATGAAGCACAGCAGGAACCAGCCGAAGGAAGCTTCCACGAAGCTTCAAGAAAATGAGAGCTCAGCAAAGCTCTGATTGCAGTAAGATCAAAAAGAAAAGAGAGGCAGCCAGAGACCCTAACCCTTCCCTGTAGAAACCCTCTTATATGAACCTGCGAAGAAGACAAAGAAGACACAGAGAGAAATCTAGTCGTTGTGTCTCAACGGCTAGACCTGGACCGATCAGGCCATAGCCTGATTGGTCTAGGACATCCCTGATCGGTCTGTGGACCGATCAGGCCCTAGTCTGATCGGTCCCCAGACCGATCCCACCTTTGTGTGAAGAGAGGTTGTCGATCCCTGATCGGTCCCCAGACCGGTCAGCAACATATCTCTGTGAGGCTTTAAAGCCTGATCGGTCTGTGGACCGATCAGGCAACGATCAGTAGCTTACTGATCATTTTCTGATCGGTCTGTGGACCGATCAGGTAACCTACAGCGAACCACTGTTTGGTTACTGATCGGTCACCAGGCCGATCAGATAAACCTGAGTATCACTGGATCGGCCACCAGACCGATCCAATGCCTTAGAGCTTCCCAAATCCAACTATTCCGGTCTAGAGAACGAGCTCACGAGCCCTCTCGACCTAGTCTCGAGAAACGAGCTGAGCCCTCTCCGACTTCCATGTCCGGTCGAGAACGAGCTATCGAGCCCTCTCGGCCTAGTCCGGAGAGCGAGCTGAGCCCTCTCGGCCTGGTCAGGAGGCAGGCTCACAGCCTCTCGACTCCATCCGGTCCGAGAACGAGCTACGAGCCCTCTCGGCCTAGTCCAGGAGGCCACCGAGGCCCTCTCGACTTCATCCGGTCCATAGAGCGAGCTACGAGCCCTCTCGACCTGCGGTCCAGACGAGCTCCGAGCCCTCTCTGACCTAGTCCGAAGAACGAGCTGCAGAGCCCTCTCCGACTTCGTTTGGTCCAGAGAACGAGCTCCCGAGCCCTCTCTGACCTAGTCCGGAGAACGAGCTGCCGAGCCCTCTCCGACTTCCCATGCCAAGTTTCCATATTTGGACTTCTCCCGTGCCAAGCTCCCTGCTTGGACTTTTCCGTGCCAAGTCTCCATACTTGGACTTTTCCCGTGCCAAGCTCCCTGCTTGGACTTTTCCGTGCCAAGTCTCCATACTTGGACTTTTCCCTTGCCAAGCTCCCTGCTTGGACTTTTCCGTGCCAAGTCTCCAAACTTGGACTTTTTCCCATGCCAAGCTCCCTGCTTGGACTTTTCCGTGCCAAGTCTCCATACTTGGACTTTTCCCGTGCCAAGTCTCCATACTTGGACTTTACCGAATCAAGTCAACTCAAGTCGGGTCAACCAGGTCAATCTTGACCGAAGGTTGTACCCACAATCTCCCAAGTTTGTATTCTTGTCAAACATCAAGATACAACTTTTCTATTCTCGTCAAACATCAAAATACAACTCGAGTCAGGTCAACTTGAGTCGGGTCAACCAGGTCAACCTTGACCTAAGGTTGCACCAACAGGAGACTCGCCATAGCTCTCTCTAGTCCGGTCATACGGTCGGCTAGAGTGCGGGGAGCGTGACGTGGTGCTCGAGCTGGTGGTGGAGGTGGAACAGCCTCCTCCAGAAACAGTGCAAGCATGAACTCATCCTGCTCGGCCTCCCCCTATGCGCCTGGGTCGTGCTGGTGCTGTGCCCCCCTCCGCCAAGACATACTCCCGTCATCCCTATCTACGTGGATACCGGCTAGGGAGAAGTTCCTAGCTGCTATAACATCGAACTCGGTCATATAGGCAATGTCTCCTCTAGTGACATCAATGTGCAATGAGGACATATATGCTGTCAGAATGTGACAGTACGGCATGTGAACTCGTCTATCAGTCACATATCCAGCCGAGTAGATAATGGTGGAGAAGATATGTAGGCTGATGTCAATATCTAACCTATGACTCAGGGCATAGAGTAAAAATGAATGGAATGGGCGCATCACAGTGATGTCCCGAGTAGTCAGTGGTAAAATGCAACAGACTAAGACCCTATAAAGAGCGTAGTCCTGGACTCGAAGTTCTACCGACCTAAACTGGGTCACAGTGGGATCTCGCTCTCCCCCAAAAAAATACGAATAAATCGTATCCAGGGTAATATGTGAGTAGGGATCTCCGAATGGTAGATCCCTGGGAGGCTAGCACAAGAAAGGACAATCAGATGGACGTAACTCTAAAAACTCTCGGATAGTCGTAGGGGAAAATGTGATATCAGTACCCGTTGCCCTAGTGGTATAGGTGAGATCGTCTACTTTCACTAGGTTATTGCAAAATTCAGCACACAGACTTATGTTTACTGGACTGGTACATTCGACTAGGTTCCTTAAGTTATAGTGGTTTATCACCTCTATAACGGAGGCACACGAATTTAGAAAGAAAGATCTATCTATACATTTAGTCCTAATGGCCTTATAAATAGTTGACTCAAACTTAAGCCTTAGTTCATCTGTGGGAAACCTAGGGTCAGTGCTAGCATTGGAGGGTCCAGCACCAGTATTTGTTCGTTTCCTACTGTATAAAAAAATATATTCTAAGAAAGAATTAAAAGACAAATTCGAATAAATTTTCAGAAAGGTGAAGAGGATTTACCGAGGAGCCATCGACAAATATAGATCTGACGACCTCGGTTGAATCGCAGCAGCGTCTTCACCGCAAGAAAAATTTGATTTAAAATACTTTCGCACTGAGGTTCGGAGTGAACCTTGGCAAAAGTGAAAGAGCTTGTGGCAAGTGTTGGGGGCGCCTGCTGCCCCCTATTTATAGGGAGCTCCGGGCGCCCGGGGTTGATTTAGGGCGGGGCGCCCGCCCCTGGTGTTTGACCTTTTTTTTTTTTTGGAGATTAAGTTTGAAATTAAGTTTTAAAATTAAAGTGAGTTTTAAGTTTGAAATTGAAATTAAAATTTTAAAATTTTAAAATTAATTTTTAAGTTTAAAATTAAAATTTTGAAATTAAATTTTTAAGTTTAAAATTAAAATTTTGAAATTAAATTTTTAAGTTTAATTAAAATTTTGAAATTAATTTTTAAGTTTAAAATTAAAATTTTGAAATTAATTTTTAAGTTTAAAATTAAAATTTTGAAATTAATTTTTAAGTTTAATTAAAATTTTGAAATTAATTTTTAAAATTAAAAATTTGAAATTAAAATTAAAATTTTGAAATTAATTTTTAAGTTTAAAATTAAAATTTTGAAATTAATTTTTAAGTTTAAAATTAAAATTTTGAAATTAATTTTTAAGTTTAATTAAAATTTTGAAATTAATTTTTAAAATTAAAATTTTGAAATTAAAATTAAAATTTTGAAATTAATTTTTAAGTTTAAAATTAAAATTTTGAAATTAATTTTTAAGTTTAATTAAAATTTTGAAATTAAATTTTAAGTTTAAAATTAAAATTTTGAAATTAAAATTTTGAAATTACAATTAAAATTTTGAAATTAATTTTTAAGTTTAAAATTTTGAAATTAATTTTGAAGTTTAAAATTAAAATTTTGAAATTAATTTTTAATTTTAAAATTAAAATTTTGAGGCCTTATTCATCTCACCCGATCTATATTATCAATCAGGAGATCCTATGATTTTGCGAGATGAAATTGGATTTTTAATTATGGAGTTTTGGTTTAACTTATGTTAGATTCAGATTTAGCTTTGGTCTCCACAAATAGGCATTCTTCGGATAAACTTCTAAGCTTGGTGAGTCACATGGACGTCATTAGTAGTAACCAACCTTTCGAGGTTTTCCGAATAGTCCTATCCACGGAGCTTAGTACTAAATCTTGGTCTAACTGGTTAGGGTTCATTTAAGGGTAGCTTCGGTCAGTTCCACTTGGCCAAACCAGATCGAAACCATATCTTTCTAGACATGCGATGCCCAAGCTTCCCTAACGTACTATCATCCAAAAACTTCACCAGTACCATGATTCAAGTTAAACTTGGTCTCTTTTTAACTAATCCTAATTACCCTGCCGGGTTAGTTAATTTTGGAGGTGCCAGCTATTCTGGAGCCTCCCCCTGAATTATTGACCTTTTAATTTAAATTTTCGTTTTAGGTTTGTGTCGATTCCTTTTATAGTTATGGTTAACTTGGTGATAATTTTGTTGATTTTTAAAGTGTTTAAATTTTGATTTAGGTTTGTATTTTGGATTTTGGTTTGGTTTATTTGATTTTATATAATATAATTTTTCTTTAGGTCTATAATATTGATTAAGTCCTATTTGCGTGGTTAAGCACGCTTTCGGAACCCAAGCTAGATTGGTTGATTTGTATTGGGTTATTAATGATTTGAAGGTTTTATTTGAATTCGACTTATATCCTAGTCCGGTTTTATTATAGCATGCTTTTTGATTATTTAGGATTAAGTCTAGATTTTTTGATCTTGTTGTGAATTTTTCTAACATTTCTTTTAAATTGTTAATCTCATTTTTTAATGATAAATTCTCCTCCTCAAGTGTTAGATCTTGAGTTGGATTTGTATTTTCTTTTTGTTCCTTGAGGTTTTGATTTTCCTCAAGAAGTGATTTGTTTTCATTTTCTAGTTTGATCAATTTACTATTTAAACAGGAAATAATTCTAAAAAAAATTTTGTTTAAATTAAAATCTACCTCATTCGGGCCTTCGGAAACGAGTACGGACTCGTGGCTTGTTTCGGGTTCGGACCTGTCTTCCTCTTCGTCCTCTGATTCGCAGGCCATTAGAGGTGGCTCGATGTTTTGCTCTTCTTCCTCCGATTCGTCAGGTCCCACGTTGCCTTGAGGGCCTTCTTTTTGGTTGGCTTCGGTTTGTCGAACTTCAGTTTTGTGCATTCGTTCTTGTAGTGTCCCTTTTTGTTGCAGCCGTAGCAAGTCATGTTCTTTTGTTCTGAGGGAGAACTGATCTTTTGAAGGTCCTTTTTGCTGAAGCTCCTTTTTCTCCTGGTGAACATTTTTCTTACCAAGTTCACCAGGTGTTCTTCGTCTTCGAAGTCTTGGTCGGAATCTTCTTCATATTCTGGCTTGCTCTTCTTTTCTTTGGAGGAACCTGCAAATAAGGCTATACCTTTCTCGGCTCCAGCATTAGTTTATTCATGTAATTCTAATTCACAGAAGAGCTCGTCTAATTTTAACTTAGAAAGATTTTTAGAGATTTTGTAGGCATCTACGATTGATGCCCACAAACTATTACGTGGAAAAGAATTTAATGCGTACCTTATTAAGTCTCTATTTTCCATCTGGTGGCCTATCGCATGAAGCCCGTTGAGGATGTCCTTGATCCTCGCGTGGAGCTGATTCTCCGTTTCACCTTCCTGCATTTTTATATTAAAATTTTTATTTAGAAGCAGGTCTCGTTTTGTTACCTTGGCGTCGCTCGTTCCCTCGTGCAGCTCGATCAATTTGTCCCACAGCTCTTTAGCGTTTTTGTGTGGACCGACTCTGTTTAGTTCTTCTCTTGTTAATCCGCACTGTAGAGTGTTGATTGCTTTATTCTCTGTTGACGCCTTTTTCTTCCAGTCTTCAGGATCCAGTATATTCCCGGAGTGTCCATTGGAATTTTATAGGGTCTCGTAACGCTCAACCGGTCGAAGTCTGTTTTGAGGTAAACCTCCATGCGCTTCTTCCAGTACGGAAAATCGTCCCCGTTGAAGAGTGGAGGTCGTACTGTGCTGAAGCCTTCTTGTTGGGACATCCTGTACACAAGTAAATAATCAAAAAAAATATCCCAAGACTTGGTCTTGGATTAGTAGTGCGGGAAAAATAGTAGAAAAATCTAGATTGGTGTTGCACCAATTTAGATTTAATTAAAAAATATTTAAAAAATAGACCAGTTTGGAATAAAAAGTGAAGACCGAAAAAAAATAAAAGGTTTCACCCCCAGTCTGATTGGTGGTTGCACCAAATCAGAGCGGTACCTGCTCTGATACCACTTGTAGGACCGTTAGATTCGATAGAGGGGGGGTGAATATCGATTCGAAAATATCGAGTATAAGCGCAGCGAAAAAGTAAAGTAGACACAGGGTTTTTTACTTCGTTCGGAGCCTGTGACGACTCCTACTCGAAGGCCCGTACTCCTTGAGTACTTTCGTTGGGCAATTCACTAGCAATTCGAATAATTACAATTTAAGTACAAAAAGATGCTAATGAAAAAAAACAAAGCTGTACCGACAAACAAGGAATTTAAAAGAACGGGATTGTGTCGTCGGAGCTTTGTGAGCGTCGTTGGGCCTGAGCGGCGAGCGAGTAATCTCGAGTTCTCGGATGTGAAGCAGATGATTACGAAGCTCTGCACGGAGCTTCTTTTATATGTTGCTCGGGCGCTGGATTCCTTTCGGCGCACGGAATGTATTGCTCAAGCGAGATGCTCCACATGGCGACGACTTGGCTGGATATAATTTGCTTTCCGGATCCTACGGGTGCTCGGACCTCGGCCTTGGATCCTCTGCACCACCTGTTCGAGAAAACTCCCTTTTCTGTAAAACAAAGTTAGTCAGGGCAATATATATCCTGCAAAATAGATTGTTAGCACATTTTATAATAGTATGAATTAGCACAAATAGTATGACTTAGATTCCGTCTCGAGACGGAATCTAGTCACGATCTCGACTTAGACATCCGAAATGGATTTAAGCCGATCGACGCCTAATGTTCCCTTCCCGGGAGCGCTCCTAGATCTCTCCTCCGGTGACTTACCTCACTTACGCGTCCGGTCGGCCCTTGACCGTCTGGACTTCTTCCGACTATCCGGTCAGCCCGTCGACCTAGCTAGATTTCTCGCAAGCGTCCGGTCGGCCCGTCGACCCGCTCGACTAGCCCGTCGACCTGGCTGGGCTTCGTGCCAGACATCCGGTCAGCCCGTCGCCCTGTCTGGACTTCTTCTGCACACTCGATCAAAGTGTCAGATAACAACAAAACTAACTTAACCTATTTGTCGTTCATCAAAACCTAGGTTAGACCGTTAGTGCTACCCGCACCAACATAAAGTGCAGAAAGATTTTCAAATAAAATTTTTTAAATTTAAAATGTTAACTACTATCTCCCCTAGACTTAATTTTATATTCTCCCCCTTTGATCACATAAAAAAATGGGTATATATATATAAAAAATCTAAGGGCAATTATTAAAAAAACTTACAAGTGTTTGAAAAAATTTGAAATGTATTTTGATATCACTTAGAAAAATTGTAACAATTTTTGAAACTTTAAGTTTTGAAAAAAAAAATTCTAAGGTATGAAATTGATAAGAATTGAATGCAATATTTTAACTAACTATTTCATGTTTATCAGTTTGTCAATTAGATATTCAATTCAGTAATTAACTTCTAGCCTGTGGCGAGGTACTAGGTCTTCTTGGCTATTGGATCATCAACCACTTCTAGACAAAGCCTCTTAAAGAATTCAAATATTTAATGTACTTTCTGAAAGCCCTAAGTCTAATTAAACTTTTAATTTAGACAAGTCTTTGGAACCTAATATAGGTTCCTTTTAATTGGGTTAATTAGAAATTTCGAGGGTACGTAACTTTTGGATATTTTTTTGATTTGACCCCTACGAAATCTAAGATTCCAGTTCAGATTTTTATATTTCCTAATATTTTTATTATATGAGCATGCATTATTTTTTAGATATTCTATATCCATTTTCAATTTGTCATTTTATATTTTTAAATTATCATATAAATCTAGTGGACATGCTTTGGACAATTGTATTTTCAAATCTAAGTTTTCTTTTTCTAACTTGCAACAATTTTTTTGATAAGAAATTAACAAATTTGAATAGCTTATCAGGTGGAAGAGATCGTACCTGACTTACCTTGTCGATCCCGTCATCCGTAGCTCCCCTTGAACTTTTGCTTTCTTCTGATGTAGCTCCCCCTTCATCGATGCTCATTTTGGAAGAGCTTTCTTCGTGCTCATCTTCTTGATGACTTGCCATCAATGTAAGCCCAGAAAAGGCGTTGACCTCAATTCGGACGACATTTCCTCCCACGTCACCTTTAGGGTCTTGTATTTGTTCTTTTGAACGGGCTTCTTGTTCTTGCCTTTGTTCTTCTTATTGATCTTTAACTTAGGGCAGTTGTCTTTAACGTGCCCTTCTTCATTGTAGTGATAGCATCTGATTGTCCTTTTCTTTCTACCCTGCAGATGGTTAGATTTTCAAGTTTTAAATAATTTCTTAAACTGTCTTACCATCATTACCATTTGGTTGTGGTCAAGAGAAGATTCTGAAATTTGTTCATCCATCTTTGCCCTAAAGGCAATATTGTACTTCGGCTCCTTCGGATCTGCACATCTTGTTTTGTGGACTTCAAAGGTGGAAAATAACTCTTCTAACGTAGTTGAATCTAAATCCTTAGATATGTAATAGGCATATACTAATGATGCACATTCAGTACTTCTAGGGAATGCGTTAAGCACGTACCTTAGCGAATCTCGGTTACTTACCTTTTCTCTGAGATTCGTGAGTTCAGTGATGAGCTCCTTGATCCTTGAATGAAGGTGTGCAACTGTTTATTCTCGCCATTGCCCGGTCGATCCTTAGAGGGCACAGCGAAAGAGCGACTGATTTGTTAAAACTCATACATAGTGATGTATGTGGCCCTTTCAATGTCGCTGCTAGAGGCGGTTATAGGTACTTCATCACATTTACTGATCACTTCAGTAAATATGGTTATGTGTACTTGATGACACATAAGTCTGAATCCTTTGAAAAGTTCAAAGAATTCAAGAATGAAGTACAGAACCAGCTTGGCAAGAGTATTAAGATACTTCGATCCGATCGAGGTGGAGAATACCTTAGCCATGAGTTCCGTGACTATCTAGCTGAGTGTGGGATTCTATCCCAACTCACTTCTCCTGGAACACCACAGTGGAATGGTGTATCCGAAAGGAGGAATCGTACCCTATTAGATATGGTACGATCGATGATGAGTCACACAGATCTTCCGACATACCTTTGGGGCTATGCTCTAGACACGGCAGCTTTTATACTCAACCGAGTTCCATCCAAGGCCGTGATAAAGACACCATATAGGATATGGACTGGGAGAGATGTCCAGGTGTCTTTCATGAGGATTTGGGGTTGTGAGGCTTACGTTCGACGTCAAGTCTCAGACAAGTTAGGACCCAAATCCGACAAGTGCTACTTTATTGGATATCCCAAGGAAACTAAGGGATATTACTTCTACATTCTCAGTCAGCACAAGGTAGTTGTGGCAAAGACTGGGGTCTTTCTAGAAAGGGACTTTGTTTCTAGAAAGACTAGTGGGAGTGCGTTCGATCTTGAAGAAGTTCAAGATGCGAACAATAGCACTGATGCCTCGATGGAAGTTGAACTGGAACCACAAAGTGTTGTGGATGATGTTGTTCCACAAGGAGTTGAGGAACAACAACCGGTTCACTTCGCAGGTCTGATAGGGTACGTCGTCAGTCTGAGAGATACTCATTTCTCTTGTCTGACCATGATGACGTTGTGCTCATAGATGATGAGCCTACCACCTATCAGGAAGCTGTGATGAGACCAGATTCCGAGAAATGGCTAGAGGCCATGAGATCCGAAATGGAATCCATGTACACCAACCAAGTATGGACTTTGGTTGATCCACCTGAAGGGGTAAAACCCATTGGGTGTAA
This sequence comes from Zingiber officinale, assembly GCF_018446385.1. Taxonomy (NCBI): domain Eukaryota; kingdom Viridiplantae; phylum Streptophyta; class Magnoliopsida; order Zingiberales; family Zingiberaceae; genus Zingiber; species Zingiber officinale. The sequence goes on along the minus strand of NC_055996.1, from coordinate 5,690,429 downwards.
GTGGGTCTTTAAGAGAAAGACTGACATGGATGGACTTATCTATAAGGGTCGCTTGGTAGCTAAAGGTTTCAAGCAGATTCATGGTATTGACTATGATGAAACCTTTTCTCCAGTAGCGATGTTTAAGTCTATTCGGATCATGCTTGCTATTGCAGCTTACCACGATTACGAGATCTGGCAGATGGACGTCAAAACCGCGTTTCTGAATGGTAACCTACTCGAGGATGTGTACATGACACAACCTGAGGGTTTTGTAGATCCAAAGCATACTAGCAGAGTATGCAAGCTGCATAGGTCCATTTATGGACTAAAGCAAGCTTCTCGAAGCTGGAATATTCGATTCGATGATGCAATCAAACAGTTTGGTTTTATCAAGAACGAAGATGAGCCTTGTGTCTACAAGAAAGTTGTAGGGGATATAGTTGTCTTCCTCATATTGTATGTGGATGACATACTACTCATTGGGAAGGACATCCCTTTGCTTCAGTCTGTCAAGACCTGGCTAGGGAGTTGTTTCTCAATGAAGGACTTAGGTGAGACATCCCGCATTCTAGGGATACAGATCTATAGAGATAGATCTAAGAGATTGCTTGGCCTAAGTCAGAGTACATACATTGACAAGGTACTCTTACGGTTTGCCATGCAGAACTCAGAAGGATTTTCGCCGATGTCACATGGCGTGAGTCTTCGAGACTCAAGGTCCCTCTTCTAGAGGAGAGACCGCATGGATCGGATCCCTTATGCCTCGGCCATGGGATCGATCATATGCGCCATGCTATGTACTCGACGATGTCTCGTATGCTTTGAGCATGGCGAGCAGATACCAGATCCGGTGAAAGTCATTGGATAGCGGTCAAGAATATTCTTAAGTACTTAAGAAGGACTAAAGAATATTTCTTGATATATGGAGGTGATGATGAGCTAGTTGTAAAGGGTTATGGTGATTCCAGACCGACCAGGATGACTATAGATCGCGATCGGGGTTCGTATTTTACATTAATGGTGGTGTTGTCACTGGAAGAGTTTGAAGCAAGACACAGTGGATGATTCTACAACAGGCCGAGTACATTGCTGCATCAGAGGCAGCAAAGGAGGTAGTTTGGGGTGGTTCCTAGCATTGCTGACCCCATTGAGCTCTATTGTCACAACAATGGAGCTATAGCACAGGTAAACGAACCTCGCTCACACCAGCGGACCAAACACATACTACGGCGCTTCCATCTCATTCGAGAGATCATCGAGAGAGGAGATGTGAAGATTTGCAGAGTACCTACAGAGGCTAACATCGCAGATCCCTTGACCAAGGCTTTGGCACAGAGGAAGCATGATGGTCACACTAGGTCATTGGGGCTTAGAGCCTACACTGATTGGCACTAGTGCTAGTGGGAGATTGTTAGCTAGAGCCCTAGAGCCAATCATTTGATGATTGTATTTTGGACTTGTTGTATCATATTCTATATAAATAAAGGTATTTGGTTTTTGGTTATTATACTTACTTGTATTGGTGCCAAATAAACTAAGTATAATAACGTCCTTGAGTAGAAGGTTCTTACCTATATCAATCGGTTAGCTGAACCGATAGTGAGATGATATAGGGAACACTACTCTTAATCATTCCTAGTCGAGTATTAACATTCAGGGACAATGTTAATGCAATAAGACTAGCATGTAGGTTAACTCGATGACTTGATCTCACAAGTCATGGATATAGAGATATCAAGTTGACACATGGGTATGCATTGGAGAATGTATACTGAATGACCCGCCATGAGAAAGTATCATGGATCGTTATATGAGTGTCATATACTTTCTCATGTGGCTATTAGTATGACTACTAGTCCTTAGACCTGAAGTCACCATGGTTCCCTACATAAGGAGTTATATACTTTGGTTTCGTCAAACATCACTCGTAACTGGGTGGACTATAAAGGCGATTACTGGGTATGTAACAAATTATGCGGAGGGATGTGAGTGATGTATATGGGATCTATCCCTCCTATATGACGGGAGAGACATCAATATTCTTGATAGAGTGAGACCACGAAGTGCATGGTCATGCCCAAATGAGTCAATATGAGATATTGAGCTCATTTGATTGAGTGAGTCTACTTGGAGTTCAAGATTTAGATTGATTAGAGGATGACACGGTCTATGCCTCACATTGATCAATCTAGATGTCTAGGATAGAAGGACACTTGTCATATATTGTGAGGAGTCACAATTAGTAGTCAAAAGGTGATGTTGGATCTCAACATTCTTGTATCTTGGGTAGTAATGATGTATTGCTAGATACCACTCATTACTTATGTTTCTAAATGAGTTTAGGGGCATTGCCAACGTTACAAGAACCTATTGGGTCACACACAAAGAACAAGTGGATGGAGATTAGGTTCATATGATGAACCAAGAGGATTAGATTCATTTGATGAATCAAATTAGATTAAGAGTAATCCTAATTGGGCTAATTGAGTTGGACTCAAGTTGATTCATGTGTTCAATGAGTCTAATTTAGATTATGACTCATTGAATCAATTTAATTAAATGAATTAGATTCATTATATTAAATTAGCTTGAATTAAATGGTTGGATTAGATCAACCATGAGAGAGATTAAGTCAAGTTTGACTTGACTTGAGAGGAAGATGAAGAGTCAAGTTTGACTTGACTTTATGCCACCTCATTGGTGAGTTGGAATTAAGTGGACCAATGATGATGCTCCACATCATCATGGTTACTTAAGTGAAGTGCCACCTCATGGGAGTTACCAAGAGTTGTGACTCTTGGTATCCCATGGAGGTTACAAACCACTTAATTAGATGAAAAGGGTTTCATTTTGCAAGTGTAACTCTCATTCAAGTGATCTTCCTCCTCCTAAGCTCTCTTCTTGCTCCTTCTCTTCTCTTGGTCGTGGGTTTCAAGCAAGGGAGAAGAAAGGAGAGTGAATCTAATCCAAGAAGAAAGGTTAGTGAAAGTCACATAGAGATTTTAGAGGAGTGTGTTCTCTTCTTTTTCTTTCTTTTTCTTCCAATCTTACCCGAGAGCCCTAGAGAGTGCTAACATACTTGTGGTGCTCTCTTCTCCATCCTTGAGTGTTAGAGAACACATCTTGTTCGTGTGGATATCACTAGAGAGTTGTCTACGTTGACAACTTCGAGATCCGGCGTACCGTTGGACGAGCGGGATTTGCGAGGGCACGCTTCAAAGGTATAAAATGTTTTTTCCTTTGTAGATCTACTGTAGATCATAGTTTTAAACTCGTACTCGTATTTTTGAAATCTATCCTTCGCACGAGATCCAGTGGCATGGGTGATTCGGGGTTTTCGCGGCCCGATAAACCCAACAGGTCGAAAGACGATGGGAGAGCGGTGTCGAGCGCGCGACCTAGAAAATATCGACTGAGCGACAATAATCGCGATCATGCGATCGAAAAATGTCGACCGACCAATAGGGAGAATGTCGAGCGGGTTGAAAGACGAAGGGAGAGCGGTGTCGAGCCCGCGACCAAAAAAATGTCGACCGAGCGACAGTAACCTCGATCGAGCGATCGAAAAATGTCGACCGGGCAATAATGAGAATATCGAGCGGGTCGAAAGGCGATGGGAGAGTGGTGTCGAGCGCGCGACCGAGAAAATGTTGACCGAGCGACAATAACCGTGATTGGGTGACTGAAAAATATCGACCGGGCAATAGGGAGAATGCTGAGCGGGTTGAAAGACGATGGGAGAGTGATGTCGAGCGTGCGACTGAGAAAATGTCGATTGAGAAAATGCCGACTGAGCAACAGTAACCGCGACCAGTCGACCGAAAAATGTCGACCGAGCAATAGGGGGAATGTTGAGCGGGTCGAAAGGCGATGGGAGAGTGGTGTTGAGCACGTGACTGAGAAAATATCGATCGAGTGACAGTAACCTCGACCGAGAGATCGAAAAATATCGACCGAGCAATAGGGAGAATGCCAAGTGAATTGAAAAACGATGGGAGAGTGGTGTCGAGCGCGTGATTGAGAAAAGGTCGACTGAGCGACAATAACTATGACTAGGCGACCGAGAAAATGTTGACTGAGCGACAATAACCGCGACTAGATGACTGAAAAATGTTGACCGGGCAATAGGGAGAATGACGAGCAGGTCGAAAGATGATGGGAGAGAGGTGTCAAGCGCGCGACCGAGAAAAATATCGACGGAGCGAGAGTGGTGATCAAAACGTGAATGGTGAGTGCCAGGCAGAGCTGCGAGTGAAGCGAGTGTGATGAGTGTGAGTGAGCGGTGAGTGCCGACCAAGCAACGACGGTGAGCAAAACATGAATAGAGAATACTGGGCAGAGCGCTGAGTGAAGCGAGTGTGAGGAGTGTCGGGCAGAGCGGCGAGTGCGGCAAGTGCTTGACACTAACCAGGAGGGAAACCTTACCAACTAGTTGTGCGCGAGAGCCCTGCTCGCTTATAACTCGCACTGGGGCGAGAGTCTGGAAACCCGACCGGGAGGTCATTGGTCGTGAGAGCATGCTCACTTATAACTCGCGCTAGGGCGGGAGTCTAGAATCTTGACCGAGAGGTCGTTTGTCGTGAAAGCATGCTCACTTATAACTCGCGCTAGGGTGAGAGTCTGAAACATCGACCAGGAGGTCTTTGATCGTGAGAGCATGCTCACTTATAACTCGTACTGGAGTGAGAGTCTGAGACACCAACCGGGAAGTCATTAGTCATGAGAGCAGACTCACTTATAACTTGCACTGGGGCAAGAGTCTAGGAGTCGTGAGAGTATTCTCACTTATAACTTGCATTGGGGCGAGAGTCTGAGACACCGACCGGGAGGTCATTGGTCGTGAGATCATGATCACTTATAACTCGCGCTGGGGCGAGAGTCTAGAGCCTGACCGAGAGGTCGTTGGTCGTGAGAGCATGCTCACTTATAACTCACGCTGGGGCGAGAGTCTGGAGCCCAATCGAGAGGTCGTTGCTCGTGAGAGCATACTCGCTTATAACTCGCTCTGGGGTGAGAGTTTGGAGAGCTGACTGAGAGGTCATTGGTGATACTCTGGTCCGAGACCGATGGCGATACTCTAGCCTAAGACCAGTGGTGATGGTCCAATTCGAGACCGATAGCGATAGCTCGACCCCGAATAAGGGAGGTTAAGCCCTGAAGTCCATAGAAGCAGAGCCCGTAGTAATATGAGGGAGGAGAGCCTTTATCATACCTGATCGCGGAGTATTGTTGATCGCCTGAGGATCTGTCTTAATCCCTCAACTTCCGAATACCCATGGAGTCGGGGGAAAAAATATAATAGAAAAAGTAACCTGTTGGCCGGCTAAAGCTCCAAGTTAATCCCTCAACTCCCGAATACCCGTGGAGAGAGGGGAGAAGATAATAATCTGAGCCCTGACTATCAAAGGGAGTGAAGCCCAAAGTAATATAAGGGAGTAGAGCTCATAACAATAGAAGAAAACAGAGTATCGTGGGTGAAGGGAGCAGAACCTATAGACGTAAGAGGATGCAAAACCCCATAGATAGAGGGTACATAGCATATAGTAGTAATAGAGTGCAGAGCCTATAGCAGTAAGAGGATGCAGAGTCCCATGGTGAAGGGTGTAGAGCATATAACAGTAAGAGGATGCAGAGCCCCATGGTGAAGGGTGCAGAGCTTATAACACACCTGACAGGGGAGCTGAGCCCCTAGTCCCTGATCGGAGAGTAAGACCCCTAGCCTGTAATCAAAGAGCGAGACCCCTAGATCCTGATCGGGAAGCTGTACTATGAGTCACTGATTGGAAAGTTGTGTCCCTAATGTTTGATCGGGGAACTGTGCCCTAATGTTTGATCAAGAGTTGTGCCCCTAGTGTCTGATCAAAGATCTAAGGCCCTAGTTTTTTATTAAGGGACTAGGATCTTCCTCTCTTATCAGGGAGATATAGTAGATCCTGTAACCGTAAAAAGGGAGCAGAGCCCGTAACGTACCTGATGGAGGAGTCGTGCCAACCGACTGAGGATATGTCTTGATCCCTCGACTCTCAAATACCTATGGAGTCAGGGAAAAGATATAATTGAAAGACTAACCTGTTGACCAACTAAAGCTCCAACTCAATCCCTTGACTCCCGAATACCTGTGAAGTGGGGAAAAGATATAATTGAAAGTAGTATAATAATGAAATGAATGTAGAGTAAGTACGGAGAATGTACCCTGACCCAGGGGCGTCCTCAGGTGGGACGTTGCTCTAATTGTCATGACCCGAAAGAATAGATGACTTTGAGCAAGCTAGAGTTGGATCCGACGACACCTTGTAGAGCACGACCTGGATCCGGCTAGAAGACGACATGCCGACTAGGACCTAATAGCGACGCGCATGCCGGGATATGACATCGGCACGTAAATCGAGATACGATATCGACACACATGCTGGGATATAACATCAACACGTAAATCAGGATACGATATTGACACGCAGACCGAGATATGACATTGGCACGTAGGCCGCTAAATACCAACAGCTCACAATCATAATAGTGGTGTGAAGAGCAAAACGCAGCAGCTCGATGGCCGACATATAGCAATGGTCGGATCTGCGTCGGAAGCGGCGACAACGACTATAGAGGTGGCGGAGTCAGCTGTAGCAGCGTCGAAGGGTGGCTGAAGGGGTGTCGAAGAAGACGGACAGTGGTGACGAGAAGAGGGGCAGCGACAGTGGCGCTATGAGGCCAGCGGAGGTCGTGGGTAGACCATTGGCTGCCGCTGGAGGCAGTGGCTTGAAGGGGGCGGAGCTAGCGCAAAGCACCGCAGGGGGTGCATGGTTGCAACACCCCGAAGGCCTGAGGCGACGACGATGTTTGACCGCTACTGCTTGCAGCGCCGATGAATCTAGACTTCTGAAGCTGACGGCTTTGAAGGAGGTTGGTAGCCGACCAGGGACGCACCCCATGCTTGGCGGTGGCGACGACACGAGTCTAGCATTGTTGGCGTGAAGAAGGAAGAAAGAGCAAGGGGATATCTAACGGAGCCGCCTTCGTCGAACTTGTGTGGCCGCCGACAAAAGAACATTAGAGAGGAGAAAAGAGAGGCAGCATGCATCGCTGTGGTGCCGATGGTGGCGACCACCTAAAACCTAAACCTCTCTCCCCTTGCATGTGACCTTGGAGGCGACGTCGGGAGGAATGCCCTTAGGTGGAGATGGTAATGGGAGGAAGAAAAGGAGAGAAGCGGTCGGCGTTAGCGAGGAGAGGAGCGTGAGAGGGAGGAAGAAGGTGACCCCCTCCTTAGCGGCGGGGCGAAAGCACGAAGAAGTTCTCCCCTTTCACGCGTGAAGAGTGTCCTAAACAAGGATGCTACAATAAAATGATAAAAATACCCCTCCCATCTCTACTTACTCATATAATAATTTTATTTTATATTATATTAGTTTTAGCAACAACGACAACCTGCTAAATAAAGATATATTTATAATAAAAAATAGAATAGGATATCGTTTTGAAAATTTTCAATCATAATTTAAACTTTACATGCCGCCCTTGTATTAAAAAAACTTTATTTCCACTTTATATATATATATATATATATATATATATATAATTTTATTTGCTTTAACTCCTTGTATGCAAATACCATTATCTAGTTGTCCCTTATTTTTTTAAGATACAAAAAGTCCAAAATGAGATATAATTATTTCTAAATTTAGTACATTTAAACTTAAAGAGTACATTTTCTATTAAATTAATAAATTTAGCATCATTTAAAAAAAATTCTAGTATATTGTTATCTAATTAAGTACCATTTAAAAAGAATTTAGTATATTTTTCATCCAACTGAGCATAATTTAAAGAGAATCTAATATATTTTTCATTCAGAGTCGTGCTCAATTTGATAGAAAATATACTAAATTTTAGTTTAATATGCTAAATTTAAAAGGACTTATACTTATTTTGGACTTTTTGTATTTAAAAAATATGAGGAACAATTAGATAAATTAGTATCTTTTATATTTGGTTAGGAAATTGTAATTGAAGATTTTAAGACAATTTTTCCAAAATAAAATGTGTCTTTTAATTTTTAACTACAAGAGGAATTTCTATACTTTGATGGCATAGTGTACTAATTGTGAATTTTTTAAATTTCTTTTCTATTTTTTATAATGTGATTTGAGATTTGACTTACTAGTAACTCTTATATTGTTAGTTCATAGAGATATGACATAATGCATATATATTCATAAAGCTGATTGACTCAATGAAGTTGTGTTGATTATGCTTGATGACTTGAATACCAAGAATGAGTGGAGGAGCCTAGAGTACACTTTAGGATAGAGAGCATTGAGTGAAGGTAGATGTGGTTATGCAGATCATGTCTATAATGGCTCGAAGGTTTGAAACAAGGTGGACCTACCGACATGGAAGGCCTATAGGCATAATGAATTTGTGAAGATTAGATGGTATGGAGCGAGCTTGGGAACTTAATGCATGATGGACCAAAGACTTGATACATGATTGACTTTATAATAAAGAGCATTAAGGGATCAAAGATTTGGAGACATGAAAAAGTGAGAGATTGTGAGAGTGAATTATAATATTGATCTTTTGTGTTTGAGCAACATTATTGAAGTTGAACTAGGTATGAAACTTTTGACCAAGGGATTGTTGGTCCCGAGTTATGATTTACCTACTTAGCTTGGTTCTAAGACTCTGTAGACTTAGATAAGATAAGCTAAGTAAAAAAAAAACTAGTGATTGGACTCAGTTGAAGACTAGCACATGATTTCGATTGACTATCATGTCGATAGATAAGAGAGTCAATGCCATATAAGAAGGCTAGCCTATGCATCTTGACCTCGTAGGAAGCAATGAGCTTGTTCAATATGTTGCTTTCCTTAGCCATCTCCTTGTCCTATATATATAAAAAAATTCTAAGCTAATTGTGAAATTTAATTTAGAGATTTAAAACTGATCAGGTGAACAATCAACTAAAATGATTAAATATATGAACAAAATTTTAAATATATTGATTTTTTCCTAAATCCTAAAATTCCCAAGGCCTTGTCCCCTTCTAATTGTTGGATCGTTACACACATGAGAAGAGGGTGAATAATCATGTAGTTTTTAAAACACTATTTTTTTGGTTTTATAAAAATGAGTATGCAGTGGAAATAAGGTAAACAAAAACTGAAAAAGTACAGTACGCGATGAGTTATTTAGTTTGGAGTATTCGACGACTTCTACTCCAAGATTCAGGTCTTGCAGACTTATCGATAGGTAATCTACTAATGACCTCTTCTGGAACCGTCGGAAGAGAGAATCAAGTACAATGAAAATGATGATAAATATAACAAACTATACTTTCCTTAAACATTAGTTGAGTACAAAATCAAATTTTTGTTACCCAACACTTTTAAAGATAGTCAGATCAAGCTTACTGTTGAACGACTCCTCAGCAGTAGTCAGGTAGCAGCGTCGTAGCAAAGCAGTGGCACAACGTTGGAGTGATCAGAGCGTCAAATGGATGCGTAAAAGCTTGTAGAAAAGTTATGTTGAATGCGCTGGCCGAAGCTCTCTTTTATTGAGCATTGAAAGTGTCTTCCATGGCACTGGAGGCGTCTTCAACCTTCCAACTTTTATCCCGAACAACGTGCCTCTTATCATTGATGAAGTCCTTAATGTTATCCGACTGAAAGTGTCTTCCAAGCTCTCGAAGGTGCATTCAGCGCCAAGTTTTAAGACGACTTCCTTCGCATGAAAAGCACACTTAGCACTGTTCATCAAAGCTATTTTTTTCTTTCTAACTCTTGCAAAAACATATTAGTTCAAAAGTAAAGGGTAACTTGTAAAATAGAGTTAGCACAATAATAAAATAGCAGTTGATCCGACGGTAAGAACAGGGACCCCCCCTCTGAGGGAAGTCAACGCCACGGGGAAGTCAAAGGACCGAACGGCCGACCGGAGAAGGGGAGACTGGTCGGCCGAACGGGGTCTCATCGGAGTCAAAGGCACCCGGCGAGGAGTCAGGGTTCCGACGCTCGTTGAACAGGATTGTACGGCCGAGCGGGTAACCCACTCGACCGAAGGCATAAGGTAGCAATGCTGCGAACAGTCTCCACAGAGCACACTACCGGGAATATCCTAAGTGGACCAGCACATATGACCGGCCTGACGTAAGGGGACTGCCGACCGGCCGGACACTCGGCATGGAGTAAGAAGAGACAACAGGACAAGGAAACATCCTCTTACAGCAGGTATGGCCAACGAGCGAGCCATACGCAGGATCTTATGACAGAGGGTTCCACTGTCCCATCAGAGACGTGCTCGGACTGTAACAGTATGGTGTCAGGCAAGCTTTTCTGACAAGCCCATATCGAGGTATGGGCTGAGGAAACGTATTCGCCTCGGTATGTGTACGTAAGCCCCTTCCTAGCTCTATATAAAGGGCCTCACCCTTCATCGGATGTACGCATTCTACGATATTCACAGACACTTCTTGGTGGTCCACTTGCCTGACTTGAGCGTCGGAGGGTCGTCGTCGGGAACCCCTTCTCGGCCCGACTTCTTTGCAGGTTCGCCGGAGCTCCGTGTGACCGGTCGGGGATCTGCGTCAGCAACGCAGAGAGCGCCACGTGTCCAGCGTCCGTTGATTCAGCGTTCGGACAGGATCAAATTGGCGCCGTCTGTGGGAACGCTCCTGCATCCGATCGGAAGCAATGGACGAGGTTGGACGACCGCACTCGGTGATGCTTTCCACAGAGAAGCTCGACGCTTTGATCGAGACAAGAGCCGCTAAGCTTGTGGAACAGAGACAAAAGTCGCAAGCCGAGCGGATTGAACAGCAAGCAACATCATCATCAGGGGGCCGAGCGGAGGCACCTCAGGCCACGGTTCCATTTCATCGGGCCTTATTCCGCACGCCTCCTGAAGCCGCAGCAGTGAATCGTGATCGAGGATCTTCGTCAGATGAAATACCAATACGGGACAACAGAAAAGGCAAGGCCCCCCGAGCGGACGCTTCTCCCGAGCGAGTCAATCGGCAATTCTCAGAGGACATTCTACGAGACCCTCTGCCAAGGCACTATGTGCCCCCGGCGATCGGTGAATACAATGGAACCACCGACCCGGATAATCATTTGGGTAAGTTCGACAACACGGCTACCCTTCATCAATACACAGATGGGGTGAAGTGTGGGGTTTTTCTGACCACCCTCTCGGGATCGGCTCAACGGTGGTTTCGGAGACTGCCGGACGGATCTATCTCAAGTTTTAAAGACTTCCGCACGGCCTTCCTCCACCATTTTGCAAGCAGTTGGCGCTACTAGAAGACTAGCGTGAGCTTATTCGCCATCAAGCAAGAGCCCAGAGAGCCGCTCAGAGCTTATATCCAGCGATTCAACCGGGTGGCCATGGACATTCCAATGGCCACCTCCGAGACAATGATGAACACATTTACGCAAGGCCTCGTGGACGGGGACTTCTTCCGCTCGCTCGTTCGGAAGCCGCCCCGAGACTACGATCATATGCTACACCGGGCTAATGAATACATCAATGTGGAGGAAGCCCAAGCGGCCCGAAGAAAAGAAATTCCAACCGAGCGGGCTACTCCTGCCGAGCGGAAGACCGTCGAGCTTCGACGTTAAAAATCGAGAGACGAGCCGGCGTCTATAAACCCTCCGAGTGGAAGACCGTCGAGCTCCGACGTTAAAAATTGAGAGACGAGCCGGCGTCTATAAACCCTCCGAGCGGAAGACCGTCGAGCTCCGACGTTAAAAATCGAGAGACGAGCCGGCGTCTATAAACCCTCCGAGCGGAAGACCGTCGAGCTCCGACGTTAAAAATCGAGAGATGAGCCGACGTCTATAAACCCTCCGAGCGGAAAGTCGTCGAGCTCCGACGTTAAAAATCGAGAGACGAGCTGGTGTCTATAAACCCTCCAAGCGGAAGACCGTCGAGCTCCGACGTTAAAAATCGAGAGATGAGCCGGCGTCTATAAACCCTCCGAGCGGAAGACCGTCGAGCTTCGACGTTAAAAATCGAGTTGCGTTGGCTAAGACAATAAAGTCGCCGATCGGTCAGGTAACCAAAGGTACTTGGCAAACAGCTAGCGTAAATTTCAGTTGCGAAAAAGTATGCATTCATCCGAGCAGACTATCCATGCGAAATACTTCGTAAAAACCCCTTTCGAACACAAGAAAGGTGGGATGAAGGGAGAATTACGAGGAGAAGCAGGCGAATATAAACGGTAGTTATTGAGCCGAGCGGACAACACGCATATGGATTAGCAAAGGGAAAGGCATAGCATTATAGAAAATAAGGCCGAACGACCTAGTTACAAAAAGTGATAGTTTTTTAGCCGGGCGGCTGGATTACATACAAACTACTCCTAATAATCATAAAGCGTCGTCGGGATGTCGTTGAGAAGTGTCGCCTGGTCCTTAGCCGGGATGACTGCGGAGTCAGGAAGTTGCCCCTTGGACTTCAAGTATTCCGTCGTGGCATTCATGGCAAGCTCGAAGGCCATGTACATTCGCTCGCAGACCTTCTCCAAAAATTCTGCCGAACGGATGTATTTCTGTTGCAGGGCAGCGACCCGGCTTGGTTCAGCCTCCTGGTATTCTTTAAAGGCCGCTCGGGAAGCATCGGCGGCTGCCTTGTGTTCTTGTAAAGCCGCCTCGAGCTTTGCCACCTCGTCCATTCGGGCAACCTTCTCTTTGGTCAGTTGGTCCATCAGCTCCTTCACTTTCTGCTCCAGCCCCCGAGCCTCGACATTCTTTTTCTCCAGATCGGAGATGGCCGTGTTTTTCCGAGTGGTGGCCAAATTTATTATTTGGTCGAGCGACTTGACTTGCCGCTCGAGCTCGGCCAAAGCGTGGGCCTGATCGGTTGTCTTCTTCTGCTCGGCCGCCAACAAATCTTGAGTCTTCTTCAGCTCCTTCTTCAGCTCGGCGTATGAGGGGCCTTGAGAGCCGGACGGGCCGCTTGCAGCCTTCAGTTGTCTCAATTCCTCGTCCACCATCGCCAGGCGGTTGGAGACAGCTATCTCCTCCACCCATTTCTGACGAAAAAGAAAGAAAATATAAGTTGTTAGTGGCCGATCGGAAAGAATGCATATAAAACATGGAAGAAAACGAATTTACCCCCGTGGCCTCTTGCATGTGGCTGTTAGCCAAATTGCGGAGGGGGATCATCGCGACGCGTGCCCGAGCGTCGGCCCACATCTCTGCTAGGGGCCCCTTCAGGGTGATTGTGTGCTCGGGCGCGGTTGGGCGATCGGCCTCGGGTAGCAATTCTTCAGTCGGAAGGTGAAGTGTGACCCGGACAGTGCGGCCATGACCGGGGGTTGTCCGAGCGGATGATGGGAGAGGATCGGAAGTTGGCGCCGAAAACTGGGACAAGATGGTTGAGCGATGGACTGGACGGGGAGCAGGCGGAAGGGAGCTGATCAGAGCGGCTTCAATTGGGTCCACGGACGCATCCAATTGGGAGGGAGTCCGATCGGACGAAATAGTCTCCATTGCTAGAGCCTTGCCTCGTGAATCCGCTGTGGCCCGTTCGGGCGGTCGGACCGCGGACGTGGCCGATCGGAGGGGAGTCTCCACTCGGCGCCTTTTTTGTCGGAGAGGCCGCTCTCCTGCCTGAGCGGAGCCTTCCTCCCGGGCGGAAGGCTCTTGGCTAATAGTTGCTCCCACCACCGGCTCCGGGAGAGAAGCCTGAGCGGCCGACTCTTCATGAGTCCCGCTCTCCCCTTCATGCGAGCCGACCAGTTGGATGCCGAGCGTCTCCATTTCTTTGGCTGCCGCGGCTTCGAGCGCCGCCGCCTTTCTCTTCAGAATACCAGCCATCACCGACTCCATGACAATATTCGCTGTAAATGAAAAAGGAAAAAAAATCAGTTAGCAATTAAGGCAAAGGTGCAAGTAAAATTCTTACCGAAGCCGCTCGGGAGTGGGGTTCGGATCGGACTCAGCCCGAATATGTACATAACACCTTCTGGAAGAAATTTTTTGATATCAAACCGCAGACCGGCAAGCATGTTGGCGGCGTGGAGATAATCAGGCCGGGTCTTGAACTTTTTGAGCTCTGGGGAGAGAGGAAGGCCGACCTGCCATTGGGTTCGGAAGGGAGCCCGCTCGGGAAGACGAATGTAGAAGTAGAATTCCTTCCAATGCTTATTGGAAGAAGGTAGTTTATTGAAGAAGACCAAGCCGGGCTGAGCCTGGAACATGTAAGTACCCGACTCGGACTGCTTAGGGTAATAGAAGTAGTAGAAAACCTCCGCTCGGAGGGGAATGCTATGGATTTTAAAAGGACGACAACACCGCATAGAAGACGGAAGGTGTTGGGAACTAGGCTTCCGAGCGGAATGCCGAAAAAATTACAGACGTCAATGATAAAGGGATGAATCGGAAATCGCAGACCGGCCGTGAACTGGTCGCGGAAAACACAAAAAGCTCCGCGTGGCGGTTTGTGCGGCCGAGCGGAGTCTGTGGGTGGGATGATTTCAAGGTCGGAGGGAATGTCAAAACTATTAATCAGGACATCGGCGTCGCGCCGATCGAAGTGTGACTCCATGGTATAGTACCATGGGCCGAGGGTTTGGTCTTCGGGTTGAGAGGATTGGGCCATGGTCTGAACGGACAAAATTGAAAGAAAATGAAAGGAAAAAAGGAAGAAGATGGCAACGAAACAGTACCCCGAGGAAGAAAACTTGGGAAAGAAGTGCAAAGAAAATGCTAGAACCAAAGAGAGAAAGGAGAAGAACCTTACAACGAAGAAGAAGATCGAGGGAAGAGCACCGGAGATCGCCGGAAGCAGAAGCGTGAGATCGCCGGGAGTCTGGAACGCAAGAGGAAGCAGTGAACTCGCGCAGACGCAGATGCGGTGAAGGGGAGAAAGCGAAGATTTTATAGGGCGGAGCCCGAGCGGCCTCCACTGTTGGATTTAGGCCGCGAGAATCGGAGCACGAATCGCGCCGTTTATTTCGAACCGCCTCGATCCCGTCAGAACACCACGCCGCCGCCGTACGATGACGGCAGCACCGCCACATGGCATTCAACCACTGGAGCGCATTTAATGAGCGCGTGCTAGACCTTAATGATGGAGATGGGTGGAAAATTCGAAGAGATGCTGAGTAATATTGGCGTTGACTGACGTTTTGGCTGCCCCTTGTTTTCGAGCGGATAGTAGTTTCAGTACGCCGCTCGGCCCAACTGATGGTCCAGTCAGTCGGGCTAATCGCCTCCTACGACTAGACTTGAAGGGGAGGCAAGTGATCCGGCGGTAAGAACAAGGACCCCCCTCTGAGGGAAGTCAACGCCACGGGGAAGTCAAAGGGCCGAACGGCCGACCGGAGAAGGGGAGATCGGTCGGCTGAACGGGGTCTCATCGGAGTCAAAGGCACCCCGCGAGGAGTCAGGGTTCCGATGCTCGTTGAACAGGATTGTACGGCCGAGCGGGTAGCCCACTCGACCGAAGGCATAAGGTAGCAATGCTGCGAACAGTCTCCACAGAGCACACTACTGGGAATATCCTAAGTGGACCAGTACATATGACCGGCCGGACGCAAGGGGACTACCGACCGGCCGGACACTCGACATGGAGTAAGAAGAGACAACAGGACAAGGAAACATCCTCTGACAGCGGGTATGGCCAACGAGCGAGCCATACACAGGATCTTATGACAGAGGGTTCCACTGTCCCATCAGAGACGTGCTCGGACTGTAGCAGTATGGTGTCAGGCAAGCTTTTCTGACAAGCCCATATCGAGGTATGGGCTGAGGACACGTATTCGCCTCGGTATGTGTGCGTAAGCTCCTTCCTAGCTCTATATAAAGGGTCTCACATTTCATCGGAGGTACGCATTCTACGATATTCGCAGACACTTCTTGGTGGTCCACTTGTCTGACTTGAGCGTCGGAGAGTCATCGCCGGGAACCCCTTCTCGGCCTGACTTCTTTGCAGGTTCGCCGGAGCTCCGTGTGACCGGTCGGGGATCTGCGTCAGCAACGCGGAGAGCGCCACGTGCCCAGCGTCCGTTGATTCAGCGTTCGGACAGGATCAGCAGTATTAATTAGTTCTTATTCTTCCAAGACTAGGAACTATTTATGGTCTCAATTTATATTTCTAAAATGGACCTAAATTGGATTTGCGCTAAAAGTCTCAAATTGAGACTTGTACTCACTAGAACACTCTTCTCCGGTGACTTCTTTACTTACCTTACAAAATCACTTAACTCTACCTTAGTCCACTAGATCTTCCCTCTAATTGTCAAGTGCGCAGACTCAACTGAATTTTTACTAGCTGTTAGGTCCTGCGAACCCAGCTGGACTTCTCGCCTGATACCGGATTATTTCTTGACCTATCTAGACTTCTATACCAACTATCATATCCTCTAAATCGATTTCAACCTAATGTTAGACCAGTAAAGTCTTATACACTTGGTAGAAAGATTAGATCATAACATATCTAACTTTAATTTATTTATTATTCATCAAAATTTAGATTTAATTATTGATGTCAACTATTCTAACACCAAGAACCTCAACCTCCAACTCCTAGGATGACTCCAAGCCTTGCACCTTCTAGGCAAGGATAGAAATTTCCCAACCACCATCCTCGTGGAGGCTTCTCAAGATTACTAGCTCAACCTTGAGACATGATTCAACTCGGATGTGTAAAAGAAAAATTTTCTCTTAAAACTATAAAAATGTGATTTGGCAATTACCAAAGTTTAATGGTGTAATTGATAAAAGAGGTAATTTTTCATTTCGAAGAAAAAAAATCCTTTTTTTTAACATTTCATCGATATTATTGTAAATTCACTTAACCTTCTTACGCTTACCTTGCCCTAGCCGCCGACCCAACGCCACTTACCAGCTCACATCCGTTCTCCGTTCCCCGACCGAGCAGGCGAGCACCGCCGCCGCACGGAAGCCACCGGCGTCCGACACCAATTAATCTCCCCCTCCGCCTCACCTCACCTCACCACACCACGGCCACGCCGCCGGATAGTCACCTAGCCGGAACGTCCCCCTCCACCTCACGTCCTCGTCCTCACCTCACCCGCGCCGCTGGTCCTGCACTTCGTCGGTCGTGCAATCGTCCACAGGCAGACGTCTTCCTCCTCCGTTGGTCATCAGTAACCCACTATACAGCAGGTCTACGGCCGTTCATGTTTTATGATTTTTTTTTCCCCAAAATTAGATTCCTCATTTCCTTGTTTACGTGTAGAAGAATTACATATACACATACAGGCACGCCTCCATCCTTTAGTCGTCTTTTAGGTTTGTTAATTCGTTTTTGTAGTATCTCTAAGCTTCGTTGGTGTGTGCAATAGCCGGTTAAGGCCTTTAGCTATTTCTGTTGCTGGGTTTGAGAAGCTTCTAGACAAGAGTTTTTCTTTCTACTTAGATGTGTATTCAAGCATTGTCCAACTTTTGAATGCATGTTATTTTTAGAATTTATTTTTGTATTTGAAATCCATTCAATTTATTTAATTTTCTTAGCAATTGCAAGGTATACTGTTTTTTGTTTTTTGTGTTGTTTTTTTGTTAGTCATCCGATTGAATACATATTATTATTAGCAATTGTGATTCTTACGATAATTGATCTGGGTCATGTATTAAGAATTTTCAACTCATGGTATGACTTACATTTGTGATTTGCTTTGAAAACACTTAGCATCTTGTGAGGCTGAAGTTTGTGATATTTATTTATTCTTGCTTGTGATTCTTGAGGAATTTTTTATTTGTATTTATTATGGCATGTGCTTTTGGTGATTTATGACTTTGCCATTGAGTTAGTTTATATTTGGCTTGTTTGTACCTTTCATTTGTTTGTATAATAGTTTTGCTTTTTATTGTCACCAAATTATTAATGCTTGTTGGCTTTAGCCCAACTCAATTGGCTGCCATGTTAGTAGGGCTTTGAACCATGTTTACTTTAGGCATTGATCATTTTTTTGCGTGCAGCAAGAGAGCAGCAACTGCAATGGCGGTGGCTCTGGTGAACCATCGACCCTCAATGCGCAATGCAATGAGTTTATTTTTCCGTTCACTCGATGTTGTTAGATCCTTCAGTGATGTTTCTGCAACTCCCTCAATGGGCACACAGGAGGATGAGAAACTGAAGCCGAAGAAGAATAAAAAGAAGAATCTTTTTGATGTTGCCCAATTCCTACCCAACTGGGGAATTGGATATCAAATGGCCAAGAGCAAGTGGAGGGACCTCTCGTACAAGATAACCAAGATCAACTTGTATAAGGATGGACGTCATGGAAAAGTGTGGGGAATTAGGCACAAGGCCGGTTTACCAGTTTCAGATACTCCTGTCAAGATGAGTGGCGTAAACAAGCGTGGTTGGAAGTATATTAATGAATCCAAAAAGAAAATTGAAGGCGCCCCCAAAGTGGAGAAGCAATCCTCTGCTTAAATTTGGTATTTCCTACATGAGGCTTCCACATTATGTGGGAGTTTATTTCCTTACTTTCTCTAAAGTGCTCTCAAAATTGGACGCCTTAAACTTTAAGCAGCAAACTTTGTAAGGAGCTAAATTTTCTAGCTGCAAGTTTGTGCATTTTATTTCTGTGTCTACAGTATGTGGCCATGTGGAAACATGTCATCTTCTCGAATTCTGCATTTTATCAACTTTTATATGATAAGAGACTGATTAAACCACTTGATTGTTATCTCCATCTCATTGATCTTCTCCCTCCTTTTAGTTGGCTATCTGTAATAATGTTTAAGCCAGTTGATTGTCCACAAATTATTTGCTCATAAAAATGTTTCTGGCCCAATGTGTGTATTAGTGTAAGGATAAAATAATTATATTGCTTTATATAAATTCCTCTAACATAGGTTTTTGAGCAACAATGACTCAATGAGCCATAAGTGCCAACTATTCTGGATGTCCTTCATGTAGTATTTTTTGTATACTCAAGTTTTATGCCTTTGTATCCTCAACAGTTGGAGCAGTACATGTAAGGATTGAAACATCAACATTCGTTAGTTTACGCCAACTGCCCTTCTCAAATACATTGTTCATAGTTTATCTTAATCATAGTAATCTCCATTTCTCTTTTGCACTAGTCAACAATTTCAGCATCAGAGTGATAACAATTCTTAATGGGTTAACCTTTCACTAAAGGCAAATTAATGTTTAGAAACCGTCTTCTGAGTCATAGCTTATAATCAACTATCATAGTTTAAGTACACATGAAGGTCTCAGTAATAACAGTCAATCATCTTTCAATTCCTATTTATTTATTATTGTTATTATTTTTGTTGTAGTGTTAATTTTGATGTTAGCTTTCAATTTTCTTTAATGTCAATAATTTTATCTCATATGCTTCAAGCTATGTTTATGAGAAATTTTATGTAGAATTTTAGAAAAGAGAGGTATTAACGTACATATATTGAACTAATTAAGGAGATGTACGAGGATGTAACGACAAGAGTGAAATATTTCTCATAAAAATAGGGTTAATCTGTCTAAAATCTTCATCTGTTCAATATGTAACCCTAGTTTAATATGTACCATGTCTTGGATGAAGTCCCTAAACACATGAAGTCTCTATCTGTTTACATTAATCATGGATGATTCACTAGACACATCCAAAATATGGTACCATGATGCATGTTGCTTGTAGATGATATTGTTTTGTTAGATGAGACATGTGAAAGAGTAAATGCTAAAGTCAAATCTTGGGGAGAAATACTCGAAGTGAAAGATTTTAGACTTAGTAGAGTAAAGATAAAATATATGAAATTTAAGTTTAGCAATATTAGATAGAATGAAATAATTGTTTAGATAGGAGATGACGAGTTATTTGAAACGAAGATATTTAAGGATAGAGGGACCGATTGAGAAAGATGTATTACATAAAATATAAGCAGGATGTTGAAATAGAGGAAAACATCGAGTGTTCTATGTGATCATAAAGTACCTTCAAAACTTAAAGGGAAGTTTTACAAAACAATAGTTAAATCTGCTATGTTATATGATGTCACGCCCCGGAGGAGTCTCTGTCCGAAGAAATTTCGGCAGCATCTCTCCTGTACGGCGGACAATCTGAAACTTTTCTACAAGCACTATATACCTCAGCCACATGCGGCTGGAATAATAACAATAAAAGGAAACAAACACCACGCAGTTAATATCAAATTCAACCTCTGGCTGACACAACCACGCAGTTAAAAATAAAGCAGCCCACTCGGCTGTACCAAAACCAAAACACAAAACTGCTAGCCGGCTAGGCTTACACAACCAATAACAAATACAAAATACCACATAACAACATCAACACTCCAAAAATAAAACCAGAGTACAGAGCTAAACAAACTGATACATAAAACAAACAAAACATACGTGAAACCGATAAGTCTTCTGATGACGTGGGGACCAGCAGACAGGATGCCCAAGCGACACCATAAATAACCTGCACCGAAAAGATAGTGTCAACGGGGTGAGTTCAACAACTCAAAATACCAATGGACACGAGTAGTAAGATATATCTAACAAAAACAAACATGGAATACAACTTCCTAATCATATATATAGGAATACGAAACCGAAGGTAATCGAGGAAGTCAGACTACCAGAACTCCTATCCAGCAAAAGGGTCACAAACCGAAGTGTCAATAATCCTATGCAGGTCAAGTATGATCCAACCAAAACCAAACGCAAGAAACACAATCATAAGAATATAAATGCATCAATCGTATGATGCTAATGATGCGTCTTGGTCACCAGTCATCTCACACACAAACGGTGAGACCGAGTGGGTCACCGTGCACTCTGCCATCACTACTCCGATGAGTGACCGAGTGGATGTCGGAGTACTCCTGCCCCGTGACCCCAAATCATAAATGGGGAGCTCAACGCTCTCAACTCCCGGACACGATGGCGGGGTATCTCGCTGCGTCCACTACCCACGAGCCGACCAACGGAGCTAAACAGAGTCCACCTGCCGGCTACTACGCTACACTAAATGCCCACGAGCCAAACAGAGGAACTGTCACGGCACACCGAGTCCTCGCACCAACGGTTAAACAATGTAACCGCCACACACTGTCTCGATATACCACTAATCCACGAGTGGTGGTGTGTGCAGATCGACGATGTGCTCAACTATAGTGGAGTCGACAATCGCATGCAATCATGATGCATGACACTAAGCATAGTCATAAACTGATCAGCATAACCATATCCATATATGTATAATATGGGTACCACAGTATCAGTGAGTCAAATCCACGAATCTAGGTTATACAGATCCTCTATGGTATAACAACCTAGATCCTAAACATATCCTCCTTCCATAACATATGTACCAACAATATACATAGATCAAAGAATCAGAGTCTAGGTACACGAATCATATATGATATACAAATAGAGGTACACAAGCCAGGTATGGTATAAAAACCTAGGTATCAGATAATCTAGATACACCTGCTAGAAATAAAATCCAGAACCTAGTCCTAACCTCAGTAGAGCATGGTATGTCACTTACTCTAGGAACTAAGGTACTCATGGTAATAAAGTACTCATGGCAATAAGATACTCATGGTAACAAATCACGAGATATAAGCACGGATACATAACAAGCGACAAACCTAACATGCTATGGATATCAAACAGTGACATACCAAAGACAAGCATGTTCATTGCTTGCAGCTATAAAGTACTATGCATATCCAAATGACGATATCATAAAAGATAAGTCAAGAGGTACCCGCCTCCAATAGAAGGGTCCAATCCGATCCAAATCCGACGTCGAGATGCTCGTCTCGCGTTAAAGTCCTGTAAATCATTTAATGTACAGTTTAGCTAATCTTATAAGCAACAACTAGCTAAACTAAAAACTCAATCCTAATTCGGTTAGGTATTCTCGTTTAATTCCACCTAACAATCCAAATCAAATTAGATAATTAATCCATCCTTAATCCATCGAACAATTCCTTAACTTCCTCAAATTAATCACTAAATCAAATCTCATCATTCTATCACATACTCCAATTGAATTAATATAGAAGTAAACTAATAACCCAAATGGAAATATGTAAGGAACATATCACCCTCAATAAGAATTCAAAGAGAGATCACAGAAACAAACTCACCTGAATTTTTGAACCATGATCGGATATCACACCTCAGCAACAGCTTAGTCTCATAGATATCAAAACCTAGAAATCAAGCAACCATATCCAAACAAACTCACCCAAATCTTAGATGCTCCCTCATTGATTCACCACTGGTGAACCTTGCTGCTGGAAACGCTCCTCACAGCCCTCCAAAATCTCATCTAGGGAACGGGTGAGATCGGCTGCCGGTGCTAGGGAAGAGGGAAAGCAGAGGATCGTCAACTGTGGTGCTCGGGCAGAGGAGACAGTAGAGCGGTGACAATCGACGATCTACCGTGAGATAGGCAGAGGCTAGAGTCTGGGAGATCGGCAAGGGCTCGTCTGCGCCAGGAGGTGCGGGCGGTTCTAGGCTGTGCCGGCCGATCAACGGCGGCAATAGCCAGTGGCGAGAGGGAGTCGGGTGGTGGTGGAGACAGCTAGGGTAGAGGGCTTCCCTGGGCTGATGGCTGGTACTCGGGAAAGGAGAGGAGACCGGCTGCCGGCTCTCACATGTTGGCCCGGCTAGGGCATGGCGGTCGGCGATAGGGCTTTTCCTTGGCTTGTCGGCGCGCGAGAGGGGCGGCAGAGAGGGCTTCATCGTCGCGGAAGCAAAAAGGGGAAGAGGAGAGGGGTTTTGCGGCGCCGATTGGGAGCGGTTAGGGCAAGAGACGGCGTCGCGGGAGAAATAGGCACGGCGTCGGGTGAGGGAAGAAGAACAGAAAAAGGAAAAAGAGAAAAATAAATAAATCAACTTTTCCTCACTAAAACAGGGTAGCCTAACCAGGCTTTTCCGGACCCCGTTTTTATCCCCGTTAACTCGTCTGTACGAGCTCCGGAAAATTTCCGAAAAATATTCAAAAATTCTGGAAAATTCCCTTATTAATATTCGCATATTTCTGGTATTTTACATATGAAGTTAAATGTTGGGCTATGACTCGAGCATATAAGCAGAAGATAGAGTTACAGAGATGAGGATATTAAAGTAAATATGTGAATATATGATGATGGACAGGATACGAGAATGGACATGATAAGAAATGAGAAAATTAGAGAATCAAAGTTTCATTTATTGAGGGAAAATTCCGAAAGACATGTTTAAGATGGTACAAACATGGACTTAGATGATCAATAAATGCTCTAGTTAAATGATGTGAAATTATGATA
The DNA here is from genome assembly GCF_018446385.1 of Zingiber officinale. NCBI lineage: Eukaryota > Viridiplantae > Streptophyta > Magnoliopsida > Zingiberales > Zingiberaceae > Zingiber > Zingiber officinale. The sequence goes on along the minus strand of NC_055996.1, from coordinate 5,667,186 downwards.
AATATGCACATCAAATGAGAAAGAGGAGACCAAAAAAGATTTGGTTAACAACAATAAAACAAGAGAAGATTTATTTAAATATAGATGATGATATAGTAAGGGATAGAGACTAATGACATAGAAAGATCCATACAGCTAACCCCATCTAGTGGGAAAAGACTTAATTATTATTGTCGTGTAGTCTTCAAGCTGTGTTTGAGGATTCATTCAAGAGGTTTATGATGTATCTTTGTATATATGTGTGCCCCATTTGAGATCATCTCAGGATAAAGTTGTTAGGAAGATCTAGCAAACTACCTACTTGATCACGATATCCCTTCAAGTTGTGCAAATGAGTTATAAATTGATGAGCAACAAAAATGGTCGTATATCATACTGCAAAGGATGCTAAGGAATGTATCTCTAGAGTTTGGTGCTCTGGTTTATTGCTGGCAAAATTAATTTTGCTCCTGAAATGTTCGATTTCTGAATTTTTTTTTTCTAGTTTTTTATTCTGGTCTAAGATGTGATGTTAGACTACCACTGGGATAGTTACATTGATGTTCATGTAACAAATGAGATTTATTGTCATTTTGGAATTAAAATGACTTGATTTTTATGTCAGGCAAGACAAGTGGATGGAACAAATTGATGGCGAGCTAGGAGCTACAGGTTACACAAGCAAGCTCGGGTAAACTAAAATGCTGTTTTTCTTTTTGTTGTTATCAGCAATAATGCTATGGGTTCTATGTCATCTTAGTTTTGAATAGTTCTCTGAGACATTCATAGTTCTTCCTCCTCTTTTAATTAATCTTCTATGCCTCTCTGAGTCCATGAATCACAAGGATGATTTGTTAGACATGGATGATTACTATTAAGATTTAAAGTTTGATCTTAGTTTTGACCCATGTTTAAGATCAAAATAACTTCAATCCCAACACACCTGGCCTCTTCACTAGATCCAAGTTACTTCGAATATTAAATGCAGTCTCCCCACCCGTTTCATGCATCCTAGTCTTTGCACCCACCAAGATGAAGGTCAGACATACCTTTCTTAAATGACAGGAAACTAACAATGGGCACTAGCTGTTTCTACCGCCACAATTATCAGAAACATGATAAAAGATTTAGAATCGTGGGTTTGAATTGTTGACAAGACATTTCTAATTGTTAGAGCTCTAAATGAGTTTTTTTTTTTAATGATTCCAATATACACATCAAGATGAAAGTTTTTTGAAACATCTTCAATAATTAGAATTTTAAATAAGCTTTTTCTGGCATCAATTTTGAGATAAAAAGCAAGTTTAAGATTTTACTATTGTTCTTAAACTTTACACTTCAAACCTCACATCTCGGTTTTTAAATTTTAGCCTAAGAAACCAAGAAATCTAAAGATTTCACGGTGCTCTACCTAATTCGCTGCCATGTCTCGCAATGAATTGCCTGGAAAGCGATCAGAGGTAAGTAAATAAATAAATTAATTAATCATTTAGTTGGGAAGGTGTCTGTCTATTCAATGCCATTGATTGCGGGCCATCTTGTTTAAGCCGCATTAACATCGCGAGATCAGGATTTGTTTTTATCGACCAAAGCAGTGTATGGAACAGAATGATTCATTTAATCTACCAGATTCATCGATCGCTCTATAAAGAGCCGGGGTCTCTCCCATTCACTTCACCACCCACCTGCTTCGATCAAGATGATGATCAAGCCCGCGTGTGTGTTCTTATGCTCCGTGACCGTGCTGCTCCTGCTGGTCGGAGCTCCGACGGCGGTGGAATCAGCGACGTGTAACGTGTCGGAGCTGTCTCCCTGTTCCAACGCAATCTCAAGCGGGAGTAAGCCGTCAAGCCAATGCTGTGCAGAGCTCAGGTCCCAGAGCTCCTGCTTCTGCCAATACGAGAAGGACCCCAACCTGGCTCCCTTCATCAGCCGAGGCCGGCAGGTGGCCGCCTCCTGCGGAGTGTCCATTCCGAGCTGCAAGTAGCTGCAGCCTCGATCGATATCTCATCGTCTTCGTCTTAACTATTGCTGCATATGTATCTACTAAATAAAAAAGAAAGACACTGCTCTGTGTCATGTATGTGTGGGCGACTAGCTCTGTCTCGATATCTCTATCTACGCACTTCATCTACAGAATAGTTTGGCTGCTTTTAATTTGTAGTACCGTCTCAAAAACACACCAGAATTTAGATGAGAAAGGAGTAACAACAGAATAATAACACTAAACTCAAACTTTGATGTTGAGGAACTAAAACTGAAAACTAGTTCATCGCGACCAACGTCATTGTCATCATTAAATGGAATTTTGTCTCTGACTAATCTGACAAAAGTAGCTATCCGTCTGTATCATACGGTAACTTGTTGACAGGCCAACCGATGTGCAAAGTCTTCATCGTTATGTTCCTTAATCAACTCTTTTTCCATGATGGGACCCAATTAGAAGATAGATTCAAACTTAGTCCCTTAGTAGAAAGTGATTTGTCTATTTGCCTCTCTAAGTTTAACTTCTTTGACTGTGTTTTGTAGAGTTGACTGGGTCAATGCTTTAGTCGGCGTGTGGTTTGATGATTGATCCCCTTGCTCCATTAAAAAAACAACAACAAAAAAAGACAATAAGTTTGCTATAAATTTGCCTTTTGTATATCTACATGTATACTTATATCAGTTCAATAGTTTGTGGCCACGTTTGATGTATCTTTCAAGTTTGGCAGATCTACAAAGCAATTAAGAGTATTATGAAAAGGAAACATGCACCACAAATCATTAAGATTATGCGAAAAATCTTTCTAAGTGAAGGGTAAAAGGCCACGGCACATAAATGAGAGAAGTCAAGATTTGCTTCTAAAGTTTGCTATACGTCAATTTCATGTTGTGTTGTAAGTTGTTTATGAGTCTAAACGAACCATTTGGATTATGTTGACTTGATTAAAGTTTTACGGTTCAATTTCTTGTTAAAACATATCACTGAGTTCTACAATGTATTCCTACAGTATGATGCATGAGAATTGAGACGATCAACTCATAGCGAGTCTTGACGGCACAATCACATCATCTAAGAATCTCGTATCATATTATCAAGATCAGGAGGGAGTAACTAGGATTCAAAATTATGAAGGAATGACCGTCGACTATAATTTATATAATAAATTAATTAATTTAAAAATATAAATAAATAAATAAGTACATTAATATTAAATTTTTAAAAATATAGAATAAAAATATTTAATATTCAATGCATTCAAAAGGATGGAGAAAAATACTATTGAAATTGTGCTATTGGATTATTTTTAAAATCAAACTTATTAATTATTATATTGTTATTAATTTTTCAACCAATTCTTATTCAGGTAGATGACCTATAAAATCTATTAAAAACTTTTTTTTTTCATATTGTTATGAAGATCTGTTTTAATAAATTTCGTAATTGAAAATATTCATTCTGTTGTTGTTGTAGCAACAGAAAAAGTTAAAACAAGATGAATCAATTTACCAATTAAATAAATATATTAGATTATATATATAAGTATATGATATAGTTATAATGTTTAAATTATAACAAGTGAGAAAAAAATACTTGTCAATTAAATTATAGGTTCTTGATTTATTTGTTTCAATTAATCTTTGACATAATTTAAAAATAGTCGATAGATTTAGAAACCTGTATGACTAGCAACATCAAGCTTATAATTATTAAATTACATTCTCAAGTGATGCAAATCTTGTGCATTGAAATCAAGAGGATATAATTTCTCAATAAGTCAATAGATATGATCAACATTAAGAAGTCTAAAGTTTGTTTTAGGTTCCAAAGCATAACTAAGCTTAAGAAGTTCGACTGTTTTATCCTTGAATCTACTATTAAGCTCTTCAACTTAAAAATCTATTGCAATAGTAAATATATCAAATCAATAGTGGTGTTTAATTGAGATTGAGTCATTTTGTTGATAATAATAGCTAGTGGCATATTTATAATGAGTTTTCATGTTAGATAAATCAATGTCATACTTGACACAAACTTCTTTCACATAACTAAGTAGAAGAACAAATCATTCTTTTCTCAAAATATGAATCAAAGTTTTAATAGTTGAAACATAGTCCATTGCATTAAAAATATTTAACGATTTCTCTTGCAGCACTGCTCGACAAAGCAGATTCATTATCCCCATTATCTTTTGCATCAAGTGTAATATGAATATGAAATCAAAAGACTTCATCGCTATTCACCACGGATATGGTTAGAAGACCCATCATCCACCATATTTTCTAGTACGGTAATCATAGAACTATACATATCAATCATGCAACAAATTAAGTCAAAATTAGAACTCCAATAAATCTTTTCAAGTTGTAGTAAATTTTCAATTTAATTGCATCCTTTATCTGTATCATGTTCACTAATAGCTACTATATGCACAATTTCAATTCTTTGAGCATAATGTAACTCAACATGATATTTAGGAGATGCATTACTGATATTACAAATGTAACTCAATTTTGGAAAAAATAACCAAATGGATACATCTTTTTCAGCAACTACAATTAATGATAGTTGAAGTTGATGAACATAACAATGTACATAATATGCATGCGAACAATCTTTCAAGAAAAAAGCTTGTAATTTATTCGAAAAGCTACTCATATTGCTCGTACCGTCATATCCTTATCCATGCATGGTGTGGATATGCAAGTCATAACGACCAAGAGAATCAGATATTTCTTTTTTAAGTATTGCAACAATTGTATCAATCACATGTACAATGACAAAGAACCGCTCTAGTAAAAAGTCATAATATCTATAAATCTTAAGTAGATCAAGGTTAACCAGATACTTAACAAGATTTGAAAAGTCTAAATCGATAATGGTTCACTAGATACTTGACGGTCGAAAGTCTAGCATGAAGTTAGCATGGGACGAAAAGTCTAAGTGAGTCACGGTTCATCGAATATTTAGTGATTGGAAGTCGAACAGGTAGTTGACAAGAAACAAGTCCAAGTGATCAGTCACAATTGATCGGACACTTAGATAGTCAAAAGTCCAATAGGGAATTGACATGACGCATAAAGTCTCGACAAATCAAGATTGACCAGATTCTAGGTAAAGATGAAGTCTCAGCAGGTTAGATTGATGGGATGCTAGGCAATGAGAAAGTCTTGACAAATCAAGATTGACCAGATGCTAGGTAATTCGAAGTCTCGACAGATCAAAGTTGATCAAATGTCAAGCAAAGAAAGTCTTAATAGATTCAACGATCGCTCTATAAAGAGTGGGGGTCTCTCCCATTCACTTCACCACCCACCTGCTTCGATCAAGATGATGATCAAGCCCGCGTGTGTGTTCTTATGCTCGGTGACCGTGCTGCTCCTGCTAGTCGGAGCTCTGACAGCGGTGGAATCAGCGACTTGTAACGTGTCGCAGTTGTCTCCCTGTGCCGGCGCATTCTCAAGCGGGAGTAAGCCGTCAAGCCAATGCTGTGCAGTGGTCAGGTCCCAGAGCTCCTGCTTCTGCCAATACCTGAGGGACCCCAACCTGGCTCCCTACATCAGCCGAGGCCGGCAGGTGGCCGCCTCCTGCGGAGTGTCCATTCCGAGCTGCAAGTAGCTGCAGCCTCGATCGATATCTCATCGTCTTCGTCTTAACTATTGCTGCATATGTATCTACTAAATAAAAAAGAAAGACACTGCTCTGTGTCATGTATGTGTGGGCGACTAGCTCTGTCTCGATATCTCTATCTATGCACTTCATCTACAGAATAGTTTGGCTGCTTTTAATTTGTAGTACCGTCTCAAAAACACACCAGAATTTAGATGAGAAAGGAGTAACAACAGAATAATAACACTAAACTCAAACTTTGATGTTGAGGAACTAAAACTGAAAACTAGTTCATCGCGACCAACGTCATTGTCATCATTAAATGGAATTTTGTCTCTGACTAATCTGACAAAAGTAGCTATCCGTCTGTATCATACGGTAACTTGTTGACAGGCCAACCGATGTGCAAAGTCTTCATCGTTATGTTTCTTAATCAACTCTTTTTCCATGATGGGACCCAATTAGAAGATAGATTCAAACTTAGTCCCTTAGTAGAAAGTGATTTGTTTATTTGCTTCTCTAAGTTTAACTTCTTTGACTGTGTTTTGTAGACTTGACTGTGTCAATGCTTTAGTCGGCGTGTGGTTTGATGATTGATCCCCTTGCTCCATTAAAAAAACAACAACAAAAAAAGACAATAAGTTTGCTATAAATTTGCCTTTTGTATATCTACATATATACTTATATCAGTTCAATAGATTTTGGCCACGTTTGATGTATCTTTCAAGTTTGGCAGATCTACAAAGCAATTAAGAGTATTATGAAAAGGAAACATGCACCACAAATCATTAAGATTTATGCGAAAAATCTTTCCAAGTGAAGGATAAAAGGCCACGGCATCAACGAGAGAAGTCAAGATTTGCTTCTAAAGTTTGCTATACGTCAATTTCATGTTGTGTTGTAAGTTGTTTGTGAAACTAAATGAACCATTTGGATTATGTTAACTTGATTAAAGTTTTACTGTTCAATTTATTGTTAAAACATATCACTGAGTTCTACAATGTATTCTTACAGTATGATGCATGAGAATTGAGACGATCAACTCATAGCGAGTCTTGACGGCACAATCACATCATCTAAGAATCTCGTATCATATTATCAAGATCAGGAGGGAGTAACTAGGATTCAAAAATACGAAGGAATGACCGTCGACTATAATTTATACAATAAATTAATTAATTTAAAATATAAATAAATAAATAAGTACATTAATATTAATTTTTTAAAAATATAGAACAAAAATATTTAATATTCAATGCATTTAAAAGCATGGAGAAAAATACTATTGAAATTGTGCTATTGGATTATTCTTAAAATCAAACTTATTAATTATTATATTGTTATTAATTTTTTCAATCAATTCCCATTCAAGGTAGATGACCTATAAAATCTATTAAATTTTTTTTTTCATATTGTTATGAAGACCTTGTTGGAGCAATCTGGGTACCCTAGGTTTTGATGTTTGGGCAAATGTTTAATTAAGTTAGGTTTATTGTTGTATTTGATATGCATTGTGAGTGTGCAGGATACAGGTACAACAAGGAAAGTCCAAGTGTGAGTCTTGGCAGTGTAAGTCCAAGCATGTAGTCTTGGCAACGTAAGTCCAAGTGTGATCTTGGCAAAGGAGGAAAGTCCAAGGATGAGTCTTGGCGGTGTAAGTCCAAGCATGTAGTCTTGGCAACGTAAGTCCAAGTGTGACTTGACAATGGATGAAGTCCCGGAGGCGCGACCTCTTGGCAAAGGAAGACCCGACAACAATGACAAGGCCGATGGAAGCTCCAGAAGACAAGACGTGAAGGATGGGGAGACATCCGAGGGACGCAATACTGATGGAGGAGGCTAGAAGGCTAGGTCTAGGTTGGTCGGGCGAGAACGAGTGCTGAGTGAATGTACTCGGGGTAAAATTCCCAAATTAGGGTTTATCGAGCCGTTGGGCTGCAACGGTCGAATTTCCACGAAGGGCAGTCGACTGCATGTTTTGGCAGTCGACTGGTAGGCGGGGTTTTCTAACCCGTGACCTATATAACCAAGCATTGGAAGCTTGGTTCAAGTTGACGAAATTAGTGGTGGTTAACCCTAATTAGAGTCTCCAAGTGCCCAAGTGATCTAGTGTGCTTGTACGAGGTTGTAGCGAGGTTTCTCCACCCACAAGGAGCTACGCGAGCTAGCCGGAAGTTCTCCGGGGAATCATCCACAGACGGATCGGGATCGTCCACCTTACGGACAGCCGTGGAGTAGGAGCTTTATCTCTGAACCATGTTAAATCAACGTGTTAGGTTTGCTTTCTATTGTTAGTGTTTATCTTGTATTTCCGCTGTGCACACTAACCATTGTAGAAAGCGACGATTTGGGTGAGATGCTATTCACCCCCCCTCTAGCGGACGTCAAGGTCCCAACAAGTGGTATCAGAGCAAGGTGAGCTCTTGTTGGACTAATCGCCAAGAGAGCGGCTAGAGGAAGAAGATGGAGTCGGAGGGACCTCTCGGATGGGACATCCGAATCCCACCTCCATACGATTGCGAGGACTTCAACTATTGGAGGAAACACATGGAGATGTGGTTCCAAATGAATTGGGACCAATGGATTGCGTTGGAGGAACCGTTTAAAACTCCAACGGACAAGAAGGGAAAACGTCTCCGACGTCGATATTGGACCAAGGAGCAAAGGGAGCAATCGGAGACGGACAAGGAGGTAACTAAAATTTTAATTAATTTATTACCTCTTAATGTGATATTGAATGTAGGTGAATACGAGAACGCAAGTGACCTTTGGAAAAAGGTAATTGCGCTTTATGAGAGTCCTACACCAATCCAAGGAGAGGAGGAGCCCAAGGAGAATGACTCATTGGTCCAAGAGGAGAAGGACCAATCGGATGTTGATACGTGTTCAACATCCGAGGAGGAGAAGGAAGATGAGGAGGTATCATCCACATCTTCAAGGGAGGAAGAAGTGGAGCCGTCCACATCTTCAAGTGAAGAGGAAGAAGAGCAATCCAAGGAAGAGGAGATCTTGGAAGCTCAACCCTCCACCTCAACTACCAATAAGAGCATAAAGGACCACATCAAATGTTTTGAGTGTGGTAAGATGGGGCACTACAAGAGTAGGTGTTCTTCGTTCAAGAAGGTAAAGGAGGTAAACCCTAAACTCACTAAAATTAATTTAGAAACTAATGTGAGTTGTAGGAAGAAGAAGAAGGAGAAGAAGCACATTAGGTGTTTCACGTGTGGTGAGTGGGGACACTACCACACAAAATGCCCAAGGAGAGGAGAGCTCAAGAAATTGGCACACTTGAAGAAGTGGGAGAAGAAGTGGAGGAAGAATGGAGGCTTATGTCAAGGGGGAGCTCCAAAGGTAAAGGGTAAGGTAAACCCTAATTTGAATTTAAGTTTAAATTCAAATTCCTCCATGCATGTTAAAAATAATATGAATTATTTTCCCATGCATATTTATGGTTTTAGATATAATGATAGGAATAGGGTTAATGTAGGTGATAACCCTAGGAAATCATTTTCAAATGATAGACCTAAAAGGAAACAACCTATCTTGCCTAAGGAGAAGAAGGTGGTCGAAAACCTAGGTATTAATCCCAAGAAAGGGAGACATATGCCTAGGAAGGTGGGTAGGTCTAGGGATGCCCAAGGTGGACATGTTGACTTTAGGGTTAGAACCCTAGAATTGGAAAATCAAGCCTTGAAGACAAAGCTTGAGGAAATGGAGAAAATCCTAGAGAGGTTCATTATTGGACCTAAAGGACTTGACATATATTTGGGTGGTCAAAGACCCAAAAATGTCAAATTAGGTCCCTCCAAGACCAAAAGGAGGTCAAGTGCTAAGGTAGCACATGACATTGGTAAGAGAGGTGTGACCAAAGACAAGGGAGAGTCATCCAAGGCCAATAAGAAGGAATATGCTAGGGTGACAAATAATTATGGCAAGGATGGGATGCCCAAGGTTAAGGACAAGAAGAAATTAACCAAAGACAATGTGTCTAAGGTTAAGAAGGTGAGTTTTGTAGGCCAAGTATCACCCGAGGTGCACCGAAGTGGCCTAGTCATAGTGGACGAGTCACCAAGGGAGGTGACTAAGGTTAAGATTCCTAAGGTTAGGAAGAGCCTTTGGGACACATGGTAGATGGATTATCAAATGTGCCAAGTGGTTAGGAGACGGACTTAAGTCTCTAGCATAGTGGGTTGGCACAATTGAGTTGAGTTTCATGCATAGAAATATGAATTGGGTTCATATTGCATGAAAATTAGTTTTTGATGTATAGATGTCATATAAACTAATGCTAGTGATGCATTATGGTTTAGTATTGGCAGATACATTAAGAGGAAGCCAAAACTAGGACTTTAGGTCAAGGTTTAATTGAACCATTTAGCTAGTTTTGAATTTTATGTCAATCTTGGGATCTGTGATAAATATATTTTTATATATATTTTTCTCAAGTAGATATTGATATAATAGACATCTCCACAAAATTTGGAGATTTTTGGAGGTCTGTGGAATTTCTGGCACATTTCTGAAGTTGACCAGAAAAGGCTAATTTTTTCATAAATAGTGTATCAGTCGACTGGTACAGTATCCAGTCGACTGGTAACACTGTTCACGAGCATAGAATGTCTCTGTAAGCTTGTTTTCATGGGGCAGTCGACTGGTACTTCTTGCAGTCGACTGATACGGTCTGAAAATATTTTTCAAGCATTAGAAAATGACCAAAAGAGTGGTGAACATTTATGTAATCTTATGGGGGATTAGTACATGATGTTTATGGTCATTAGAGGTCAAAGAGTCCAATAATTGGGATATTGTTGGAGCTCTTTTTGATGTATGGCAAAGGGGGAGAAGTTTAGGTTTAAGTGGGAAACTTACATACCTTTGCAAGAAATCCTAGCTGAAGGGGGAGCTTAGGTGAAGGGGGAGCGATTGCTCATTTATTAGCAAAAGGGGAGAAGTTTACCTTTGCAAGAAATCCTAACTCAAGGGGGAGCTTAGGTGAAGGGGGAGCCTAGGATTAGATTCCATGATTTTATGCATGTGTAGATTACATATATTTATTTGCATATGTATTGCTATATTATTTCCCTAACTTAAACGGGTTGCCAAACATCAAAAAGGGGGAAATTGTTGGAGCAATCTGGGTACCCTAGGTTTTGATGTTTGGGCAAAGGTTTAAGTTATGTTTATTGTTGTATTTGATATGCATTGTGAGTGTGCAGGATACAGGTACAACAAGGAAAGTCCAAGGGTGAGTCTTGGCAGTGTAAGTCCAAGCATGTAGTCTTGGCAACGTAAGTCCAAGTGTGATCTTGGCAAAGGAGGAAAGTCCAAGGATGAGTCTTGGCGGTGTAAGTCCAAGCATGTAGTCTTGGCAACGTAAGTCCAAGTGTGACTTGACAATGGATGAAGTCCCGGAGGCGCGACCTCTTGGCAAAGGAAGACCCGACAACAATGACAAGGCCGATGGAAGCTCCAGAAGGCAAGACGTGAAGGATGGGGAGACATCCGAGGGATGCAAGACTGATGGAGGAGGCTAGAAGGCTAGGTCTAGGTTGGTCGGGCGAGAACGAGTGCTGAGTGAATGTACTCGGGGTAAAATTCCAAAATTAGGGTTTACCGTAGCAGTCGACTGGTGGTTTCATCAGTCGACTGGTACAGTCGACTGGTAGCGAACAGAGGGTTGGTATCGAGCCGTTGGGCTGCAACGGTCGAATTTCCACGAAGGGCAGTCGACTGCATATTTTGGCAGTCGACTAGTAGGCGGGGTTTCTAACCCGTGGCCTATATAACCAAGCATTGGAAGCTTGGTTCAAGTTGACGAAATTAGTGGTGGTTAACCCTAATTAGAGTCTCCAAGTGCCTAAGTGATCTAGCGTGCTTGTACGAGGTTGTAGCGAGGTTTCTCCACCCACAAGGAGCTACGCGAGCTAGCCGGAAGTTCTCCGGGGAATCATCCACCGACGGATCGGGATCGTCCACCTTACGGACAGCCGTGGAGTAGGAGCTTTATCTCCGAACCACGTTAAATCAACGTGTTAGGTTTGCTTTCTATTGTTAGTGTTTATCTTGTATTTCCGCTGTGCACACTAACCATTGTAGGAAGCGACGATTTGGGTGAGACGCTATTCACCCCCCCTCTAGCGGACGTCAAGGTCCCAACAGACCTGTTTTAATAAATTTCGTAATTGAAAATATTCATTCTATTGTTGTTTTTGCAACAGAAAAAGTTAAAACAAGACGAATCAACCTACCAATTAAATAAATATATTAGATTATATATATAAGTATATGATATAGTTATAATGTTTAAATTATAACAAGTGAGAAAAAATACTTGTCAATCAAATTATAGGTTCTTGATTTATTTATTTCAATTAATTTTTGACATAATTTAAAAATAGTTGATAGATTTATAAATCTGTATGACTAGCAACATCAAGCTTATAATTATTAAATTACATTCTCAAGTGATGCAAATCTTGTGCATTGAAATCAAGAGGATATAATTTCTCAATAAGTCAATAGATATGATCAACATTAAGAAGCTTAAAGTTTTCTTTAGGTTCCAAAGCATAACTAAGCTTAAGAAGTTCGACTGTCTTATCCTTGAATCTACTATTAAGCTGTTCAACTTGAAAATTTATTGCAATAATAAATATATCAAATCAATAGTGGTGTTTAATTGAGATTGAGTCATTTTGTTGATAATAATAGCTAGTGGCATATTTATAATGAGTTTTCATGTTAGATATATCAATGTCATACTTGACACAAACTTCTTTCACATAACTAAGTAGAAGAACAAATCCTTATTTTCTCAAAATATGAAGCAATGTTTTAGTAGTTGAAACATAGTCCATTGCATTAAAAAACATTTAAGGATTTCTCTTGCAGCACTGCTCGACAAAGCAAATTCATTATCCCCATTGTCTTTTGCATCAAGTGTAATATGAATATGAAATCAAATGACTTCATCGCTATTCACCACGGATATGGTTAGAAGACCCATCATCCACCATATTTTCTAGTACGATAATCATAGAACTATACATATCAATCATGCTACAAATTAAGTCAAAATTAAAACTCCAATGAATCTTTTCAAGTTGTAGTAAATTTTCAATTTAATTGCATCCTCTATCTGTATCATGTTCACTAATAGCTACTATATGCACAATTTCAATTCTTTGAGCATTGATCCCATCCGGAAGCTGAGTCAGATGAAGGCGGGCCTTGTTGTGCCGAAAGTTGACGGAGAGTTGTTGAAGTGTTGAATCTACTTGGTACCCCTTCCCCTGGAAAGGTTCACACGAGTGGTTGATGGCTAGAGATGATCAGGACGATGACGCTTTCGCCCTGCGCACACTCAGACGAATCCACCAGTCGTTAGAGACCAGAAACCAGGGAAAAAGTCCCCGGGTCAGGCCCTCCGACGCTCAAGTCGGGTACTTTTTCCCTAGAAAAATGCAGAGAAAGGACAAAAAGTAGAGACAAGTAAGAAATGACAAGTGAGCCTACCTACATAAGGGACAAGGCATCCCTTTTTATACTGCAGCGGAAGTTTCTGGGTCTGACGGGTGTCAGGGAATGTTGGCTGTCAGGCTGTAATTGACACGTGGCTTTTCTTGATAGGCTGGCGGCAAAACCGAAGGTGTATGGAGCCCTGAATATTGGCATATTCTCTGACACTTTGATTATTCTCTCTGATAAGCAGTTACGATTCCTTGGCTGATTTGTCCTGTAGTGTCTGACCGTCGAGCCTGTGTTCCGAGATCTGGGCTCGCCCTGCTTTTATATACTATTACCCTTGACTTATATGCCCCGATCTGTGTTAAGCTTGTATCCAGATCTGCCTTTGTCTGCCATCTCTGGTCTGCACATCTCGATCTGCACCCTGGGTCTGTATCCAGACTGCTATTCTTTGGCTTCGATGTCTCGACCTTCACATTGGGTCTGTGCCAGATCTATGATCCTTGGCTTGTATGTCCTGACCTGCACGCTGGGTCTGTAAGCAGACCTCTGATCCTTGGCTCGGATGTTCCGACCTGCACGCTGGGTCTGTAAGCAGACCTCTGATCCTTGGCTCGGGTGTCCCGACCTGCACGCTGGGTCTGTAAGCAGACCTCTGATCCTTGGCTCGTATGTTCCGACCTACACGCTGGGTCTGTAAGCAGACCTCTGATCCTTGGCTCGGATGTTCCGACCTACACGCTGGGTCTATAAGCAGACCTCTGATCCTTGGCTCGGGTGTCCCGACCTGCACGCTGGGTCTGTAAGCAGACCTTTGATCCTTGGCTCGTATGTTCTGACCTGCACACTGTTAAGTAGACCTCTAATCTCCGTCCTTAGCTATACCTGGCCGGCGGGCCCGTTTATTACTCACTGTCAGGGCTGGTCTTATAATCCTCTCCTTTAACCGCCCTGTCCGCTGAGACTTTGACTTTGGCCACGTAAGCTGGACTTTTGACCTCCCTGCTGTCCATGTCAGCCTGACTGCTGACCGGCCACGGAGGCCTGACTTTTGACCCTCCTGACCTCCACGTCTGCTTGACTGCTGACCGGCCATGGAGGCTTGACTTTTGACCCTCCTGACCTCCATGTCGGCTTGACTTTTGACCCTCCTGACTTCCATGTCAGCTTGACTTCTGACCTACTTGTGGACTTGACTTATGACAACATCATCCTATCGACCCCACAAAATATGCACCGTATCACAAGCCTCCCCCTCAAGTCTAGTCGAAGGAGGCTCTAGTCTGACTGACTAGACCCCCGTCCTTGTATTAGCTGACCTGGCTCCCGCACCCTTTGCTGCCCTGTCTCCCCTCCTCCTCTTGGGGGAATATCCTGTCCTCCTAGGATAGGTATTATCTCATGTGCTCATGCTGACTCCTCAACTTCCGAGCGCGCTTTCCTTCCATAAATATTACACTGTTTTCTAAGCGTCGCCTCAAGTCTCAAGAAAATCTCTTCACCTTCTCCTTCCTTATAAAAGATCCGAACATCCGCTGCTTCCAACTATCTTCTTGTTAATGCAGTACTTTGTACCTATGGAGCCTACCACAGAACCTAGCGAACTTGCTTCTTTGCTTCGACAAACCTCCCATCTGTTGGAGCTATCGGCTCAAAAAGAAGAAACTTCGCTCCAGCAAATTACCACTCTGACGGAATTGCTGGCTCAAAAGGAAGGCATCCTTCAAGAGATGACCGCGAGCAGAGATCTTCAGGCTTCCCTTACTCATGAGATGGAGAGCCTTTGGCTGGCCGCCAAATCTAGGACCCGAGCCGAAATCGCTCTTAAGCGTAAAGCTCAATCGGACTTTCAGAGTCAGGGGCAATATATTGTTTACTTGAAGAGGAAGCATGAAGATGAGGCGACTCTCTTGAAAGAGGAAGGACATATCAAAGATGAAACCATTGGGCAGTTGAAACGTACCATCGACCTTATTACAGAAGATCTAATTAAGGTCTTAGCTCATCTGACTAGAAAGGATCGAGCCTCTGGCTCTAGAAGCCATGTGAACCCTTGAAGAATGTGTCTCTGATTTTGATGGAACAACAATTGTTTCTTGTATTCCCCTCCTATTGTAGCTCCACACTTTGCTTCAGATATCATCATGTTTTTATAGAACACCCGTGTGTCTAATATTTCTAAAAATAACAACAATAAAAAAGTAGATTGCTTACCTAATGTTACCTCATATCATATGAACTCTTGACCAAAGTTAATGAGCCAATTAAAGATAGGCCTGCGAGAATCCATATGTAATCAGTACCCTTGAATACTGCTTATTGACCAGCCAGACGCGATAACTTAGCTTGCGGCTTGGTGTGTCGGAGAATATAAGACATACTGCTCGAGGAAATCATTGCCCGACCGAGAAGGTCGTTGGTCGTGAGAGCCTTGCTCACTTATAACTCGCACTGGAGCGAGAGTCTGGGACAGCCGACCTGGAAGGTCGTTGGGCGTGAGAGCCATGCTCACTTATAACTCGCACTGTGGCGAGAGTCTGGGACAGCCGACCTAGAAGGTCGTTGGGCGTGAAAGTCATGCTCACTTATAACTCGCACTGGGGTGAGAGTCTGGGACAGCCGACCTGGAAGGTCGTTGGGCGTGAGATCCATGCTCACTTATAACTCGGACTGGGGTGAGAGTCTGGGACAACCGACCTAGAAGGTCGTTGGGCGTGAGAGCCATGCTCGCTTATAACTCGCACTGGGGCGAGAGTCTGGGACAGCCGACCTGGAAGGTCGTTGGGCGTGAGAGCCATGCTCACTTATAACTCGTGACCGGGCGAGAGTACCAGGTCGTTGGGCGTGAGAGCCATGCTCACTTATAACTCGCACTGGGGCGAGATTCTGGGACAGCTGACTTGGAAGGTCGTTGGGCGTGAGAGTCATGCTCACTTATAACTCGCACTGGGCGAGAGTCTGGGACAGCCGACCTAGAAGGTCGTTGGGCGTGAGAGTCATGCTCACTTATAACTCGCACTGGGCGAGAGTCTGGGATAGTCGACCTGGAAGGTCGTTGGGCGTGAGAGTCATACTCACTTATAACTCGCACTGGGGCGAGAGTCTGGGACAACCGACCTGGAAGGTCGTTGGGCGTTAGAGCGATGTTCACTTATAACTCGCACTGGGGCGAGAGTCTGGGACAGCCGACCTAGAAGGTCGTTGGGCGTGAGAGTCATGCTCACTTATAACTCGCATTGGGGCGAGAGTCTGGGACAGCCAACCTGGAAGGTCGTTGGGTATGAGGGTCATGCTCACTTATAACTCACACTGGGGCGAGATTCTGGGACAACCGACCAGGAAGGTCGTTGGGCGTGAGAGTCATGCTCACTTATAACTCGCATTGGGGCGAGAGTCTGGGACATCCAACCCGAAAGATCGATCTCTTGACCAGGATATATGCTGTCGACCTGGGGGTCGATCTCCCGACCAGGATATATGCTGCCGACCTAGGGGTCGATCTCCCGACCAGGATATATGCTGCTGACCTGGGGGTCGATCTCCCAACCAGGACATATGCTTCCGACCTGGGGGTCGATCTCCCAACCAGGACATATGTTGTCGACCTGGGGGTCAATCTCCCAACCAAGACATATGTTGCCGACCTGGGGGTCGATTTCCCGACCAGGGGGTCGATTTCCTGACCAGGGATTGCTTGACAATCTTCGACTTCGTCTGTCATCAAAAAACATACCATTAGTGGTGCTGTGAGGATAACCATATTAAAATCTTACTCAGCCTTGGCCTCGCTGCATTTGAATTTCTTTCCCGCTTCTTTTCTTCGACGGTTCCCAAGAAAATGGCGTGGTAAGCGTTTCCGTACTTCCTCTTCATATCATGATTTCCTTATCACGTCCATCATTAATACGGCTCCTAGGGGATCGACACCTGTCCCAAGCCTTTATTGCTTATGTATGATGACGCCGCCCATGCCACTCCTTTTGTGTACACGCTTTCCCATATGAACATGTCTCTCGGTAATCGAACGGCTTTAGGCGCTTCACCCAAAAAGATACTCGACATCTCTTTTCGATATTCCCAAGGAGAACTCCCTTTATAAACCCTAAAGGCAGTCCACAGTCATTACCTTGCGCATTTTGACTGCCTTCCTCTTTCTGTTGCTTCGACTTCTCCGGCGTTTTCACCCTTCCCCTTCTAGGCTCTTCCCATCTGGTGCTCTTCTTCTTCTCGATTATCCTCTTCTCCAACCTTCCTCATATCGATAATGGTTGATGGTAAGGCTACCTTTTGGTATTCGTGTTTCCTTTCTGACAGAGACCAACACGACCTATCGATGATTCGGCCTGACTTGAGGCTTGGCAAAGAATACATACTTCGCATCCCCACATCCACTGAGCATCCTTCATCCCCTCCGGAAGGCTTTATGACTGTTTTCCGGGATCAACTGATGGGGGGCCTCCGTTTTCCTATTCATCCTTTTATTTCTGCCCTGAGCGAATACTTTGGCATCTGCATATCTCAATTTGCTCCCAACTTCTTCAGAGAGGTTTGCGGCACCGCCATTTTATGTCGTGTGTATCGACTTCCGTTGACAGTCCAACTATTTCACCATTTTTACTCTTTTAAATGCTCGAAACCGGGAGTCTTTATGGTACAGGCGAGGCCGGGTTATAAATTTTTCTCGGACATGCCTTCTTCTAATAAGGGGTGGAAATCTCGTTTCTTTTTCATTAGGTCCCCTGAGCCCCTGGTTGGGCCCACCCAATGGTGCTTTGACATCCCTTCCAACCTCCCTATACATCAACACCAACCCTCCTGTAATGCCGCCTCAGAAGCATTACAAGGCGTGAGCGTTAGCCTTTCTGTATTTGTTTGGGCTCAGCCCCGTTCGGGCAGACATCGGGGCTCCGTTTGGAAAGACCCCGTTTTCCTCTTTACTACTCTTCGCTAAATGAAGTATCTTTCTTTTTTATCGCAGAGGCTGCAATGTTCCGAGCGTACTCCTCTGATGTTAAACGCCGATCTACCTCCTATTTGAAAACTTTAAGTGCGGAACTTACGCAAGGTTTAGCAGCTTCTTCCCGATTTGGCCCTTCTGCTTCACAGTCCACTCCTTCTGCTCCACCACCTATCCCGCCGGCGACGACCCAGGAGGAAGCTTCTTCGGCCATTCCCATGGATGTGGCTCCAGCGGAAGACCTGGCCGCTATAGGACAGGTTGATCTTCCCACTGCAGAGCAGATCGAGGAGGCCACTGAAGAACAGGTCGGGGAGGCTGCTGAAGAGCAGGTCGAGGAAAGGCGAGCTGCATCCCCCCGGCCAGCCAAACGCCTTAAACTTCAATGCAAGAGGAAGAAAGTGACTCCAGCTATTCAAGCGTCACCTCTACCTCTCCCTTCCAGCCGTCGCTCTTCTGCTGCCCTTCGCTCTTTGGAAACCCAGACTGCTACTCCCGCCCGAGAGATTAATATGGGGCTGGAGGTTCCCGTCGCGTCGCCCCACCTATCAGTCCAAGCTCCTGGTCGAGTTATAACTCCCGAGCAGGCTTCTTTCCTGCTCAAGCTTCTTCTCCCGGTCAGCTACCCTTACCTTTAGTGGATCAGCCTGGGAGCTCTGCGACTCAAACCGCCTCCCTCCCTTTAGCTGTTCCCGCGTCTACTTCTAGATCCCGGAGGAAAAGTCACAAGAAGTATTCCTTTACTGACTATTGGCGCCTGCCTTCCTCCACAGGATCAGATGCCGCCGCCGCCGCAGAAACTGCTGAAGGGGCTCCTCTCCTTGTTGCCCAGGTTGAATTAGAGGGAGACTTAGCGGCCTCCTGGTGTCACGCCCCGAGGGAGTCTCTGTCCGAAGAAATTTCGGCAGCACCTCCCCTGTACGGGTGACAATCTGAAGCATTTCTACAGACATAATATACATAGCCACAGGCGGCTGAAATGTACACACAACCACGCAGTTATATATAAAGCAACCCACTCGGCTGAACCAAAAACCAAAACACAACGAAAAATGACAGAAACCAAATACAAACCAAAACACAAAATTGCTAGCCGGCTAGGCTTGCATAACCAACAACCAATACAAAATACCACATAACAACATCAAAGCTCCAGCAGCAAAACCGGAGTACAGAACTAAACACACTGATACATAAAACAAATAAAACTTAACGAAAACTATAGTCTTCTGATGTGACGTGGGAATCGACAGTCAGGATACTCCCAAGCGACCATAACAATCTGGTACATGAAAAATATAGTGTCAACGGGGTGAGTTCAACAACTCAGCGAATACCAATGGACATGCCTAGTAAGATATATCTTAATAGCAATAAACATAGAATATAGCTTCCTAATCATATATAGGAAAAATGCAAAACTGAAAGGTAACTGAGGAAGCTGTACTCACCAGGAACTCCTATCCAGACAAAAGGGTCGTCAAACCAAGAGTGTCATAAATCCTGTATGCATGTCAAACATATGCATCCATCCAAATGCAGCATATAAGTGCAACAATCACAATCAGTATATGCATCAATGCATATTATGCCAATGACATGGTCACCCCTGACGCCAGTCAGCCATCTCACACACAATGGTGAGACCGAGTGAGTAGGGCTGTGATAACCATGTACTCTGACGTCACTACTCCTGATGAGTGACCGAGTGGACGGGATGCTGTCGGAGTACACATGTCCTCCTACCCCAAATCATAAGTGGGGGAGCGCAATGCTCTCATCTCCCGATACACCATGACGGGGAGGGATCCCTGACGTGCTACCACGCTGTGTCGCACTACTCATGAGCGGACCAACGGAGCACTGACAGAGCCAAACTGGTGTCGCCCAATCCAGTGGTTGACAGAGTCACACAGGAAAGAAGGGAGACCGACAGTAACGAAGAGGAGACTGGCTGCCGGCTCTCGAGCGTTGATCGGTGTCGTGAAGAACAAGGAGGAAGAGGAAATCGGGGTGTCAGTGGTGCTGCCAAATCACAGCAGAGGGAGCGGCTGTCTGTTGGCGCTAGGGCACCGGGGATGCCGGCGGCACCTCCGTGCGGCAGCGGCGCTATGCAGGGGTGCTCGGTGTCGCTGGCGATGTAGGTCGACAGTGGCAAATCGTCGCCGGCGCTTGGGGGAAGAAGAGAAGGAGAGGCCGGCGGTAGACTGAGATCTCTGCGGCGATGAGGCAACGGCAGAGGGAAAGGTGATCAGGCTCGGCCGGAGGTGGCTCGCGAGATTGCTCCGCGAGGGCGACTGCCCGTAGAGGAGGTGAGGCGTGCACGCAAGGAAGATGAGGAGAAGATCGGGTTTGGGAGAGGAAACCGGCGCGTGGAAGAAGGAGAAAAGGAACGGGCGGAGAAGGGAGTTAGGGCTTCTGTGCTGCGGGGAAAATCGGGAGGAGAATGAAAATAAAGAGAAAAAGAAAAAGGAAAAGAAATAAAACTTTTCCTCGCTTAAAGGGGTAGCCTAAACAGGCTTTCCCGGGGCTCGATTTTACCCCCGTAAACTCGTTCATACGGTCTCCGAAAAATTTCAAAAAAATTTCTAAAAAATCCAGAAAATTCCCTTATCATTATTCGCCATTTTTTTCGATATTTTACATTCTCCCCCACTAATAAAAATTTGGTCCCCAAATTTCGTTATCTACCATCAGCAATACTAACAGGTAAAGAGTATAAATGTTGAACGGTAAATTAAATCATATACCTCAAGTGAAAAGGTGGGGGTATCGAGCTCGGATCGTATCCTCGAGCTCCCAGGTAGACTCCTCGTCCGAATGATGCTGCCATCCGACTATAACCAGCCGGATAGTCTTGTTCCACAACTGACGCTCTTTCCGGTCCAGAATCCGTACCGGAACCTCCTCATAAGTGACGTCAGGCTGAACGACACTGTGATATCTGTCAGCACATGTGTCGGGTCGGATATATATCTCCTAAGCATAGATAAGTGGAATACATCATGAACGCTTGCCAAGGACGGCGATAGTGCTAGTCGATAAGCTACCGCTCCAGTCCTTTCCATGATTTGGAAAGGGCCAATGTATCGCGGAGCTAGCTTACCTCTGAAGTCAAATCTCTTCACCCCTTTCGTGGGTGAAACTCGCAGAAATACATGGTCGCCTACAGAGAACTCTAAGAGTCTCCGACTCCGGTCTGCATAACCCTTCTGGCGGTCCTACGCCTCTGACATCCTCCGTCTGATAGCACGGATCAACTCTGCCTCATGCTGAGCTCTATGAGGTCCCAACAACTGGGCCTCCCCAACCTCATCCCAGAGGGTGGGTGTCCGACAAGGCCTACCATACAACGCTTCAAACGGTGCCATCTGGATAGCTAAATGCAAACCGTTGTTGTAGGCGAACTCTACCAATGGCAAATGGTCCTCCCAACTGCCTCCAAAATCCAATACACAAGACCTCAGCAAGTTCTCTAGAGTCTGAATGGTCCGCTCTAACTGTCCATCTGTCTGCGGATGGAAAGTTTTACTAAAACAGAGCTGATGCCCAAGGCCTGCTGCAGACTCTGTCAAAAACGAGACGTGAACCGGGGGTCTCTATCCGAAATAATAGTCAACGGGACACCACGTGATCTGATGATCTCCCGGCAAAACAGATCTACCAATCGATTCAGGAAATCAGTCTTCCGGATTGCTAACGAGTGCGCGAATTTGGTTAATTGATCAACGATTACCCAGATCGCGTCATGGCCTCGTCGTGTCCTCGGCAAACCTACCACAAAGTCCATGGTAATGTGTTCCCATTTCCACTCGGGAATAGGAATCCGCTGAAGTAAACCGGCAGGTCTCTGATGCTCGGACTTCACTTGCTGATAGACAAGACATCTTGCTACAAATTTCGCGATGTCTTTCTTCATACCGTTCCACCAGTAGGAATGCCTCAAATCTCAACACATGCGGGTTCCGCTTGGGTGGATCGTAAATCGAGAGCGATGAGCCTCCTGAAGTAGCTCCGACAAAATCGGGTGAGACTGAGGTATGCATAACCTGCCTCGGAAGTATATTATACCCTCCTCGTCTCGTGTGAACTCGGTCTGCTGCCCAGAAGCTATCTGACTGCCAATGAACTGCAAATGCTGATCACCAGCCTGAGCCTCTCGGATCCTCGTCCTGATCGACGACTGAGCAACCATGGTAACCAGAATACCCTGCTCTGTCTGTCCCTACTCCTCAAGGTCTAACTCGAAGAAACCCTGAACCAAGTTTGTAATTGAAACTCGGTGGCAAGCCAAAGTCCCTTTGGATTTCCTGCTGAGTGCATCGGCAACCATATTAGCTTCCCCCGGGTGATAGCTAATGGTACAATTGTAATCCTTCAGGAATTCCATCCATCTCCTCAGTCGGAGATTAAGTTTCTTTCTAAGTGAACAGATATTTGAGATTCTTATGGTCAGTGAGAATCTCAAATGTAACACCGTACAGATAATGCTGCCAAATCTTCAAGGCAAAAATAATGGCGGTCAACCACAAGTCATGTACTGGGTAGTTCTCCTCATGCTCCTTCAACTACCGAGAAACATAGGAGACTACCGTGCTGTGCTGCATCAGAACAGCGCCCAATATCCTGTAGAGATGCGTCGGTATAGAACACAAATCCATCCTCTCCAGAAGGTATAACCAAAATCGGAGCCGACACTAGTCTCCGCTTCAGCTCCTGGAAGCTGGTCTTGCAATCCTCAGTCCAAGAGAACTTCACGCCTTTTCTGGTCAGGCGTGTAAGTGGCATAGCAATCCTAGAGAAACCCTCAACGTATCTCCGGAAATATCGAGCCAAACAAAGGAAGTTGCGAGTCTCCTCTATAGACCCCGTCTACTCCCAACGGTAACAACCTCTATCTCCTGTGAAACCACGGTATACTCCTATTGGTGGCCGTGTGTCTCAAACATCTCACAGAAGACAACCAAAATACGCACTACTGATCTTCACATATAGACGTTTCCGTCAAAACATCTCTAGAACTATGCGAAGATGGTGTACGTGACTCACCTCGGATCTGAAATAGATCACAACATTGTCAACAAAGACAATGGAAACTGATCCAACATCCTAGGAATACCAAATCATCGAGTCCATGATAACATCTAGGGCACTATTAGCCTAAATGATAAAACCAAGAACTTATAATGTCCGTAAATCAGACATCCTCAACCATAAGATCCCCGACAACAAGTCAGGAAATCTGATCACCAACGATATAAATCACCAAAGAATAGATCCTCCAGTGTGAGAGCAATGCTCCATCACACGAAATACCACATATGTGGGAGCAACGCTCTACCACAAGAAATCCTCCATATGTGGGAGCAACGCTCCACCACAAATAATCTGAAATATGTATCTACAATAAATATGGGAGCAATGCTCCACCACAAGCAATTCGCAATATGTGGGAGCAACGCTCCACCACAAACAATACATAAGTGCCCAAGACACCTAACTATCCAGCTAGAGACTGTACGAGATCTCTCTACCACAGATCACTGTGGGTAGTCAAAGGTATAACCACCCAGTAAATATATCAAATCATTTGTCAACTCTCTCAACATCCTAGTGGATCACCCACCAATAGGAGAATTAATTGACAGGGTAATGCAACAAATGACATAATGCAGACACTTCACATCCTGCATTCAACATAAGTAGAATCATCATGCTGCTACCAACAATACACCTGGCACACGTGCACACACAACATATGTATGATCGACATAATCCTCCAATTAATACACACCAAACATACTCATAACACAGGTAAATAAATCAGTGTGATACCTCCAACATTACATACCGAACCAGTGTGCATAAGTCATCGTAGGTATAATCGACAATACACCTCAACAACACTCACTTGACATATATACACCTATGCCAAGAATATAATCAACGTAATACTTCTAACAAATCATAATCGACACCAGTGTACACACAGAACAAATATAATGAACAAGATACCCGAATATTACACCAAACACATGTGTACATATCACAACACATAGATTTAATCGACAAAATACCTCCAATAAACCAATCAGACACATACGCCTAACCACTCGGGTATAATCTACTAGAAACCCACAACAATCATAACTGGAAAAGTATACACCCACCACATGCAATTAGACCGTCCATCAAAGAGCTCCTACAACACATAATAATCAAGTGTATAAACTACATAGGTATGTATAATCAGCATATTTAATACAATCTACCACACAAACCCTATGCTACCTACTCTCATGGTTTAGGGGTATAACTAAATAAAATCTAACATAAAGATCATACAGGAAAACGCAATCATAGACAATCCAACTAGGTACTACAGTCTAAAATTAAAGTCCACATGGAATAGGATACATCGATCCTCTATAGACTGACCCAAATCGACAATGGTATACGATCAATTCAGTCTTTTCCACGTCAGTACAAGTCATGTACTCAAATGTGCTCTAGATACCTAACTAAGCATAAATAATCCAAGGATCAACATTTTTATTAAAATAAAGTAAGTCGATCCCTTGCTGATCGAACCAACCAAAACAATAAATCAGCGATCGACTATCTAAATCTAACAAATGTACGTTAATCCTCCGCAATCACAAAGGTATATCAATCTATGACTACCCAAGTCAACAAATGTAAATCAGTATTCTACTGACCGATCTAACAAGAGTAATTCAATATTTACTGATGAAATTAACTAAGATAAAATGATATATTATTGGCTAGGTCAACATAAAGATATAGATACTATCCACTACCCAGCTAATAATAGCAGAGGCTGGTATGTGCCTCAATCTGCTAAACAACTAGTGATAACAGAAACTAAAAACTACTGGTGTATGATATGAAAAATCATCAGAAACTGTAACCCTTAATCTCTATTAAGGTCGATCATCATCAGTGGCTAACCCATCACATGTAATATGGCTACAACATCAGACAGAGACCAGATACAAAGTGCTATTACATGTCATAACTATCACAGTCAACAATGCATACACTAACAAAATAGTAGGATAACAGTATACCAACATACCTCCTATAGCTTGGAGATGTCCTGCTGTTGCCATGTCCTAAAATCCGAAAAGTCACATCGAGAAAACTAAAACACGAAATCCGAAACACAGGAAAATAAGACTCGTAAGCCGAGCTCTGAAACCAATAAATTTGTATCAAATAAATCTCGAAAATCCAAAACACAGCAAGTATCGTATACCTGCTCTGATACCACTAAATTGTCACGCCCCGGGGGAGTCTCTGTCCGAAGAAATTTCGGCAGCACCTCCCCTGTACGGGTGACAATCTGAAGCATTTCTACAGACATAATATACATCAGCCACAGGCGGCTAGAATATACACACAACCACGCAGTTATATGTAAAGCAGCCGACTCGGCTGTACCAAAAACTAAAACACAACAGAAAATGACAGAAACCAAATACAAACCAAAACACAAAACTGCTAGTCGGCTAGGCTTACACAACCAACAACTAATACAAAATACCACATAACAACATCAACGCTCCAGAAGCAAAACCGGAGTACAAAACTAAACACACTGATACATAAAACAAATAAAACTTAACGGAAACTATAGTCTTCTGATGTCACGTGGGAACCGACAGCTATGATACTCCCAAGCGACCATAACAATCTGGTACTTGAAAAATATAGTGTCAACGGGGTGAGTTCAACAACTCAGCGAATACCAATGGACATGCCTAGAAAGACTTGAAAAATATTTAACGATTTCTCTTGCAGCACTGCTCGACAAAGTAGATCCATTATCCCCATTATCTTTTGCATCAAGTGTAATATGAATATGAAATCAAAAGACTTCATCACTATTCACCACGGATATGGTTAGAAGACCCATCATCCACCATACTTTCTAGTACGGTAATCATAGAACTATACATATCAATCATGCTACAAATTAAGTCAAAATTAAAACTCCAATGAATCTTTTCAAGTTGTAGTAAATTTTCAATTTAATTGCATCCTCTATCTGTATCATGTTCACTAATAGCTACTATATGCACAATTGCAATTCTTTGAGCATAATGTAACTCAACATGGCATTTAGGAGATGCATTACTGATATTACAAATGTAACTCAATTTTGAAAAGAATAACCAAATGGATACATCTTTTTCAGCAACTGCGATTAATGATAGTTGAAGTTGATGAACATAACAATGTACATAATATGCATGCGAACAATCTTTCAAGAAAAAAGCTTGTAATTTATTCGAAAAGCTACTCATATTGCTCGTACCGTCATATCCTTATCCATGCATGGTGTGGATATGCAAGTCACAACGACCAAGAGCATCAGATATTTCTTTTTTAAGTATTACAGCAATTGTATCAATCACATGTACAATGACAAAGAACCGCTCTAGTAAAAAGTCATAATATCTATAAATCTTAAGTAGATTAAGGTTAACCAGATACTTAACCAGATTTGAAAAGTCTAAGTGGATCATGGTTGACTAGATACTTGACGATTGAAAGTCTAGCATGAAGTTAGCATGGGACGAAAAGTCTAAGTGAGTCACGGTTCACCAAACATTTAGTGATTGGAAGTCAAACAGGTAGTTGACAAGAAAAAAGTCCAAGTGAGTCACAATTGATTGGACACTTGATAGTCAGAAGTCTAATAGGGAATTGACATGATGCATAAAGTATCGGCAAATCAAGATTGACCAGATTCTAGGTAAAGATGAAGTCTCAGCAGGTTAGATCGATAGGATATTAGGCAATGAGAAAGTCCTGACAGATTAAGATTGACCAGATGCTAAGTAATTGGAAGTCTCGGCAGGTCAAGGTTGACCAAATGTCAGGCAAAGGAAGTCTTAATAGATTCATCGATCGCTCTATAAAGAGCGGGGGTCTCTCCCATTCACTTCACCACCCACCTGCTTCGATCAAGATGATGATCAAGCCCGCGTGTGTCTTCTTATGCTCGGTGACCGTGCTGCTCCTGCTGGTCGGAACTCCGACGGCGGTGGAATCAGCGACGTGTAACGTGTCGCAGTTGTCTCCCTGTGCCGACGCATTCTCAAGCAGGAGTAAGCCGTCAAGCCAATGCTGCGCAGTGGTCAGGTCCCAAAGCTCCTGCTTCTGCCAATACCTGAGGGACCCCAACCTGGCTCCCTACATCAGCCGAGGCCGGCAGGTGGTTGCCTCCTGCGGAGTGTCCATTCCGAGCTGCAAGTAGTTGCAGCCTCGATCGATATCTCATCGTCTTCGTCTTAACTATTGCCGCATACGTATCTACTAAATAAAAAAGAAAGACACGGCTCTGTGTCATGTATGTGTGGGCGACTAGCTCTATCTCGATATCTATCTATGCACTTCATCTACAGAATAGTTTGGTTGCTTTTAATTTGTAGCACCGTCTCAAAAACGCACCAGAATTTAGATGAGAAAGGAGTAACAACAGAATCACTTTGCTAAACTAAAACTTTGATGTTGAGGAACTAAAACTGAAAACTAGTTCATCACGACCAACGTCATTGTCATTGATCCGGTGTCCTGGTGTCAGGGGCGCCGATCAGATGAAGGGGATCGGCGGCGATAGCTCTTAGGCGCGGGGTGAGCGATCGGCGGAAGGCTCCGATAGTCACGGGTGTTGTGAGTGACTGACTGGTGAAGCGAACAGAATATGGGAGTTCATACATTTCCCTTCTGCTTAGGCCGATCAGCCACCACATGCTGGACAGCCTGCGGTCTTGATTTGTGGTGAGGACGTACTCCTTCGGCTCGAGGTCCTCTTGGCGGTTGATGGCTGGTTGGTTGCCTCCGCTCGACGAGCGCCAGCGGCTCGGCCGGTGATTCTTTTCTTCTTGCCGCCTGGGCTTCCTCCACATTGATGTATTCATTGGCTTTATGCAGTATATGGTCGTTGCTGCGAGGCGACTTTCTAATGTGCGAGCGGAAGAAATCGCCGTCCACAAGCCCTTGTGTGAACGCATTCATCATGGTCTCCGAGGTGACTTTCGGGATATCCATGACCTCCTGGTTGAAGCGTTGGATGTAAGCTCGGAGCGTCTCCCTCGGACCTTGTTTTATGGCGAACAAGCTGACACTGGTCTTCTGGTAGCGTCTGCTGCTCGCGAAATGATGAAGGAAAGCCGTACGGAATTCTTTGAATCTTGTGATCGATCCGTCCGGCAGCCTCTGGAACCACTGTTGCGCCGATCCCGAAAGGATGGTGAAAAATACCCTACACTTTACACCATCTGTATATTGATATAAAGTGGCCGTGTTGTCGAACTTACCCAGATGAGCATCCGGGTCGATGGTCCCGTTATATTCTTCGATCGTCTGGGGCGTGTAGTGCCTTGGCAGTGGATCCTGAAGAATGGTCTCTGAAAACTGTCGATTGATCCGCTCGGGGGATGACTCAGCCCGAGGCGCCTTCCCCTTCATAGCATCCCGTACGGGCATTTCATCAGATGACCCTTGATTTACCAGTGTCAGCTCGGGCGGAGTCTGGAATAATGCCCGATGAAACAGAATAGGGGCGGGCGGCGGGTCTCTTGGTGTGCTGGTCTGCCCCTTGTTCTGTGCCCAGGTAGAGTATTGTTCTAGCCGGTCCTCCATTGCCGCTCGGCCACTAAAAACCGAGGCGGCCTGCTGCGCTATCCTCTCGGCCTGTGCCTTCTGTTGTTGCTCGACCATCTTCGTAGCTCGCGCTTGGATGAGTACGTCGAGCTCCTAGGGAGAGAGCGTCACCATGAGTTGACGTCCAGCTTCTTCCATCTTCTCTGCTCGGATTCAGGTGCGTTCCCACAGACGGCGCCAATTTGATCCTGTCCGAGCTGTGAGTTGATGAAAGCTGGGGACGTGGCGCTCTCTGCTGGCTCCGCATAGACGCCAGGATGAGGTGGACCTCCGGCGAACCTGCAACAAAGTCGGGCCGGGAAGGGGTTCCCGGCGACGACTCTCCGACGCTCAAGTCAGGCGAAAAGAAAGCTGAAGCAAAATAAGGAGAACTGTAGCTACAATATCGTTGATTGCATACCTCCGTCGAAGTCTGAGGGTCCTTATATAGGCCCCCGGGGAGGCGCGTGCACGGTCATCGACGCGTGCGCGCTTCCCCAAACATACCTCCAAATGGATGTGTCAGAAAAGTACGTCTGACGCCATACCGCAACCGTCCGAACATATCTCTGACATGACAGTGGAAATTTCTACCGTACGATTCTCTGTCTGGTCCGGCCGCCGACCATGCTGTCTGTCGGTGGCTCAGCTAGGTCGTAGGCCGACGTAGGCACTATTCATCCGAGCATATGACCGAGCGGCCCACTCGCTCAGCCCCGCCTGCGTCCCCCCGGACGACCAGTATGGCCGAGGCGCATTCCCGCTCGGCCCGACCAGTATGGCCGAGCGTCTCTCCCGCTTGGCCCGATAAAAGACAGAAGGTGCGGAAGAGTACAAAGGCGACGACCACAGATATCCTTCTCGAGATATGTGCCATCGACAGACAGCATGGTCGGCGGCCGTACCAGACAGAGAATCGTACGGTGGAAGTTTCCATTGTCATGTCAGAGATATGCTCGGACGGTTGCGGTATGGCGTCAGACGTGCTTTTCTGACACATCCATTTTGAGGTATGTTTGGGGAAGCGCGCACGCATCGATTAGCGTGCACGCGCCTCTCCGAGGGCCTATATAAGGACCTCCAGACTTCGACGGAGGTATGTAGCTACAGTTCTTATTTTGCTTCAGCTTTCTTCTCACCTGCTTTGAGCGTCGGAGGGTTGTCGCCGGGAACCCCTTCCCGGCCCGACTTTGTTACAGGTTCACCGGAGGTCCACCTCATCTCGATGTCTATGGGGAGCCAATAGAAAACACCACGTCCTTAATTTTCATCAACTCACAACTCGGACAGAATCAGTCATCATGAAATGGAATTTTGTCTCTCTAATCTGACAAAAGCAGCTCTCCGTCTGTATCATACAGTAAATGATTAATCTCGGCTTGTTGACAGGCCAACCAATGTGCAAAGTCTTCATCGTTATGTTCCTTAATCAACTCTTTTTCCATGATGGGACCCAATTAGAAGATAGATTCAAACTTAGTCCCTTAGTAGAAAGTGATTTGTCTATTTGCTTCTCTAAGTTTAACTTCTTTGACTGTGTTTTGTAGAGTTGACTGGGTCAATGCTTTAGTCGGCGTGTGGTTTGATGATTGATCCCCTTGCTCGATTAGTGAACCAGAGACTTGCTTTGGTCTGTTTATGAAAAAAAAAAAAGATCCAATAAGTTTGCTATAAATTTGCCTTTTGTTTATCTACATATATACTTATATCAGTTCAATAGTTTTTGGCCACGTTTGATGTATCTTTCAAGTTTGGCAGATCTACAAAGCAATTAAGAGTATTATGAAAAGGAAACATGCACCACAAATCATTAAGATTTATGCGAAAAATCTTTCCAAGTGAAGGATAAAAGGCCACGGCATCAACGAGAGAAGTCAAGATTTGCTTCTAAAGTTTGCTATACGTCAATTTCATGTTGTGTTGTAAGTTGTCTGTGAAACTAAACGAACCATTTGGATTATGTTAACTTGATTAAAGTTTTACTGTTCAATTTCTTGTTAAAACATATCACTGAGTTCTACAATGTATTCTTACAGTATGATGCATGAGAATTGAGACGATCAACTCATAGCGAGTCTTGACGGCACAATCACATCATCTAAGAATCTCGTATAATATTATATTATCATGATCAGAAGGGACGTAACTAGGATTTAAAACTACCCAAAATTGATCGTCGACTATAATTTACACAATAAACTAATTAATTTTAAAATATAAATAAAATAAAAAAAATACGTTATCCTATTTGAAATCTGCGAAGTGGTGCAGTGGCTCCGGTGAACGACGATTCTTGATGAAGATAGCCTCCTGAAGATCTAGAAGAACCTTTCCATGATTCTGTGCACAGTAAGACAAACCAACAAAGCGTTAGTGACCTAAGACCAGGGTGGAGATCCCTGGCTAGGTCCTCCGACGCTCAAGTCAGTTTCTCTCTCAAGGGTGGATGAAGAGGAAGAAGAACAGTAACTGAAGTACTTTGAAACAGAGTTTAGATGCTAGAATTTGCTTACCTTGCCAATGGAGAGGATTCCTCTTTTTATACTACCTCTGCAACTTCGTAGTCATAAAGTAATCCCCAGTTTGTTATAGTTTGTTAGGAGATGAAGTCATCTCTTAAGCTTTGTGCAGTAACCTTTTTAAGGAATCTTTTTTTACCCTAAATGTACCTCTTTTATCGTTTACGACTTATATTTATGATGATTTATGCATATGAACACATCATTATAACTGAAGAAGCTTTTATAAGATATTTCCCGCCAAATTTACCAGGCCATCATACTTATATACTTCTATTAAGCATGTCTCGACCGATCGTTCAAGCCGGTCTTGTATATATTGAGAATACCTTCTGCTAAGCATGTTTCGGCCGAGAATGTTCATGAACTTTATAAGACTGAGTGCCCTTACGCTCGATCGGGTTCTACCTAGCCGGGCACATAGAACCCGGCCGGGCACATAGAACCCGGTCGGGCACATATACACACACTTGTGCTTGCTAGGCTTTCAATCGGCCGGTGATATATTAAAAGCTTCCATAAGGCTAAATATCTTTATGCTCGGTTGGGATTTTCTTGACCGAGCAAGTGTAAGCACATAGGTGCTCGCCGACCCTCACTCGATCGGTAATATACTACGAGCTTCTATAAGGCTAAGTACCTTTACGCTCGGTCAGGCTTTGTCTGACTGAGCGTGTGTAGGCACATTGATACTCGCTCGGCCGATAATATACTAGTAGCTTCTATAAGGCTAAGTACCTTTATGCTCAGTCGGACTTTGCCTGTTCGAGCGCATGAAGGTACCTTGGTACTCGCTCGGCCTTAGCTCGGTCGGTAATATACTACGAGCTCCTATAAGACTAAGTACCTTTACGCTCGGTCAGGCTTTGCCTAACCGAGCGCGTGAAGGCACCTTGGTACTCGCTCGACCTTAGCTCGGTCGGTAATATACTACGAGCTCCTATAAAACTAAGTACCTTTACGCTCGGTCGGGCTTTGCCTAACCGAGCGTGTGAAAGCACCTTGGTGCTCGCTCGGCCTTCACTCGACCGATAATGTAGTACGAGCTTCTATAAGGCTAAGTACCTTTACACTTGGTCGGGCTTTGCTTGACCAAGCGCGTGAAGGCACCTTGGTGCTCGCTCGGCCTTCACTCAGTCAATAATGTACTACGAGCTTCTATAAGGCTAAGTACCTTTACAGTCGATCGGACTTTGCCTGACCGAGCATGCGAAGGCATATTGGTGCTCGTTCGGCCTTAACTCAGTCGGTAATATACTACGAGCTTCTATAAGGCTAAGTACCTTTATGCTCAGTCGGGCTTTGCCTGACCGTACGTGCGAAGGCACCTTGGTACTCGTTCGGCTTTCACTTGATCGATAATGTACTACGAGCTTCTATAAGGCTAAGTAACTTTATGCTCGGCAGGGCTTTGCCTGACCGAGAACGTGTAGGTATATGGTGCTCGCTCGGCCTTCACTTGGCCGGTAATATACTACGAGCTTCTATAATAGCTAAGTACCTTTACGCTTGGTCGAGGTTTGCCTGACCGAGCGCGTGAAGGTACATTGTCTATATACCTCTCCTATCCTTCTCGATCATGAGTCCTTCTTCATCCGACAGGTCGACCTATCATAACCTGTATCACTAGTCTCCCCTTCAAGTCTAGTCAAAGGAGGTATAACCGACTGACTAGATACGAATTTTAATTTTATTTATTTGCTCTATTTGCCTAACTTATTTTTTTTTACCTTGAGAATCGCACGGTTTTTCAAAATTGTCTCTTTGATAATTGGTTCTTCAACATAAAGAGAATGTCAAAGGAGCTCGAAGATATGACATCTCAGCAAATGATTTGGTCTATTTTGTCTATCATAAATGTCTCTTTATGGGTAATTACCACGTAGCACTTTTTTCCTATTTCTTGAAGCAACCTTTAACATGTTTCTTTATCGACGTCCTATCATATGCCCCTTAGCAAATCAACGCTTCTCCCATCGTGAGCTGTTTCATTTTGACGGAGATCCTTATACCCTCTTAAACCCTAAATCTTTTTAATTTCTTTACTCTTCGTCTTCCTCAACTCATTTCCTGGCGCATCTCTTTTTTGACCTTCTTCAACATTCTGCGCTTCTTCATGTTCCCTGACCTTCTTCTGTTATCTTTCATCCTTAAGGACCTAGTAAGTTACCTATCCCTTAAGTGTTTTTGTTTTTCACCATGGCTGAGGAGTTACTAGCTCCTTGGTACGCTCTGACTCATTCCTCCTTTAGTATCGATGATCAAATTTCTATTCGCTCTCAATATGAAATCCCTAAAGAATATCGCATCAAGGTCCCGCAACCTGATGCTCATCCCCATCTTCCTCCTGATAACTATGTTTCCTTCTTCAAAGATCAATTAGCGGCAGGCTTACACTTCCCTATTCCTTCCTTCTTGTTAGAAATAAACCAGTATTTTGATATCCCTTTACAATAATTTTCTCCAAATGCTTTTAGATATCTATGTGAGTTATATATGTTATTCCGCCTTTTCAGTATCCCCCCTACTCCTCAAAACTTCTTCATGTTTTCCTATCCCCAAAAATCAGAGTCGGGAGTATTCCTTTTTCAATCTCGTCCTAAGATGGTGTTCTTCACAGACATGCCTTCCTCCAACAAGGGTTGGAAATCGTGCTTCGTATTTATAAAATTTCCAAGACCTGTTACATGGTCTACCGCATGACAATCTTCTTTCCCTCCTCTTCCTGATGTAAAAGAACTTCATCAACAGTCGGCCTTCTCTGATTATTACAATAGATTACTTAGTCACCACTTTTACATCCATAAATGGCTACGTAATGATCTTCTATATCTTTTTGGCCTGAGCCTGTTCAAAAAATATTGCAATGTTCCTTTGGTAAGTCTTTACACTTCAGCCATTACTCTTTTACTAACTAAAATACTATTTTTATTTGTTGAAGTGGATGTTGTATTTAGAGCTTTGGTTGACAAGGAAATCTGTCTGGAAGAGGAGGCATTACTAGCCAAGGAACAGGAGCTCAATACAGAGCTTAACGCCGCATCAACTCAAACTTCTGATGCTCCTTTGCCTGAACCCTCTACCCAACCTACGCTCGCTTCTAGTTCTTACACCACCTCTGGGGAGACATCCACAAGTTTACCTCCTATGCCGGAGGATGCCCTTTTGGAGCTACCAAAACAGGCACCGGAAACTACTCCTACCAGAAAATGCCCTAGGCAGAGGTTAACCTTAGCACCCCTCCCCAAGAGACGGGCTATCTCTGTTCCTGAGGATATACCTGTAGGAGATATTCAACCCACTTCTCCCGAACCTACCTTATCTTCCTTATACCCTATGCTCGCTTACCAACTTATTCAACCACTGGAAGATCCTCCCATTCAAAGTGTCAGTTTGGATCCTGAGTTCATGATGACATTCCCAGAACTAATTCCTTTACCTAACCAAGGAACTCTAGGTCCTCCTATTCTTCTCTTCTCTCCTCCTTCACTTCACAGTTCTTTATCATCCTCCTACACATCTTCTTCCACCCTTCCACTATTATTGGGGGATTGTTTGACCATCGTTTGGGCAGAGGCCTGCCAACAATTTGAAAAACTCACCTCTGCTGAGTTGGCTGATAAGTTTTCTTTTGAGGAAACTAAGGTAACATACCCTTCGTCTCTTTGTTTTTTCATTAATGCATTATAACAATAACTTTCCTTTCTATATGAGTGTGGCACGCCAATTATATGATCTGTCTCAAGAAAATGACACACTGAGGCAGTAAACCCCTGGAGTGTCCTCTTCTCACGCCTCTAGAGAACTAGCGAAGTTATCTAGCCAGCTATAAGAGACCCGCAAACTTCTTGAGGCAGAATCTAAAAATTCGAGTAAATGGAAAGCTTCTACAGAGAATTTTGAGTCTCAAGTTAAATTAGAGGCTAACCTTCGCTTTGAATTGTCATCCAAGCTAGATAAATATATCACCAAGAATGCTCAATTATATTCTCAGTTATAGGCACTAAAGGATGCTCATGCTTTAGAATTGGCTAATAAAACCTCTAATTTGCAATCTAAGGACTCTGAACTAAACCTTCTACATTTATCCTTAACCACAGCTCAAGCGAATATTTTCTCCAAAGAGTCTGAATTGAAAACCTCTCAGGATGCTCTAGCGGATTATCAAGTGGGCGAAGATGAACTATTTGAAAAGAGGAAAAGAATGTTGGTGCGGTTAGAACTAACGATTTAACCCAGGTTTTGATGAATGACAAATCAAGTTAAGTTAGTCTGTTGTTGTCTAACACTCTGATCGAGTGTGCAGAAGAAGTCCAGACAGGTCGACGGGCTGACCGGATGTCTGGCACGAAGCCCAGCTAGGTCGACGGGCTGACCGGATAGCTGGCAAGAAGTCCAAGCGGGTCGACGGGATGACCGGACGCTTGGCGAGAAGTCCAGCTAGGTCGATGGGCTGACTGGATAGCTGGCGAGAAGTCCAGACGGGTCGAAGGGCTGACTTGACGTCTGGCAGGTGAGTAAAGGTAAGTCACTGGAAGGGAGTGACTGTGAGGACGCGTTCCCGGGAAGGGAACATTACGCGTCGATCTGGCTTAGATCCATTTCGGATATCTAAGTCGAGATCGTGACTAGATTCTGGTCTCGGGAAGACGGAATCTAAGTCATACTTTTTCATGTCAAACTCATGAACTGTGCTAACACTTTGTTTTGCAGGAAATTTATTATACTTGCCTCGGACTAACCTTGTCTTGCAAGAGAAGGACCTGTTCTGGAGAAAGGTGGTCCGGGCGCCCGGAGGGGATCCAGGCGCCCGGAGGTCCGGGCGCCCGGGAGGCAAGTTTTATCCTGATTGCGCGTCGCCACGTGGAGCTCACTGGTTGGACCTGCCAGGTATCACCAGGGCGCCTGGAAGGGATCCGAGGCGCCCTGAGCTTCATATAAAAGAAGGGGCAAGGGTAGAGCTTCAATATGAACTTAGAATCCAAGATCTGCTACTCTGTGCTCTTGCGACGCCACGAAAAGCTCTCCGACTCAGTGCTGGTTTTGTTTTAATTCTATTGTCGGTATTTTCTTTATCTGTTAATTTTTGTACTTAACTCTGTAATATTCGAATTGATAGTGATTGCCCAACGAAAGTACTCACGGAGTACGGGCCTTCGAGTAGGAGTCGTCACAGGCTCCGAACGAAGTAAAAACACCGTGTTCATTTGTCTAAGTTTTTATTCCGCTGCGCTTAACTCTTATTAACGCTGTTTTTCGAATCGATATTCACCCCCCCCCCCCTTCTATCGACGTTTCACGATCCAACAAAGAATACTTTTAGCATCTCCTAAATTCAATGCTCCTATTGCTGCTTTAATTGCCAGAGCTTTCACTCATGGGGTTGAGGGGGGTATAAACCAACAAAAAGAAAAAGGACATATAATTTCTGATCTTCCAGCCAATTTCCTTGATCTTCAAAAATTGTTTGATACCATACCTCCTGATTTGTTCCCCAAGCTGATCTAACTTTTGTTCTAGTTTTCAACATGCTTTTATAATGTAGAACAATTCTGAATATTAATCTTTTCTTATGGTATTTTACCTATTCGTACAATTTGTTTTTGTCCTTATTTGAGAGTATTCAGAGATTTGCATGACGTTATGCTAATTGTAGTTGATTTGGTTCCATTACTGAAGGGGTGAGTTATTATTTTTAATCGGAATTGATATATTTTAACATTCACTTAGATTTGTTTTATTGCATTTGGGGTTATCATTTATTAATCTCCTACAAGCATATTATCTTTATTTTAATCTATACATTATTTCTTGATAATAATTTTTTGTTAAACCTTTACTGGTCGGGCAAGTTCATTCTGTATTTAATTTCCATTGAACTTAATACTCGATCGACCTTTCATGACTGGTCAAGTTTAGACATATATGTACATATATCCTTAACTAACCTTTGAACTCGATCATCCAGTAATCTTAAGACCCGATTAGTTGATACTGTCCGACCGAGTTTATACATACATATGCATATTTTGAAATAGCCTTAAGATTCTATCGGTCGGTAATGGTTGACCTAGTTTACAATACAAGAAGCATATAATTTTTATTTTATGTAAATATTCAGTCTTTCTCAGGATCTTGAAACTTTTAAGTTTAACCTTGGTATTGGCTTTAAAATCTTGGGAACATAATCATTCGTATCGGTTATTAATACCATTTTTCTATTGATGACACGTGTACCCATGACATCTGGAATGTACCTATTTCATTATGTTCGCCGCCTTATCAATCCATCCAATGACTCCTCTTTGACCTCGCTTTTTTTCTTACTTTGTTCTAACGTTCCTTCTTAAAACACCTTTTTCGATACCCTGCTAAGGTTTTTAAAGAGAAAAAAGAGGAAAATCCCTAACACTTCATCTTCTTCCTCTAGTGTGCATATTTCTTATTCTTCGCCTTCCACTAGTTATTCTTCTTGTTCCCACTAATCCTTCAATGTCGATCCCCGATGACTGGTACACTCTATGTGTTAGGACCAAAAATAGCTAGAGGGGGGGTGAATAGCTCGTCGCTCGGTAGTTACTCGGCGTTGCTTGTTTCTTCTAAGATGTGCAGCGGAAAATACAGAAACAAATCACACAACGCTAACACGGTTGGTTTACTTGGTATCCACCTCACAAGAGGTGACTAGTCCAAGGATCCACACCACGCACGCACCCTCCACTATGAAAACACTCCTTTTCGGTAACTACCAAGGGCGGAGAAGCCCTACAAGACTCTCAGTACAAGAAGAAAGGAAAGGGAAACAAAATACAAGCGCAAAGCTTACAATGAGTACAGAAAACCCTAACCCTAGCTTTTCTTCTTGCCTTTGATCCGCCTCTTGACTTGGAAAGCTTCCAAGATCCTTCAAGAACTGACGATCTGATCTTTGAGAGCGCTGTGGAGGAGTTGGCGAGAGATCTGGAGTGAATCGGTGAAGTAATACCGAAGGAAATGAACGCCTGCGGCTTAAATCGACGCTAACGGTCGAATCCCGATCGATTGGAATGCTCCCAATCGACCGGGGAGGCTTTGGATCGATCCACGGATCGATCCAGAGCACCTCTGTGCTCTGGAAAAACTTCTGGATCGATCCACGGATCGATCCAGCACTTATCGCGCAAAGCAGCAGCGTCCCAATCGATCCACTGATCGATTGGGACCTCTGGATCGATCCACCGATCGATCCAGAGGGGTTCTGTTCGCGGGGACTCACCGGATTGATCGGTGGATCGATCCACTGATCGATCGAGATGTGCTGGATCAATCCACGGATCAATCCAAACCTGCTGGATCAATCCACGGATCAATCCAAACCTGCTAGATTAATCGGCTGATCAATCCAGATCTTGGTTTTTGCCCAAAACCAAGCCCAAAGCCCCCTAAACCAACATCTAGTCAACCATGACTTGTTGGTACATAAGACCTAGCATCCGGTCACCCTTGACCAGCTAGGACTCTCTCACCAAGTGTCTGGTCAATCCCTTTGACCCACTTGGACTTTTCTCTTCTTGCCAAGTATCCGGTCACTCCCTAAGACCTACTTGGACTTTTCTTCCTCGTGCCAAGTATCCGGTCAATCCCTTTGACCTACTTGGACTCTCACCAGAAGTCTGGTCAACCTTGACCCATCTGGATTCCTCTTGCCTGGCTTCACTCACCAGGACTTTCCCAATTGCCTAGCTTCACTCACTAGGTCTTTCACCTGGCTTCACTCACCAGGATTTTCCTCTTGCCTAGCTTCACTCACTAGGACTTCCCAATTGCCTAGCTTCACTCACTAGGTCTTTCACCTGGCTTCACTCACCAGGATTTTCCTCCTGCCTAGTTTCACTCACTAGGACTTCCCAGTCAAGTATCCGGTCATCTTTGACCTACTTGACTCTTCTGCAATCAACCTTGCATTGTCAAACATCGAAACTCAAACCAAAACTCAAGCTTGGTCAACCAGGTCAACCTTGACCTGAGGGATATTGCACCAACAATCTCCCCCTTTTTGATGTTTGACAATACCAACACTATCACTTACAATACCACATGTAAGTTAGGCTAATCCCATAGCCTAAACCTTCTTCATGCCACTAGGTAATGAATACATAAGTTAGGCCCTTCATTCTCCCCCTAAGAGGGCACACTCCCTCTAGGTAACGAAAGCCTAACTTACACCCATTCACAGGTCCTTTCATTCTCCCCCTATTGGCACACATCAACCCATCTTTGGGCACACATCAACCCATGCCCCAATTTTGGTTACACATCAACAAATCCATTTGTTGACGACTCTCCCCCTGAAGAGTTGCTCATCGTTGTTCACAACATCACTCGTTGTGATCAACACGATAATGAAGGTCCCATACCCTTCATTTATCCTTAACTTCTCCCTCAATGTAGACAAATACCCAACCTTGAGCATTTTCTAACCACTTGAGTTCCCACTTGAAATAATGAGGATATCCACTCCCCATGTCAAGTTCAAAAGCTCATCCATGAGCATTTTCTTTAAAGAAGATTAACCACCTTCCAAGGTTCATGAAAAATAATTTTTCATGTCTTTAAAGAGTCCCTCCCCTTAGAGACATGGTGGTAACTTCTGTCATTACACCAACAATGACTTGGAATCCCTAAACCTTTAGGAAACCCAAATTTAGAAGTTTTGAGGTTCAAATGTTCAAAATTTGAAACAAACCTCAACCTTAACTTCAACTTAGCCTTCCTTAACCAATCCATCCTTGTTTTCAACACGAAACACCCTTTTTATGTACACAAATGTGTATTGAGGGGTTTGGAATGGTTACGTAGACTAAAACAGGTTCAAAATGCTGAAATCAGGCCTTCCTAGCCAAAAATCAACATCTTGGATCGATTGGAGTTGGGTTCCAATCGATTGAACCTTTCTGAATCGATCCACTGATCGATTCAGACTACCTGGATCGATCGGCTGATCGATCCAGCGAGCTTCTGCTCGCGGAGACTTGCCTTCTGAATCGATCCACGGATCGATTCAGGCACTCCAATCGATCCATGGATCGATCGGAGCTCTGATAGTTGCTGAAATTCCATTTCAGTCAACTTCAGAAACCCCTAGAAAATTCTACAAAAATCATGAAATTTCGTGTAGACATTATTTAGGACAAACTTTATCAAGGAAAAATAGTTTTCTATGAAAATACATCATATTTTCAAAGATTGACACAAACTTGAAACCTTGCTAAAACTTTAGTGTTTTCTTCAAGTTTGTGTCTAACTATTCAATGGTGATTATTATCAAAAGATAGCCTTCACCAAGGTTTTCCAAAAGCATTTTAAAACATTTTTCAAACCAATATCCCACCATGTTCCTTGGTCATAATGCACATGACTTGTATATTAGCTTTCCCAAAGATGGGAAACACACATAACTATGTGTTTTGATGAACCTAAAACTCAAAAGAATGTACTAAATCAATATCTTGAGTTTTGTTCATCTTCCTAACATCTCACTTGTATCTAATGTGCACTAAAACACATACAAGTCACCTTATAGTCCTTGTGAGATGTGAGATTTCGGTTTTGCCCTATTCTAGGGATCATGCATATCTATCTAGGCATTTGAGAGATATTAGACATCCACCTAGGATGTCACTTGTTAATAAGTGTTGTTAAATGCTGTTTGTCCTTAATTACAAGGAATTAAACTTAATGCATGATTATGTTATGGCATACATCAAAATGAAATTATTTTCAAAAGAAAATATATATCCTATAACTACATGATGTATGGATGTCATGACATGGTATTTTTGGACTTTTCATAATAAAACATGAATGTAAACATAAATATGATGTCATGGCATATAATGGGCAAGCAATCATGGCAAGCTTTAGCATAAATAAGAAAATATACCTAGATTACCTATCTAAGTATCCTTAAACACTTAGCTAGCTCAAAATATACCACTTGTTTTAACTTAATACGTTAAACCTAGATTGCCCTAAATGCTTCAAAGAAATGCCAAAACCTAAATTGACATTTCTATTTCTCTTGATTTGTTTATGCCACTTAAAAATTAAGCATATCCTCAAATGTTGGCATATTCCATTTTTCCTCAAGAGTAATCACATAAATCAAAGCCCGGATTGCCTTAAATTTCTAAGAGAATACCAAAATCCCAACTTGGTATTTCTCTAGGTTTTCCCAATTTATGTCATTTTAAGATAAAATCAATTTTTCCACCATTAGGCATATTTTACTCTTTCAAGGAGTAAATAAAAATTCCATTTCATTTTCAAAGGTTAACAAAAACCTTGAAAATGCTCCTTGAGTGTCAATTTCCTCAAAGTTGGGTTAACTACCCTTCTAATCAGAGTTGACACTCTCTAACCCATCTATGGGGTAGAGAAGATGCTCCTAGGAACCCAACACCTATTGGTGCTCCTTGGATGCTCTAGGTACTCACTAGGGATAACTTCCCTAGATACCTTCCTAGTGACCTTGTTAGTAACTTTCTTAGACTTCTTGGAAGTCTTAGTCACATTGGTGGCAAAAATACTCTTAGGGATGACCTCCCTAGTATTTTTGACTTGACCTCTAGACTTAGGGTTTGTTCCATAACTATATGGAACCCTATGATAACTAGGCATATCCCTTTTTGCTTTGGGTTTGTATCCCAAACCTCTATGGCCATTGGATGACTTTTGTACCCCTAAACCTAGGTTATGCCCATTTTGCCCTAATAGGATATTTTCCATCCATTTTAGGGTCTTCTCCATTTTATCAAGTCTTGACCTCAAGACTTGATTTTCCTTCACTAAGTCCTTTGTATTTGATTTTTCATTTGTTCCATGAGCATTTTTATTCTTGGGCTTGTATCTATTATCCTTAGTGTTTTTGCCCAAAAGTCTATCTACCTTCCTAACCTTAGGTTGGTTGGTCTTGGCATGTAGGGCCACATGCTTTTCCTTAATGCCCTCATGCTTTCTATTCTTATGGTAAATTGCATTAAAATGATAAAAATTTGAACTATCATGCTTTTTACCATAATGTAAAGGGATAGGCTCAATGAATGTTACCTTCTTCTTTACCTTAAAGGCTCCCCCTTGACTAGAGCTTCCTCCATGAGCCTTGACCACCTTCTTCCCCTTAGGGCATTGACTTCGGTAATGCCCCTTTTGATTGCAAGAGAAGCACACAATGTGCTCCTTGCTCTTCTTTGTCCCGGGGGTGGTCTCCTTGGGCTTCTCCTTGCCCTTTTGTGCCACTTGACCCTTCTTCTTGGCCAATTTAGGGCACTTGCTCTTGTAGTGCCCATGTTCCCTACATTCAAAGCATATAATATGATTTTTATTATTAATTGAAATGTTTATACCTTTGCTTGTAGGGGTGACATCTTCTCCTTTTGATCCGGAGGTAGAAGCTTCCTCTTGATCCGAAGATATTCCTCCATTTGATTTTGCTTGACTTGCGGAGGTGGAAGCTTCTTTATCCTCATCTTCTCTTGACCCGGATGTGGAGGATTCTTCTTGCTCTTGCTCCGGTGTCAATGAAGATTGCTCCCCCTCAATCCTAGAGGTGGAGGCTTCACCTTCTTCTTCATCCTCTTGTACATGAAACAAGGAATATGCTCCTTCCTTGCTCTTTTGATTGCACTCCTTTGAGGATGAAGCTTCTTGGACTTCCTCTTCTTCGGAAGTTGAGCATCTCTCAACTTCGGAGTCCTCCTCTTGATCTTGCTCCAATGAGTCACCCTCTTTGGATTCCTCTTGATTCGGTACAGTGGAGGGTTCTTCATGGATTGTTGCCAATTTGCTCCAAAGCTCCTTGGCATCGTTGAATTCTCCGATTTGAGCCAAAATGTGGCTAGGCAATAAGTTGACCAAAAGCTTGGTCACTTTATCATTTGCCTCGCTCCTTTGAATTTGCTCCAAGCTCCATTTGCTTTTCTTGAGAAGCTTGCCCTTGGAGTTTGTTGGAACTTTGAAGCCTTCCATTAGAGCAAACCATTGCTCTATCTCCATCATAAGAAAATTTTCGATTCTTGATTTCCAAGAATCGAAGCTTGTGGATGTGTATGGTGGAGCCACCCTTGTGTCAAATCCAAGTCCATCTTGGAATTACATCTTGAAGTTGAGCTTCTTGAATTCTTTGACTTTGATGAATTTGCTCCAACTTCTTCACCCTCTAGCTTTGCTTGTTTTGTTTGCCCCTTCCGGCGATGATTCCGGTGAAGAGCGGTCTCGCTCTGATACCACTTGTTAGGACCAAAAGTAGCTAGAGGGGGGGT
The DNA here is from genome assembly GCF_018446385.1 of Zingiber officinale. Classification (NCBI taxonomy): domain Eukaryota; kingdom Viridiplantae; phylum Streptophyta; class Magnoliopsida; order Zingiberales; family Zingiberaceae; genus Zingiber; species Zingiber officinale. The sequence goes on along the minus strand of NC_055996.1, from coordinate 5,623,698 downwards.
GAATAGCTCGTCGCTCGGTAGTTACTCGGCGTTGCTTGTTTCTTCTAAGATGTGCAGCGGAAAATACAGAAACAAATCACACAACGCTAACACGGTTGGTTTACTTGGTATCCACCTCACAAGAGGTGACTAGTCCAAGGATCCACACCACGCACGCACCCTCCACTATGAAAACACTCCTTTTCGGTAACTACCAAGGGCGGAGAAGCCCTACAAGACTCTCAGTACAAGAAGAAAGGAAAGGGAAACAAAATACAAGCGCAAAGCTTACAATGAGTACAGAAAACCCTAACCCTAGCTTCTCTTCTTGCCTTTGATCCGCCTCTTGACTTGGAAAGCTTCCAAGATCCTTCAAGAACTGGCGATCTGATCTTTGAGAGCGCTGTGGAGGAGTTGGCGAGAGATCTGGAGTGAATCGGTGAAGTAATACCGAAGGAAATGAACGCTTGCGGCTTAAATAGACGCTAACGGTCGAATCCCGATCGATTGGAATGCTCCCAATCGATCGGGGAGGCTTTGGATCGATCCACGGATCGATCCAGAGCGCCTCTGTGCTCTGGAAAAACTTCTGGATCGATCCACGGATCGATCCAGCACTTATCGCGCAAAGCAGCAGCGTCCCAATCGATCCACTGATCGATTGGGACCTCTGGATCGATCCACCGATCGATCCAGAGGGGTTCTGTTCGCGGGGACTCACCGGATCGATCGGTGGATCGATCCAGATCTTCTGGATCGATCCACTGATCGATCCAGATCTGCTGGATCAATCCACGGATCAATCCAAACCTGCTGGATCAATCGGCTGATCAATCCAGATCTTGGTTTTTGCCCAAAACCAAGCCCAAAGCCCCCTAAACCAACATCTAGTCAACCATGACTTGTTGGTACATAAGACCTAGCATCCGGTCACCCTTGACCAGCTAGAACTCTCTCACCAAGTGTCTGGTCAATCCCTTTGACCCATTTGGAATTTTCTCTTCTTGCCAAGTATCCGGTCACTCCCTAAGACCTACTTGGACTTTTCTTCCTCGTGCCAAGTATCCGGTCAATCCCTTTGACCTACTTGGACTCTCACCAGAAGTCTGGTCAACCTTGACCCATCTGGATTCCTCTTGCCTGGCTTCACTCACCAGGACTTTCCCAATTGCCTAGCTTCACTCACTAGGTCTTTCACCTGGCTTCACTCACCAGGATTTTCCTCTTGCCTAGCTTCACTCACTAGGACTTCCTAATTGCCTAGCTTCACTCACTAGGTCTTTCACCTGGCTTCACTCACCAGGATTTTCCTCCTGCCTAGCTTCACTCACTAGGACTTCCCAGTCAAGTATCCGGTCATCTTTGACCTACTTGACTCTTCTGCAATCAACCTTGCATTGTCAAACATCGAAACCCAAACCAAAACTCAAGCTTGGTCAATCAGGTCAACCTTGACCTGAGGGATATTGCACCAACACTATGCTCCTCCAGATTTATAATACAAGAGGCCTATGAGCTTCAATGGAACTATGACTTTCCTCCATACCTAGCCACCCTTACTTCCAAGGATCGTCCTCATCTTCCTCCTCCAGCGAGTGTGGCCATCTTCTGGGAATAGGTCCTATGTGGTTTCAGGTTCCCTATTCATCCCTTTTTTGTTGATGTTAGTAGGTATCTTGACCTTCCTCTAAATCAACTCATCCCCCAATCATTCTCTATTATGGTTGATTTTGTTGTCGTTTCTCGTTTACTTGACTTTCCCTTATCTTACTGACTATTCCACCATTTTTTCATTCCTCGTCAAGTGGAAGATAGTGTTTTTAAGTTTCAATCACGCCCTAAAACCACTCTGTTCCATAGAATTACTCCTCCAGGAGAATGGAGGGACAACTTCTTTTTTATGCATCTTCCTTCTCCCCAACCATATCCTATAACCTGGCGTCGAAACCTTTCTCCCATTCCCCAATTAGGTGATATTTCTAAAGATCCCGCTCTTCGCTCTTCCATGGGAAAATTAAAAGGAGCAAAGTTCAACCTACCTGCCTTAATCACTGAAGGCTTATTGTTTGTCTTTGGTCTTAGTCCATGCGACACAACCTTGGATGTTCCCTTTGGTAAGATTATTCTCCTTATGTATGTTTTTGATCATTTTCATATTGTTTTTAACATGAATTTCTCTCTTTTTCTAGTTGATGCTATTCTTCCTACTTTCATATACAAGAATACTTGACTAACAACGGCAGTCTTTACTAGAATGGGGGAAGACTTACTAAGGGATCGTGTCTCAATCACCCTTCCTCTTCTTTTGATTTATTACCTCCATCTGAGTAACCCCAGGAATCATCAAGCTCATCAGATCAGGAAGATCCCTTCGTTGTGAAGTGTAAAAAACCTCGTGTCTCCTCCCCATGTCCACTTGCTTCCACCATAGCTACTTTTGAACAAATTCCTATTACTTCTTCCTAAAGCTCCTACACTAAAGGTAAGGAACTCGCCCCTTCTACATATACTCGTTCCAATTCTACACTAAGTATGATGAGGCCAAGGCTTCTCACTCCTATGTCTCTTGCTATTCCTCTAGCTGTTAATGCTGAGAGGAGTAGGTGAGATCAAGATGATCCCCGGTGAGGGAACAATAGACTTCGGTTCAACCTAGAGTTTCGACGAAACTCAAAGTCAGAACCGGATAGTCAGAGACTGTCAAATTTCAGTTTATATATATTATTTTATGTCTAGACTAACTTTATTTTGCAGAAAATAAGGGACTGGAAAAATTTAGTCCGGGCGCCCGGAAGGGGTTCTGGCGCCTGGAACTGGTCTGGGCGCCCAGAGTCAATTTAGGTGCCCAGAACTCAAAAGTTATCGCCAAGTTAATGTGGCGCGCGTGGAGTGGCCGAGCCACGTGGTCCAGGTGCCCGGAGCCCCTCCGGGCACCCGAAACAACTTATAAAAGTAACTTCGACCAAGAGCTTCAGGACAATACAACGAACAACTTCCGCTTCTTCGAGCTGTTCAGAAAACACTTCCACGACCCCCGAAAGCTCCAACGACGTTTTTTCTAAAGATTTTCTTCTGTCGATATTATTTTTATTTAGAGGTTCCTTGTACTATAACTATAATCATTTTGTATTATTTCGGATTGATTAGTATTACCCATCAAAAGTAATCTTACGTGCGGATCTTGGAGTAAAAATCACCATAGACTCCGAACTAAATAAAATCTTAATATTTATATTATATATTTTATTTTTCACTGCATATTTTATTCTAAACTAACAAATTAACCATGCATAGTATTCATCTCGTTCCCGTTCTAACGCTTTCTATCCTCCTCCTCTCTCTCTTGATGTCTCCATGTTTGATTTAAAAGTCCGTAGTTTTTTTTTTCTTCGTTCTTTGAGATTTTTTATTAAAATGAATAAATTTAGAAATTATTAACTAGAAAAATCTAATAATCTAAAAAATTTCCAACAGGAATTAATTTTTAAATTTTATAATCATTTTTCTATTTGCAAAAGATCACGCTGTTTGCACAATTGTTGTAGCTAATTTTTCGACATTTTGAGATATATCTAAATTCTCTAGAAACCCCATTACATCAAACTTTTTTTAAAAAAAATCTAGTCTCCAATAATCCTGCTTATTATATGAAACAAAAACAAATCAACAAAGATAAATGACACCACAATTTATATGGATTTTTTTTTCAAATAAGACGCGTAATCCTGGAAGATTAAATTTATAGATTACCCATCATAAGTACTTTTCAATTTACCTTATAGTCAATAAAAAATTTCTATCAAGCTGAATCAGTAATACTAAATTTAATATTACCTAATTCTTCTATCTAATCATCTAATACGGGTATCTTCAAAATTAATTGATTCAAATTAATTATATATTTAGTACCAATTAAAAATAATAATAATAATAATAATAATAATAAAATAAAAAATATTAGGTCATAGCTCTATTTTCTGTCCATGAACATTGAAAATAATTGTCAATGTCATTTTTTAAAAGAAAACTACATCTTCTTTTGAATAATTGGAATATTAAAATTTGTAAGAAGTGTCAACCTAATAATATGTAGAGAAAAAAAATCTTACAAAAAATTTTTAAAAATAGATATATAAATTTATAGCTCATTATTATTATTTTTATAGGTCTATCACTTTAGAATAATAATATTTCAGGAATAGATATATAAATTCATACCTTATCATTTTACTTTTATATTTTTCATCATTTGATATGTCTATCCTTATATATATATTTTTTTTTTAAAAAAAATTTCTATCATTTATTATAAAAAAAATATATTTATTAATTTCCTGATGCAAGTTGTAGGCTTCACAATTGTTTCCTATTTGCAAGGCTCCACAATTGTCTTCCCATTCATTTCACCAACTACCTACCTACCTGCTTCCATCAAGATGATGATGATGATGAAGCCCGCGTGTGTGTTCTCTTGCTCGGTGGCCGTGCTGCTCCTGCTCGTCGGAGCTCCGATGGTGGTGGAGTCGGCGACGTGTGACCCATCGCAGCTGTCTTCTTGCGCCGGCTCAATCTCGAGCTCGAGTCCGCCGTCCAGCCAATGCTGCGGAGCATTCAGGTCTCAGAGCCCCTGCTTCTGCCAGTACATGAGGAACCCCAGCTTGGCTCCCTTCATCAGCCGAGGCCGGCAGGTGGCCGCCACCTGCAGAGTGTCCCTTCCGAGCTGCAATTAGCTGCAGCAAGCAGCTCGATCTCATCGTCACCGATCGTCTTAAGTCTTAACTATGGCCGCATATGCATCTACTAAATAAAAAAGAAAGACACTGGCTCTGTTTCGATATCTATATCTATATATGCACTTCATCTTCAGAATAGTTTAATTTGGCTGCTTTTAATTTGTAGTACCATCTCAAAACACACCAGAATTTAGATCAGATTGGAGTAACAACAGAATCATATCACTAAACTCAAACTTTGATGTTGAGGAACTAAAACTGAAATGGAATTTCGTCTCTGACTAATCTGACAAAAGTAGATAGATATCTGTATCATACGGTAATTCTCGATCGGTTTTGTTCACTGGGCCAACCGATGTGCAAAGTTTTCATCAGTAATATTTCTTAATTAATCAAGTTCATTCGAGTAAACGGACAAACTCTTTTTCCATGATGGGACCCGATTACAAGACAGATTCAAACTTTAATTAGTCCCTTAAAGAGTCGATCATCTCAGAATAGTAGAGAGTGATTTATTTATTTGCTGCTCCAAGTTTAACTTTTGAGTTTTGAAAACTTGACTGGGTCAGTGCTTTAGTCGACATGCCCTTAAAGCAACGGAAACTAAAAATAGACATTCTAAAATTCATCGTTTTAAAAAAAAGATTATACAAATAATTTAAATAGTCTAAAAAAATCTAGCATTGCAAAAAATAAAAATAACCTTAAAAGAAATTAAAATTTTTTGAAGCTCCACTTTAAACGACATTTTAGAACTAACATCGAGTCGTTACCGATTAAACCCATAATCAATTATAAATATCTAAATTAATTCTAATTTGATATATTATATATTTCAGGATCCAACCAAATTAAAAGTTATGATTTTTTAAAATGTATTACTCCATAACATAACCGCCAGTCAAAATTTCAAACCTCTAGGCTTTATACTCATAGCCTTGCTTTGGTCTGTTTATGGAAAAAAAAAAAATAGAAAACACAATAAATTTGCTATAAATTTTCCTTATATTGGCCGATAAAAAAAACTACTGTCATTTAACGACAAATATTTTTGACGAAAAATTGTCACTAATTTACGGCAAAATTTGCAATAAAAATATAAATTATCTTAATTTAGCAATCAATTTATGACAAAAATATTTTCTCACAGATAAGCAACAAAATGAGATTCATCCCTAAAATCATTGGAAAGTAGAGATGAACTTTAATATTCGTCGTAGATTGATTTGTCGCAAAATCTGGGACGAATAATAGATTCGTCGTAAAATCTGCAATAAATTCATGGATTCGTCGTAGAATAATAATTTTTATTTTTAAATTTAGACTTTTCAAAATAGGTTGAAATACCTACAGAGCTCAGAATGAGATGAAACCAGTTCTTATGAGTTCCTATAAATCTCCTGATTATATAAATGCCCTCAAATATTAATTATACTCAATGTATGGAGATCAATTATTTTTCAAAAACAATTAACATTTTCTGAACACATTTGCATTAAAAAAATCATCGATTGAACAAAATTAGTATTTGAGGAAACTTATATAATCATGAGATTTATAGGAATCCATAGAAAAAGGTTTATGTTATTTCGAGCTCTCTTAGTATCTCAACTGTCTCTGAAAATTTAAAATTTATATATAAAACTATTTGTCAAATGTGCGACGAATTTAAAAATTCATCGTAAATTTGAAACAAATTTGTAAATTCATGGCAGAATGTTAAATTTTTTTTTTAAAAAAAAAAACATTCAGAAGCTAGTTGAGGTAGCTAAAGAGCTCGGAATGACATTAAATAAATTCCTATAGGTTTCTATAAATCAACTGGTTATATAAATGCCTCAAATATTAATTTGACAGAATATATTTTTTCTTCCAAGGCTAAATCAATTACGTGCAGTTAAGACTTAGTAAAATTCCTATAAGGAGTTATAAATTTAATAAATTAGACTTATTTTGAAATATTCGAAGATGGTTGATGGACCTAGAGATCTTGAAATGACATAGAGCCAGTTCCTATGGGTTCTAATAAATATTATGATCGTATAAATGCCCTCAAATATTAATTTTACCTAATATATTAAGATCAGTGTTTTTTTGAAGGCGATTAACATTTTTTGAATAATTTACATTCAAAAAATCATTGGTTAGGTAAAATCAGTATTTGAGGGCATTTATACGATCATGATATTTGAGAAGAACTAGTTAGGTAAAATTAGTATTTAAGAAGAACTGGTTTTATCTCATTCCAAGTATTCATCACAAAATGACAATTTCTTTATTTAATTTATACTTTCTGAAATCGATTGAGGTACCTATAGAACTCAGAATGAGATGAAACTAGTTCCTATGAGTTCCTATAAATCTTCTAATTATATAAATACCCTCAAATATTAATTTTACCTAATATGTTGAGACCAGTGATTTTTTGAAGGTGATTAATATTGTCCAGGCACATTCACATTCAAAAAATCACCGGTCGAATAAAATTAGTGTTTGAGGAAATTTATATAATCAGGGGACTTATTGAAACCCATAGAAATCGATTAATATTATTCTGAGCTCTCTAAGTATCTCAACCAGCTTCACAAGTTTAAAATTTTTATATAAAAATATTTGGCAAATTGCAATGAATTTCTAAATTCGTAGCAGAATCTTATTTTTTTAAAAAAAATAAATAAACTTTTTGAAGCTGATTGAGGTACTTAGAGAGTTCAGAATGATATGAAACAAATTCTTATATGTTCTGATAAATCACCTAATTATATAAACACCCTCAAATAATAATTTAACTGAATATATTTTTTCTTCTATTGCTAAACAATTGTGTGTACTTAATACCTAGTAAAATTTCTATAAGGTGTTATGAATTTAACAGGTTATACTTATTTTAAAATATATGAAGAAGGTTAATGAATCTAGAGATCTTGGAATGATATGTAACCTATTCCAATAAATATCATGATCATATAAATGCCCTCAAATATTAATTTTACCTAATATATTGAAATCGATAATTTTTTGAAGGCGATTAACATTTTTCGACAATTCGCCTTCAAAAATCACTGGTTAGGTAAAATTAGTGTTTGAGAAGATTTATATAATCAGGAGATTTATAGAACCCATAAAAATTGGTTTCATCTCATTCTGAACTCTGTAGGTACCTCAATTGGCTTCGGAAAAAAAGGTCAGTCTGGTGCACGAAGCTCTTGCCATGCGAGATCCCAGGAAAGGATCCATTATACGCAGTCTTATCTTGCTTTTTGCAAGAAGTTGTTTCCAGGATTCTTTCGGAAAATATAAATTAAAAAAAAATTATCATTCTAGGATTCTTCGCAGAATGATATTTGTTTTAATTTATTTTTTTTTCAAAGTCGGCTGAGGTACTTACAGAGTTCTGAATGAGATGAAACTAGTTCCTATGAGTCTTTTAAATCTCCTGATTATATAAATACCCTCAAATATTAATTTTACCTAATATATTAAGATCGATGATTTTTTTTAAGATGATTAATATTTTTTGACACATTCACATTTAAAAAATCACCAGTAGGATAAAATTAGTATTTGAGGAGATTTATATAATCAGGGGATTTATAGAAACCCATAGGAACTAGTTTCATATTATTCTAAACTCTCTAAGTACTTAAACCAACTTTAAAAATTTTAAATTTATATATATAAATATTTACTAAATCTGTGACGAATTTAGAAATTCGTCACAGTTTTGTGACAAATTTAGAAATTCTCCACAGATTTGAAATGAATTTCTAAATTCGTCATAGAATGTTAATATTTTTTAAAAAAAATAAACTTTCTGAAGCAGGTTGAGATACTTAGAAAGCTATATGAAACAAGTTTATATAGGTTTCTATAAATCCCCTGATTATATAAATACCCTCAAATAATAACTTGACTGAATATATTTTTTTCTTCCATTGTTAAATCAATTACATGCACTTAAGACTTAATAAAATTCCTATAAGGAGTTATGAATTTAATAGGTTAGACTTATTTTAAAATATCCGAAGATGATTGATTGACCTAGAGATCTCAGAATATTATGAAACTAGTCTCTATGAGTTCCAATAAATATCATGATCATATAAATGCCCTCAAATATTAATTTTACCAATATATTGAGATCGGTGATTTTTGAAGGTGATTAACATTTTTCGAACATATTCACATTCAAAAAATCACTGGTTGCATCAAATTACTATTGGAGAAGATTTATATATTTAGGAGATTTATAGGATCTCAATGGAACTAGTTTCATGTCATTTCAAGCTCTTTAGGTACATCAACCGGTTTCGGAGAGTATAAATTAAAAAAAAATGTCATTCTACGACGAATCCTTGGATTGGTCGCAGAATGCAAATTTTTTAAAATTTTTAATTTAGACTTTTCGAAGCTGGTTGAGATACATAGAGAGCTCGAAATAAGATGAAATCAGTTTCTATGAGTTCCTATAAATCCTCAAATTATATAAATACCCTCAAATATTAATTTTACCTAATATATTGAGATCAATAATTTTTTTAAGATGATTAATATTTTCTAGACACATTCACATTCAAAAAATCACAAATTCGATCAAATTAGTATTTAAGGAGATTTATGTAATTAGGATATTTATAGAAACTCATAGAAACCAGTTTCATGTTATTCTAAACTCTCTAAGTACATCAACCAGTTCCAGAAAGTTAAAATTTACATATAAAAAAATTCATTCTACGATGAATTCTTGGATTTGTCCTAGAATTCTACAATGAATTTGTTTTCATTGCAAAAAAACCTTAAGTTTTTAACCACCCAATCCCTTTGCCCTATTGGCTTTTTGCGACGGTGGCGCGTGCAAGCTTTTTTTTGTGGCGATTTTTGGCAAGGTAATATTTTTACCCTTCTCTTCCAACTCTGATGACTGTGCTAACACTCGGCCAGTTGTGGCTGGCCCTGGCTGGTCGCGACTAGCCCTGACCGCCCGCGGGAGCTCGCAGCGGGCCCTGGCCGACCGTGGGAGGCCACGACTGCCCCTAGCCGGCCGCGGCTGCCCCTGGCCACCGCTAGGCTTAGCCAACCGCAGGATGCTGTGCCACCCTTGATAGTCCTTGCTCGGCCCGTGCCGCCCTTGTTTGGCCCTCGCCACCCTTGCCATGCCAAGCCGGTCGAGATTTGTTGGTTGACTCCAACATTGTAATCATGTTTATAGCGAGCTTATTTGTGTTTCTCGACATGTATAATAGACTATGTAATATTGTTTCGGCATGTCTATATTAGACTTGTTTGAGAGACACTCGACGTCTTTGTCGACCTCTATTTAGTATACCTACACCCCTGATTTTAATTAATAATGATAGCATTATTATACTATTTCATGTTATTTATTTTTATTTGTATGTGCACTTGGTACATATTGGCCATTAGTGTGTTGTCTAGGAGTTTTTATTAATATAATTTATTGGAACAGACAAAATGCAGAATGAAAGAAGTTGAATGTATAACAAGAATTTGTCTGACTGTCGGGGATTAACTAATGAGTTTATCACTAGCTTAAGGCAATTTTTGAATTTTACATCTAGTCAAATTGAGTATATGGAAGTAATAATATAAGGTGCTCGTGTAGAAAGTGTCACAATGACATATTTTTACCCTATGATAAAGTTGAAGAACATCTTTGTAGATTTGGTTTTACCTTGAATTATTATAATTAGATATCTCATGGTGAACCATTCATACCTGTCTATCTGATGAGAATTATGAACGAAACATACAAATCTCAGTTAGTGGTGATCAGAGCTATTATAATCAATTAAATTCATATCAAATGATAGTAATAGATGCAGCAGGTCAGAATTTTAATCCTGACTGACACACATGGTACAAGTTCTAGTTATCCTCCAATAGTTGAACAAATGTTTACTACTTATACATCACCCTTGGAGGAGGTAGATGTACCAGGTATTGATGAAATATATCTTAAATTTCAAGAAGCGTTGAGTGCTGTTGATGAACCATTATGGGCTAGTTGTGACATTCACACTAAATTATCTCTCACTACAAGACTGTTGAATGTAAAGACAGAGCATAATGTGTCGCAAGATTATTTTAATAATTTTGTTCAAGCTTTTGAAGAGGCATTGCCACATAATCACATATTGCCTCCTGGTTTTTACAATATATCTTAAGGAGGTTCCCCCACCCTTTGTTTTTTCCACCAATGCTAGAGTTTCAAGGGAAGACAAGGAATAATAGCTAAGTACTTAAGGCATGCTCTCAACCATGTTATTGTTTTAATTAGCCTTTGTCTGGTGTAGTTTCAGATTTTATAGCTTGTAAGGTTGACTTGTTTTCCTTGCTATGATATCATGTTTAGACCATATGAATTGGGTATGTTTTCAATTATGATAATTCTTTAGATTAGCTTCTATAGTTTTGTGAAGTTTCAGATTTTTTTATAGCTTGTAAGGTTGTCTTATTTTCCTTGCTATGATATCATGTTTCGGACCATATGAATTGGGCATATTTTCAATTATGATAATCCTTTAGATTAGCTTCTATAGTCTTGTGAAGTTTCAGATTTTTTATAGATTGTAAGGTTGGCTTGTTTTCTTTGCTAAGGATAACATGTTTCGGCCTAGATAAATTGTGCAAGTTCCCCTACCTTGATTCAAGCTCTAGCTAGTGTGGATTTCGGATTCTAAAGTTTTGAATTTAGTCACTAATTTTATGGGATAGTTCCTCCTAATGATACCTCTAGAATGGGTCCATATTTTCTATGCATTTACCCCTAGAAGGGGGAGTACCTTGCATGATCAAATTATAGAATAGGAGTCCCATGTTTCGGGTTGTTTGTGGTGAGTTTCAAATTTTGTCTAGAACCTTAGTCATCATGATCTTGCTCTACAAGTTGTTCCGCATTCTTTCTATTTGCATACTCTTGGGAACTAAGGAATTGTGCATGCTCAAAATAAGTTATAAACCTTGCAACTTCGGACATGATAAAAGTAAGTTTAAGTTTTGTTCTTAAGAGGTATGTATATGGATGCTTCACTACATTTTTAGCCCTATGCTCCTAGTTGTTTCCATTAGAAGATAGGAAACTTTTCCATGCTTAATTCAACTTGCAAAACTAGTAAATTTCATATTTATGAAGGTATGTTTAAATTATATTTTTAAAGGTTAATTATTATAATGTTGCACTACAAGTTCCTTCATGTCTATCTCATAGCTTGACTTATTTTAGTCTCTTAAGTTCATGTAGGTTTAGGGTACCCCATGTAAGTTTTGGTTTTGGTTGTATGTATGTGTTAAGGAGATGATACCATGTTAGCTTTTATAGATTTGTAGGGTTCGGATTGTATAAGTCCTCATGCTCTTTTATTACTTAGAAGTTGATACCATGCTAGCTCCTAGAACTTGTAACTTTCGGATTTCTATTTTAAGTAGGCTTATGTTTTCTTCTTGCTACTCATCATAATAACTTCACATGTTTCATGTGACTTTCGGATTCTAGTTTAGAAAAGGTTTGGATTTAGTTAAGCTCATGTTTCCTTTCTCATTATGATAACCTTAATATGCTCATGGAATAAACCCACTTATGAAGATACACCTATTAATAATGTATGTTTTGGAATTAATGATAATATTCATGTTTGTTTCCTTGCTTTAATGTGTTAAGGGTGAGTAAGTGCATGTTCTAGGATGGTGGTATGATCCGGGGACTTACGCCCGGTGAGCGTGCCAAAATCAATTATGTTATATTCTGGGATGGTAGTATGATCGGGGGACTTACGCCCGGTGAGCGCTCTAGAATCAGTTAAGTTATGTTCTGGGATGGTGGTATGATACGGGAACTTATGCCCCATGAGTGCACTAGAATTAATTTGGTTAAGTTCTAGGATAGTAGTATGATCCGAGAACTTACACTCGATGAGCACGCCAAAATCAATTAAGTTACGTTCTGGGATGGTGGTATGATCTGGGGACTTATACCTGGTGAGCGCGCTAGAATAAAGGGAAACTCTGATCCTAAGTTCGGACCCCCACCAACCTAGCGCCAGCGTAGTTGTTTGATCAATAACTTATGTTACGGTACTACTAAGTGAAACTAGGACACCATAACGATATGTACGCGTGCAATTATGTTCAAGATATGTTCATGTTTATGCTTATGTTTACGTTTACGTTTATGCTTATGTTTATGTCTATGCCTGTGCCTATATTCACATTCATGTCTATGTTTATTTCATATTCTTATGTTTATAACAACCCATATGATTGTCTACACGTCTAGTATATACCAGTAACCAAGTCCTAGGTACCTAGCGCATGTTTTCCCCTAGTACACTAGGGTATAGATGTTAACTACTGCTTAATATAGTTTTGAACATGTTGAGTCCCTCGACTCATAGACTTTGATTTTTTTTTCAGACAACGAAACCAATGAGGCAGGAGACATTGACCAGTGAACCAGCTTAGAACAATGACAGTACAACCCGAAGACCTTCCAGTTTAATTTTGCATTTAGCTTTGTTTATTTTTCTTCAAGTCGTTTATGTAATTTTATTTGAACCAAGAACCACTATGGAAGTATGAGTATGTGGCGTCTACAGTTTATGTATTATTCTTATAAAAAAATTAGGGGTGTTACAGAATTAGTTCTTTCGGTGGAAAGAATTGATGTTTGCAGAGACAGTTGTATGCTACATTGGAGAGATGATGCAAATGCAGATGTTTGTAAATTCTATAACAAGCTACATACAAGAGTAATAGAAGGAATCAACAGTGACGTAATGTAGGACCCTTGGTGGCCAGCTTAAGGGGGGTGAATAGCCCTGCAAAGAAAAATGAACCTTCCTCAAAATTTATAGCTTTTTATTAAACTAATACTTGCATAAAATAAATACGAGACTGAAAAAGAAGAGGCACAAAAGGGTTTACTTGGTTACAAATGGAGAGAATGTTAATCCAAAGAAGTTGAAAACTCACTAAACTCTTCTTCAGGCGGAGAAGACTCTTTACATCAATTAAAGAACTCGATTACAAAACAAAACTTAAAGAAGAATCAATCACAAGTGTGTACAAGTGTTGTTTTGAACCATTGGGACCAGGGTTGTATTTATAGGCCTAGTCGGGGCTCCTGGAAAGGTTCCAAGTGCCTTTAGGGGGATAAAACTTTATCCTCGTTGTAACGGATCGCGTCAAATGTGATCCGGATGAAATTCATGGTCCGGGCACCCGGACCTAAGTTAACTTTATATTAACTATTTGGTCTCGATTCTTGCTCCGGCTCCGCTCGCTTGGGTCTGAGTCTTCCACTCTGACTCTACTTGCTTGGATGATTTCGGCCACCGGAATAGGGTTCACCCAAACCCAACTTCCGGCCTTCGAGCAATCTTTCGCTCCGACATCTCGTCCCTCGGAAACGTTACACGCCTCCTTCTCGTCCACCCACATACTCTTCCACAGCACCTCATCCCTCAGACGCATAGATCCTGTCAACTCTCTCCCGTGCCGTCCTTCTCGCTAGCTACGTCTTTCGGTCGACTTCCTGTGCTCCTAAGTTCCTGCACACTTAGACACAGGGGTTAAAACCAACAGGATCTAACCTGACTTGGTTGATCATATCAAAACTACCTTGGGGTACTAACAATCTCCCCTTTTTTGATGGAACAACTCAAGTTAAGTTAGGATAAACAACATAAAGAAATAATAACAAGGTAATAAATTTGTAACTCACTAATGTGCAAAAATTTACATTACCCTCTCCCTAGACTTAATCTTCCCTTTTCTCCCTTTGATCACATTAAATAGTGTACTTTTAACATGACTTTGGAAAATCTAAAATTAAAGTCTAAGTAAAATCATAAAACTTTTTAAAATTTACATTTGGATAACTAATTTATAGAAAATTTTCTAATGGATAAAAAAATTTGAAGAATTGTTTAGATATAGAAAAATAAATTCGCTAAAATAATTCTAACATATATGATTTTGTCAAATGAATTTTAATGATCAAAATTTTTTTAATAGAAATTTTGACAAATAATTTAAAGCATTAGTTAAAATAATTAAATGCTTTACAGTTAATCAATTATATATTTATTTCAGTAATTAGCTTCTAGGTTGTAGCGAGATACTAGACCTTCTTGGTTATTGGAACAACAACCACTTCTAAACAAAGTCATTTAAATAAATTAAACATTTAATTTTCTTTCTAAAAGCTCTAAGTCCAAAAAAAAAATAATCAATCTAAATATGATTTTTAAAACCAAAATAGATTCCTTCCTACAGAATTAATCAAGAATTTTTTAGGAAAATATTTCTGTGATATTTTCCTAATTTGACCCTTATGATATTTGAGATACCAGTTAAGTCCTGAATAATTTCTAAAATTAGAAAGAATAAAAGTTGAGCATGCACTACTTTTCAAATTTTCTATTTCCTTTTTTAATTTTTCATTTTCTATTTTTATTTTGTCAAAATCTTCTAATCGACAAGAACCAGCTAAGGATGATTTTAACTCCTTATTTACTTTCTCTAACTTGTAGCAATTTTTTGATAATATTTTCATAAATTGGAAGAACTTGTCAAGAGGAAGAGACCGTACCTGACTTACCTTGTTGATCCCGTAATCTGAAGATCCCCCTGAAGTACTGTTTTCTTCCGATGTCACTCCCCCTTCATCGATGCTCTCGATACTCATTTTGGATGAACTTGCTTCGTCTTCGTCTTCTTGATGACTTGCCACTAGCACAAGTCCAACGAGGGCCTCTATCTCCGATTCGGACGACATTTCGTCTCACGTCGCCTTTAGATTATACTTGGTCTCGGATGACTTCTTGTTTTTTCCTTGTCCTTATCCTTGCTTTCCAATTGTGGGCAGTTATCTTTCACATGCCTTTCTTCATTGCAGTGGTAGCATCTTACTTCTCTTTTTCTTGTACCCTGCACTTGATTAAATTTTTTAGTTTTAAATAACTTTTTAAATTTTCTTACCATGAGTGTCAATTCATCATCATCGAGAGAAGATTCAGAGTCTCGTTCATCCATTACCTTTAAGACAATGTTGTGTTTTGGCTCCTTCTTCAGATCTGCACATCTCATTTCATGGAATTCAAAAGTTAAAAACATTTCTTCTAAAGTACTTGATTCTAGATTCTTAGATATATAATAACCATCTACTAATGATGTTCATTCAGTAGTTCTAGGAAATGCGCTAAGCGCGTACCTCGAGCCTATCAGCTCTCTCCTGTGTCGTCCTTCTCGCTAGCTGAGTTTTTCGCTCGATTTCCTATACTCCTAAGTTCCTGTACACTTAGACATAAGGGTTAAAAACTAACAGAACCTAATCTGACTTGGTTGATCATATCAAAACTATCTTGAGGTACTAACATGTAAATCATACAATCAGATGTTTTATTTGACTTTAACTCCTAGGTTACTAAGGTTTTATGCATCAAAGGAAACTACTGAACACATGTCTTGACATGCAAAATCAAACAGAAGAGGGGCTAATATGTCATCCATCATATGTAGAGGCTTGGAAAAATTTTGATAGAACATATCCGGAATTTACAAAAGAGATTCAAATATTAAATTAGGTTTATGTGCTAATGGTTTTGATCCGTTTGACAAATCGGGAAGCAATTATTCATGTTGGGCAGTTATCATAACTCTGTATAATCTTCCACCTAGGATGTGCATGAAAACACCATATATGTTTTTAACTTTGGTTGTGCCTGGCCCGTAAAATCTGAAAAAGTTAATAGATGTTTATATGCTACCACTAATTGAAAAACTGAAATAATTATGGGATGAAGGTTTGCCAACATACGATGTTCAAACTAATTAGATGTTTGTAACGAAGGTTGCTCTTCTTTGGACCATAAATGACTTTCCGGCTTATGGTATGCTATCGGATTAGAATATTGCTGGGATACATATAGGGTGCCCAATATGTATGGAGAGATTAAAGTTAATCAAATTGAAATATGGAAAGAAGATGAATTATTTTGATTGTCATAGATAATTTTTACCACCAAATCATATTTTTAGAAGAAATAAAGATGAATTCACTAAGAATAAAATTGAAAAAAAAAACCTCCATTGAGATTAACTAGTGAAAAGATTTGGTGGCGAGTGGTTAACTTTCCATCTGTTATTGAAGACCCATATGATACAACATATTAATTTGGAAGTGTACATAAATGGACTAAACGAAGTATATTTTGAGATTTACCATATTGATTTAGTCATTTGATTCATCATAATTTCAATGTAATACATATTAAAGAATATTTTTGATAATCTGATAATTACAATGATGGATATCAACGAAAAAACCAAATACAACTTGAATGCAAGAAAATATATATGACTCCTTTGTAAAAGACCTACTCTTGATGATGATGAAAATAATAGAGGACCAAAGACAAAGGCAGTTTATACATTAAATAAGGATCAGAGACGTATTGTTTGTGAATGGTTGAAATTATTTAAATTTTCATATGGGTATGTCTCTAATCTTGGAAGATGCGTCGATATGAAAAGGTACAAATTGATTAGTTTGAAAAGTCATGATTGTCATATCATCATACAAAAACTCATTCTTATTGCTTTTAAGAAACTTTTACCAAATATTGTATGAGGTATCATTACAGAGTTAAGCATTTTTCTATATAATATTTGCTCCACAGTTTTGAGACAAACATATGGAGAAGTTAGAAAGAGAAATTTCAATCATTTTGTGTAATTTGAAAATAATATTTCCACCCTCATTTTTGATTCTATAGAACATCTTTTGATTCACTTGTCATGCGAGGCCAAAGTTGGAGGACATGCCCATTTTCTATGGTTGTATCCATTTGAAAGGTAAAAGTTTTTTCTTTTATACTTCGACAATCTGAATGCATAAAAAGTTCACACTATTTATTATATATTAATATCTAATAATTTTTTTTATTACCATCAGATTCCTATTTCATTTGAAAAAAAAAGTGAAAAATAAGACACGAATTAAAGCCTCTATTGTTAAGGCATACATTGTGGAGGAAGTAACAACTTTTACATCATATTATTTTAAGTCTCTCATTTAGAGCAAAAGGAGAAGACTAGGAAAAAATGATGAGGATCCTATTGATCCTAATTTGTACTCATTCTCAATTTTTATGTATCTTGGTCGACCAAGTGGTCCATGTAAGTAAAGATATTTAATTGGTCAAGAATGGCGAGCAGCCCATACATATATTTTATTAAATTGACCGGAAGTATCATCGTATTATGAGTTAGTATATTATTTTTATTTTTTAATTATATTGCTTATGCCGTAACTTTTAGTGTTATAATTTATTTTTTTATGGTAGGATTTTTGAAAACTTATATTCTAAATTGTCGACACATGAGCTTGATCGCTTATGCCAAGAAGAATGTGCACCATGGTTCAAATCATATGTAAGTAAATAATTTAAATTTGGTTTATATATATGCAGACTTTTAACAATTATCATATTTGACTTTAGGTTCATGATAATCGAGCTCACCTTGCAAAGAAATGATATTCTATCTTTCATGGGGTCCAAAAGTATTAGTACGCACTTGCCCAACTTATTTTATAAATGAGTATAATTTTCATACTCAAGAGTATGGAATGAGGAAGAGTACAATGAATAGTGGGGTTTGTGTACAATCATCCAATGATGGAGATGAAAGCAATAATTTTATGCTTTGTTGATGAAATTATAGAGATAGAATATCCTGGGCCAGAAATGCAAGTTATATTATTTATGTGTCATTGGTTTGACCCTGTCAAAGGGATGAGGTGCATCCACGGTATAATTTGGTTGAAATAAATTATAAGAGATTGTATAAGAAATATGAACCATTTGTGTTGGCACAACAAACAATTCAAGTATTCTATGCTTCATATCCTAGTTTGAAGCGTGACAAAATTGATTAGTGGGTTGTTTGTAAAACGAAATCATGAAAAAAAATTGAAGCACATTGGGAAGACATTGCATATCAACAAGAGAAAGTTGTGAATACATTTCGAATCAAGGAATATATTATTACAACATTAAGAGCTCCCAGAGGAGTAGTGATAAACATGGATGCAGGTGAAATTGATGATGATAATGAGGAGGAGGAGGAGGAGGAGGAGGAGGATGACGACATGGATGAGGATGACAATGACAATGATGACTTCAATTGTTGATGATGAGTAAGTTTTGTTATCTTAATATAAAAAAAGTTATGATCTTTTATTTTCATATAAGGTATTGATTGGTTTGTTTTGACTAACTTTAGTTTAAATCTATAAATTTAGAAAAATCATAGCTTAATGTTCTGTACTAATATCTTATTCATAAACTTATATATATATATATATATATATATATATATTATCTACTAATGCTCTGTATTTTTTGCTATATTTTATAGGTCATTAGAGATGATATCTATCGACGCAGGATTCTCAGACACTCTCTCTTAATAAATATGGTAAGTTTTTTTCTTTATTATGCATCATTATATTTTTAACTTCATCCTATTTGTGAATTTTCAAAACATCTTTAGATGGGGTGGACGTAGACTGAGTTTGCACGTCTAGTCAGCACCTAGCAGTGCACCTATGCCCCCCTGATCAAGTTGTAGGACTATCACATTCGCCTTCACCAGTACCGGTAGGACCATCACATTCCCCTACGCCAATATAGACAGGACCATCACATTCGCCTTCACCAGTACAGGCATGACCATCACATTCGCCTATGCTAGTACCTTCACCACACCAATTGGCAAATCCAATTCCTATCATATGCTCATTTTCTGAGGTACAAGATGTTCAAGAATCTATAATCCCCTACGGATATTCGCAAGTATAAAAATAATATTTTAATTTTTTACCTGTATTTTATAAGTCTTATTATAAAGTAGGATTAAAACTTGGTTGGATCACTTCAATTGTCAATTTTGATTGAGTTTATTTATTTTAATAATTGAGTTCTGAAATGCATCAATTATGTATTTTATTCTATTTCATGATCTACTAGTATACTCATCCTCTACTTATTTTAACAACATTGTCCACATAATGATTTGGTAATGCTTATATTTCATGATGTTTTAATGAGTTACTTTATTTTCAACTAGATCATAAGGTTACTTTATTTCATCTTTATTCATCCTCTCATTTTATGATAAACTCTGAAAATATTTTGATGTGCTACTTTATTTTCAAATAGGCATCTTTATTCTCAATAATGAAAAACTCTAAGAGTTGTTTGATGTGGTACCCTTTAGATTAGTGTATGATCATTATTCTTTTTCTCATGTATTTAAAACTCTGAATAATATTTAATTAGCATCCAATGACACTCTTCATGTGTTTAATATATTAAATAATTGGACTATTCAACCATTGGATTGGATTGGATTGGATTGGATTGTGGTATTTATAAAATATGGTCAATTTTAATTGCTAGTTTAGGGATCTTAAAAATATGATCACCCATATCTTCTATTTTCAGACTTTTCTTATTACTATTATATTTAATAGTCACCATTCAACATAGGTTCAAAAATTTGGTGCATATTATTTAAGAAATTAATTGAATCATGAATAATCATTGGATGGGGGATTTAATGTCATATTCAAGCACTTCTATCATCAATAAAAGAGTTATATGCTGGAGTGAGTTTAAGGTATAAATGATTCATTTTATATCTAAAATAAAATTAACTATATATGCTCAATTGTTTTATTTTATATTCAATGGATATATAATTGGGACCCTATCTATGAATTGGAAATTAAGAAGATTTTCAAACAAAAATGTGGCGATCAGGGAGGGAGCCACTTTGTATCACAGAGGATAATTGGAGTAAGATCAACAATTTTTGGGCAACTAACGAAAGTAAACAACGAAGTCAATAGAATAGATTAAATCAATTTTATAATTCTAAAAATTCATCTGTGACATATGATGCAGGAGATTCAATTAATATAGATAAGCATAAACGCATAATGGTAAATTTTTCACTCCCCTAATAATTTTTTAACTCTCTAAATAATTTTTTAATATGCAATTATTTAATTATTTCTAATCCTGTTTTTTTAGACCAAAGATATAGGGAAGGAACCTTCATTCATAGAACCTTTCACCAAAACTTTCACAAAAAAGACAAGTCTTAGAGCGGGACTAGAGCCAGGGGCGGAGCTAGGATATTAGTTTAGTGTAGGCAATTGCAGCTACCGCTGACGGACATGTTGCGGAGGGTGCCTCGTCCAGTTCCGACAGCAGCCCAACAATAGTGAAGCAACTAAAGCTCTCCGCTTTACAAGTCATGTTGTCGTGTATCATGCTAAATTTTTTTTTAACATCATCTGCCTAATTTTTTTCTTATACTTGTATGGAAAACACAACAAGAAAAGAAGTGTATCAATATGTATCTTGCTTTCGGCATACTGCATATGCTTGTTATGCTGTTTAATTAGGAAAAAACAAATACTAGAGGAGAGAATCATAAAATTAAGGGTGGTTTCGATGCCTACATCTAGCAATAGAAAAAATATGTAAAAAATTAATGTTTTTATTCAATAATGTATTTGAAGTACAATGAAATTTTATAAAGAATTTGGGATTGTAAAAAATATTATTAACATGCATCAAATATTATTGTAACAAGACAAAATGAACAAACATTTTTTCTTTTTTTTTTTGTGTCGTCTGCATCATTTATTTTTTTTCCTAGATAATGTTAATAATATTTTTTAAGTGGGTCATGGCCCAGTGTGGGCAGCTGCCCACACTGGGCCTATGCTGGCTCCGCCCATGACTAGAGCAAAAGCAGTGAAGGTTTGGAGTAATTAAAAACATATGTGTTTTTAAATTATTGTTATAATAAATTTATTTTAATTTTGTCATTATAATACAGGAAAAATATGATGAGCTCGAGATAGCACATAGGAGTTCATGTGCTAGTGAGAAAATTAAGTCATCTGTCAGTAATAATTTAGATTTATGGCTGAAGGTTAGTGGGGGACAGAAAAAGGGAAGGATATTAGGAATGAGTTCTTTAAGCAAAAATCATAGAGTTTTTTAAAACAAAAATCATAGAATTTCTCATAAATCCTATTCCACCTCAACAATAGTCACGACTCAGATTAATACTTTGACTAAAGAGGTTTCACATTTAAAAGGCATAATATTAGAAAGAGAAAAAGAAAGGAGAGCTAGAGATGCAGAAATGAGAGCTAGAGATAAAGAAATTGGAGTTATGCGTCAACAATAAGATTTCATTATGAGACATCTTCATTTAAGTTCCGCTTAAAGTCATTTTCCTTTTAGTTTCTGTGATAATGGTGACGATGATGATGGCGATGATAGTGGTGATGGATCTTCTTGTATGAATATTATTTATCTCATAATTAGTATTTTTTAAAAAAACATTAATTATTTGATTATGAATGTTTTTTTTTGTTAATACTGCTAATTTGTTTGAAACAGGATTGGTCAAACACAATAAAAATCAATGTCAGAGTAAGTAAATATTATTTTTTGTGTTCATTTGTAGTAATTTCTTTTTTGTAATCAATGATATTGTTTGTATTTTTATTTTGATCTAGGTAAAAAAGGATATTGAAAGATGGAGAAGATGATTTGGTGATGTTTGGATATTTGGTGATGTATGGATGGTTTAAAACTTCTTATGATGTTTGGATTGTATGGATATTAAATCTTTTGTGATGTTTGTATTTTGATGTGTGAAATGTTTGGATTGTGTGGATATTTTGTGATGTTTGGATTTGATATATGAATTGTGATTTGGTTTAATGTATAGTTTTATTTTGTTAGATATGATGTGTTGGATAGGATGTGTATAAATTTGATCTATAATTTGATAGATATTTTTGTATTAACCTGATTAAATATAGAAAATAGTTCATTATGGATATTTTTTACGTTTTGCGATGAATTTTGTGAGAAATTTTTTTTGTCGCAAATCTATCGTAATGCATTGAAAAAACAATGATGAAATTTGCAGCGAATCTAGAAATTCGTCACCGAATCTATGACAAATCAAGGAATTCATCGTAGAAATCTACAACAAATTTCGAAAGTCGTCACAGATTTTGATAATGAATTTAGTTATTCGTCATTGAATTCAGCGATGAATTTCTTAATTTGTCGCAAAAATTAGCAATGAATTTCGTTGGAAAATCTGTTGATCCTACTCGAAAATCGTGGAGACAGAAAGCTGATGTGGTTGCATGTTCACTGGATGTAGACCACTCTCTGATCTGCAAACACAAGAAACGTCATTGTCGAGCTAGGGAAGGGGTCTCCGGCTTTGGTCCTCCGATGCTTAAGTCAGTCACCAGCATGAAGAAGAAGACGGAGCAACTAGAATACAAGCGCAAAAAGTGAATTACGCGTACCTCCGCTGGTGTATAGACCCCCCCCCCCCTTTTATATAATGCTCTGGTGGGCGACGTGCACACTTTCCGAGGTGTGGGTATGTTCTCCTATTAGTTGTGAACATGTTCCTCAATTGGTTTTAGACACGTGGTCACAGACACGTTCTCTAATTGGTCGTAGAAACATTCTCTGATTTGTCCGTCGTATGATCCGCCTGTAAACCCTGCTACGTGCCTACGGTGTCATCTCCCAAAGTATATCCAAATACACGTCAGCGTTCCTGCCGATCGGCCGAGCGGGGAAGCCGCTCGGCTGGTACTCTTCCGCTTTGTCAACACGGATATTCTTCCTTGTGGTGGCCGGGTATAGTAGTTTTTCTCCTTTTGCTCGGATAAGTGCTTTGGTGACCTTAGTGTTCTGCCATTCCGCAACATTGTTCTGAGCTAGACAGGGGCCGGCACGGTCCGCCTCTTGCCGATCAGACACTGCCCTGCATCGCTTGACACTTGTAGTCGCCCTCCTCTCTGCCACTATAGGTAAGCCCGTTGACATCCTGGCGTTGACCACCTTGGTTTTGACCTCTACGTCGGCTGCTCTCTCCGTCCTTTGACCCGCATTTAGTGGCCCCCTTTTATCACCGCATCATCTGCGATAAAAAAAAATTGTGGCAGATGTGTATCTAAATTCTGCGAAGTTCCAACTAATTTTGTGACAAAAATAAGATATTCATCGCAAATTTTGTGATGAATTTTATTTTCATTGCACTATAAACAGCCTCTTGCAAAAAAAACAGGGTAAGACTATGTACAATGGATCCTTTCCCGGGACCCCGCATAGCGGGAGCTTGTGCACCGGTCTACCCTTTTTTTAATTTTATTTTCATTGCAAAAATCAACAATAAATTTAAAAATTCATTGCAAAATCTACGATGAAAAAAATTCATTACAGATCTGCGTTCCTAAATGTTACTGAGTTTCCAACTAATTTTATGACTATCATATAATTTATCACAAAATTACAAAATTTACATTGAATTTTTATTTTAGTCACAAAGATTTGGGACGACTTTTTAACAAATAAATTTTGTCATAAATTTTTTTCAATGATTTTTTATTTGAAATTCGTCACAAAATTGGTCGAAACCCCCTTTTAGTGTTGGTCAGCTTTTGACAAATATATTTTTTTTCTTTCAAAATGAGGTGTATAAAAATAAGGGGTTTCTTTTCCCTAATCTTTCCTTTAGTTAATTACCTTTCAATCTATTTTCTTTTATTAATAATCTTTAGAGATTTATATTCTGATGATATCCTTTAATTAGAATATATATAGCTCCCGGGGTAATTCTTGCAGTACTATAAAAAAAATTATAATTGGATGATAATTTTAAGAATATCGGATTAATCAGTTTAAAAAATTAGATATCTGTATTAAAAAAATAATTTTGTGTCTCCATAATTTACTGATATTTATATTTTATATTATTTGGTTCTAATAAAAGGCAATAATTAACTAGCACTGTTGGCATATGTGAATCCCTAAGAAGAGAAAGTGATGATTTTTTTAAAAAAAAATGTTAAACCAAAACAGACAATTACCCTAAAAAGACATTATTATTATTATTATTATTATTATTATTATTATTATTATTATTATTATTATTATTTCGGTGTTAAAGTTATTATTTCACAATCTCTTTTAATATCTTTAAATAAGGATAAATCTCATCACTTTAAGTCTCTAATCTCATTAATTATATATTTTTTTCTTAAGTTATTTTTAAAGGCTCTTAGCTATTTTTTACCCAAAACATATTATTGAATACCAAAATAAGGATAATGATGTGTAAATTTTCAACAGAATGCCACAAATATTCATCATCCATATTTGGGCAGATTCCCATTTGTGGCCCCCTCTCCATTAATGATGGATACTTATACATGGACAACAATGGAAAAGGACTTCCGATTTAATTATCTTCTTAAAAAAGTGCATATTTTTTTCTTCTAAATTTAAATAATTTTAATTAAATTAATAAACATATTTTTATATAATATTTATTTTACGTATAATAATTTTAATTAAATTAAAATAATTCTATTGATAATAATAATAATAATAATAATAATAATAATTTATCTTTTAATACATGAAATATAGTCAGGACATCTAAATTGTATAAAATAAGAAAGGATAGCTTTAATAGCTCGATAGACAAAGACACTTAACGGGCCAAAGGAGGAGAGATACCCTCCCTTAGTTATCTTTTCAGTGACTCCACTTGGTCTTCAAGATGACGTATCTTTACTTTGTTCACAACTTCACTTAAGCGCGACTCCAACAAGTCATTCAAGGTTTGAGTCTGCCTCTCCATTGAATCGGTAAAATGCTCATGATTCTTCAAACAAAGTTGTGTCAAGAGGTCATTAATAGCTTCCAAGTCGGCGAATATTTTTCAACACAAGGCCAACATAGAGTGAGACAAAGATATGTTGGCTCCCAATGTAAAAGATCGGATCATAAAATGAATACTCAGAATAAAAAGGGAATCATTTACCATGCCCGATGTCCAGGAGTCTCCAAAGGAGGCAAGGAACCGCGATCACCCATCTAGGCCTTGAGAGTGTGATCGACGCAAAAAAATGAACACGGAAAGACACGAAGAAGAGAGAAGTAAGAAGGTTTTTTTTTAGCCCCTTCAGGGAATGCTAGCAATATTAATGGCAGACATGAAAGGTCACGCGATACCGGTGGTAGGAAGAACATATTCAAAGGAGACAATAATTATCAAAAGAGATATCTCCGAGCTGGTGAACATCAAACTAACAAAAGATTCAGAAAATGATAACAGAGGTACATCCAATTACAACAAGGAAGAAGGTCAAGGGGGTCAAAAGAATAGTCCTGTTCAAGTAAGGTTGCAAAATCAAAACACTCAATTATTTAGACCTATTTTTTGTGTGTTCCACTATTTGGTCATTTTTGTCTATTTTCTGTTCAATTAACACTAACATTAACTGCTTCCGAGCAACACTATAATGGCCAATGTGCAAGATACACCCCTACTGCCTTTGGGCACTAACACCACTATTTCTGAGTAATACTATAATGGTGTAAGTACCAAGTAACTGGTACTTCCGAGCCACTAATAGAAGTTAATGCGCCAAATATATTCCATCGCCCCGAGCATTGACACACACTGCTTTCGAGCAACTCTATAGTAACCTAATTAAGTATATTAAGTTATTAGAGTAACCATACAGAAAGAAGAACCGTTACCTGTAGAAATAATTAGACTTCATTCAACTTCACTTTTTAGTCTGACTTGAAAAGGGGGGGCATATGATTGTAGGTGGATTTTTTTTTTCTTTCTTTTCTAAAATCAGACTTCATTCGACTTCACTCTTCAGTCTGACTTAAAAGGGGGATATCTGATGGTAATCAGATTTACCTCGGGTTGAAAGTCGATAGGGTAATATTCTTCAGGCTAGCAGGGTAATATTTTTTTAAAGCTAGCAGGACAATATTCTTCAGGCCATCAAGGCAATGTTCTTTATATATGGACAGTAGGGCAATATTCCTTAAAGTCATCAGGGTAATTAATGGTAATCAAGTTTACCTCGGGTTGAAAGCTAGCAGAGCAATATTCTTCAGGCCAGCAGGACAATATTTCTTAAAGCCAAGAGGGTAATATTCTTCAGGTCATCTGGGCAATATTCTTAATGAGGACGGCAGGGTAATAACTTCCTTAAAGCTAGCAGAGCAATGTTCTTTATATATGGCCAGCAGGGTAATATTCCTTAAAGCCAGTACACAAATTGGTAGGGCAATATTCTTAATGAGGTCGGTAGGGCAATGACTTTCTTAAAGCTAGCCAGGCAATGTTCTTTATATGCCAGTAGGGAAATATTCTTTAAAGTCAGCAAGGCAGTATTCTTATGTCATTAGGGCAATATTCTTAATGAGGCCAACTAGGCAATGACTTTCTTAAAGTCAGCAAGGCAATGTTCTTTATATATAGCCAATAGGACAATGTTCCTTAAAGCCATCATGGTAATATTCTTAAGGCCGGTAGGACAATATTCCTCATACCAACAAGGTAACATTCTTAGCAAGGCTAGTAGGGCAATATGTGTAATAAAGACAACCGGGCAATATGATTAAGTATGTGTGGATTGTAAACAAATTAACACTTGATTGTCTACATGTGGTAAATCGGGAAAGTAATAGAGATAGCTCATTCAAAGGTCATCTTTCCCTTACGTGGATATTCTTGAAGCCTCTTCATCTTACGTGGAAGCCATGGATTGGTCTCACTACAACAAACTCTTGGACCTGCATCATCACGAACTTGGGCATGAAAGGGAGAGGAAGCACAGACTAGGATGACGTGAAGATTCCGTTTCTGAATTCTATATATACACTTTGGTCAGTGATTACGAGGTACGTTGATTTTCCATATCTGAAATTGTAGAGGAAACTCCTCCAAGTTCTCTATAGATGATTTTCTCTTATATTCTCGATCGAATACTTACTAGAGCCTCGGAGGAGTCGACCCAACTCTAACTAGTATTACGATTTCAAATCTTGCGGCATCAGTCATTGGAGGCGACTTGTGAAGCAGGATGATCCAGGAAAAGGAACCAATAGAGATATCAAAAAATTTAGTATGGTATAATACAGTATCAAAATTTTTAATATATCGTTAAATTGATATGATTTAATATATTTCAATATATATACAAAATTTTTGATATTTTTTTCACCGCCCTACAAACTACATTTTTTTTTTGTTTTTTTGAAAGAATATTAAAATTTGTATGAAGCAGTCAATATATATATATATATATATAGCACCTCTCGCCTGCGGTGCTTCGGTGCGGTTTTGGTGCGGCAACGATTACCTGGACGCCACGTCAAGGGAGTTAAAGCAAGTGGAAACAAGTCGCGTCAAAACAAAAACATCTCCTCTCGCCACGGTGCTCAACTCTCCAAATAAAAAACCCAAGCAGTCTATCCCTGCGTCACGCCTCTCTCCCCGCGATCCCTCCCTCGCCGCGAACATCTCCTCGCCGTGGTGCTCAACTCTCCAAACAAAAAAACCCTAGCAGCGATCAGTGCCTCTCTCCCCGCAATCCCTCCCTTGTCGCGGCACTCTCGCCGCGATTAGCCTGCTAGATCTCCCTCCCTCGCTCGCCTCTCCTGCTAGAACCCTAGCTGCGACCTCCCTCCCTCGTCACGGCACTCTCATCGCGATCAGCCTGCGAGATCTCCCTCCCTCGCTCGCCTCTCTCGCTAGAACTCTAGCTGCGGGCTCCCTCCCACCAAAACACCGCCTCTCTCGCCGCGAGCAACCCGCGAGAACCCTAGCTGCAGCCTCTCTCGCCGCGAGCAGCCCACGAGAACCCTAGCTCCTCTCTCCCCGTGCCTGGGTTCCTCGCCGCCACAAGGCCGACGAAGTCTCACAGGCGCCCTTCCATCCCTGCTCAGTTGCCGGTGGAAACCAGGTAATTTTTTATTTCCCAAAAATTATGTTGAAGCTTTCCTTAACTTGTTTTTTTTGTACTTATATTGTGGAACTATGGTTGCATTAGATGATCTTTTCTTGATAACCCTTATTAATTTTCTACAATTGTTTGGTACCTGGTTAATGGTATCATGAATTCTTTGTCGGATATACAAAAATGAAAAATATTAGATGACAGTTGCTCACTGTATTGTAGGATTGAGCTTAAGGTGCTATTTTGAGGATTTTGTTGATATTCCTCAATTGCTGTATAGGAATTACCAGAAAACCTGTAAATTTAGGGGAATTAACTTAATCATAATTGTGGAAAAAAATGCTCATATACCTGTAAATTTGGGGGAATTAACTTGATCTTTTCTGATTTGTCGTTCTCATTTTCCAAGGTATCTATTATTTATTTCATTACAATTTGTACATTAATTGATCATGGTTAACTTCTTTATGTAAAACAAACATATATAGATGTTGGGATCATGACCATGCAACTTAAGTTGGTTGGAAACAATATCAAGTATAGAGTTTAGAGGTTATAATGAACTACTATTGGATGCTCCATCCACTGATGTACTTGGTGAGTTACATCTTCTTTGGTTTTATGACTACTTGAATATAGTTCATGTTTTAAGCTATTTTATCTTGACCCCATAGGTCATCCGAGTTGGTATGTGGTGGGATGCTTGCCACATGAGGCCGCGGGGTCGAAACTCGGGGTAGTCGGGGCTTAAATCCCCGGTCCCTGTGCAACTCACCCCACCTGCCACATGCTCTCTCAGGATGCTATGATTTACCTCCCTCGTGATGGCCTTGGGTCGGGTGCGGCGGGGGCGCTGGGGGCGAGCGATTTCGCCTTTTTTGCCACATGTTTTAAGCTATTTTATGTAAAATGTTAATTAATGAAAAATTGATTATTAGGTTGTTATTTCATGGCATCATCAAGTTTTAGTAGCATCGAAAACACAAGATTTCAATCTGTAACATGTAGAGACTGCGGACAAAGAACATTGGTGTGTGTTTTTCGATCAACCAAGAATCCTGGAAGACGGTATTATAGCTGTAGGCAACATGGATGGCAAAAGTGGATGACAACCGATACTAGTTCATCTGGCAATATTGAAAGTGAACACAATACTTCTCATGGACATAATCTGGGAATAATCCAAATACCGAAATTCATTTGGATATCAGTGATGGTGAACTTAATTCTCTTAGCTATAATCCTAATTATGTTGTTAGTTCATCTTGTTATTTAGTGTTAAGTAATGTTCTTGCTGCCAATCAAAACACCAATCTCGAAAATATTGTAACAATTCTTAGCACTTTTAGATGCTTTTAATATTGTAATATTATTCCCTTGAGATGTGGTTATTGCATTATAGGCTCTCGAAAATGTTTCATGGATAGCAAATTGTGATCTTGGAGACGTTCTAGGAAGATATCCTTGCTTGAATCTGGGAAATCAGGTATATGATTAAACATTGAAAACTCTAAGTGTATAAAAGCCAAACTTGTAAAGCAACCTATATATTAGCTCTTATTTTCCGGATTTATTTGTCTAAATGCCACTCCAAAAGAAGCAACCGGTAGTATCATGTGCAAATGTCACTCCAAAAGAAGCAGACACACTACAAAATTGTTATTTTTTGTATAACCTAAACATGCAAATTGTCGTGATGAAAGTTTGAAGGCCAACTTCAAATTGTCATCTGGTTATGTGCTGCAGACTTCCAACATTCCGTTACATGACAGCATGACACACCATTTCGAATCTCTCCAGGGATTTGAAAGAGCATTTGAGAAGATTGCAGCAGCAATCTGATTCTAGAAGGTGGGCAGCAGTGATGGAGATGATGCGCAGGGTCGGCCCTGGAGGAGGGCGGCACTGGGCAATGGCCCTGGGCCCAGAATTTGAGAGGCCCATTTTTTTTTTTTTTAGTATTATGTATTATAGGCATGTAATTGGGGTCTTGGCTAGTTGGGCCCAAATTCATATTTCAGAATCTTTTCATATTGTCTTTTACTTTTATCTTTTTAGGCATGTAATTGGGGCCTTGGGTGGTTGGGTCCAAATTCAAATTTTAGATCCTTTTAATATTGTCTTTTACTTTTATCCTTTTAGGTTGTAATTTACAAAATGGAAAACAAATGAAAAATGTATTAAGAAAAATATTTTGAAAAATCTTGAAACTGATAATATTATAGGCGATTTTACAAATAGAAATGTTAGAAGAAATCGTTTAAATGAATTGCATATTATTAAAAATTTATTTTGGATTTTTTTTCGCCCTGGGCCTCTTGAGTCGAAGGACCGGGGCTGATGATGCAACAACGGGCAGCTGAGGTTGCAGGGAGAACTTGACAAAGAATAACGAACTTGTTCAATGGGCAGATGGCTCTGCCAATTAATCTCCCTCCACGATAAAAGATAAAACTTGATTTTAATGAAGAATGTAGTAGGTGTTTATCGAGAGATGCTGAGTTGAACCTTCTGTCTTTCTTACATTTATCCAATCTCTGAGACTTCAGTTCATCAATGATGTTATCAAGATGTATCTGGTGAGAATAGCTTCATCTAGGTTTTGCAACAGCATTTCCAATGACAAGGCCAAGCTTAATTGCTAAACATGGGTTGCAATTTTGCTTTGATGTGTTAATTGATGCAAAACTGGATGCTCGAAAATAAATTTCTGTTGATTGTGAATGAGAACTTGAAAAAACTTACGGTTTGTAGTTCATCCGCTGCAATCCTGAAGAGAATCAAATGCTAGCCTTACTATGATTTGTTATCTGAACAATACAGTAGAGTAATCCTTTGTCCTTTAGTTTTCTCTTCATCACCCAGTTCGTCCAATTCCTTCTTAGCTTTGGTGAAACAACTTTGGCAACAACAAATACCAATAATATCTGGAGAAGTTCTTCATCTGCCGTAGCAACAGAAACTGCTTTGTATCTTGTTACTGTCATTTGATCTATATGTTATGTTATGGAAGTAAATCAGTATTACTATAATGAATTATGTCTGAACAAGTTGTTGGCATATAAACGTTTTTTTGTTACACAGATTCGACAATAGTGCAAGTTGAGTTGATAATCTTCACTGGACAAAGAAATGTGGAAAAGGATCCTCTTTCACACACACACAAATGTGATAAGAACAAACAGCATATACAGTTGCACACAATGTATGGAAGATAAACTTACCAAGTGCAGTAAAATCAGGTTCAACTGTAGCTCGAACAAATAGGGTTCTAATTACCTCCTTTTTATTCGTATACAGTTGCACACAATGTTCTATTAGATTCTGGACCTTAGAAAGAATTGATAGTTGGGAATTATTGCAAAAAGACAAGTCACAACCAATGTGTGCATATGTGTTATCCTACATTGAATTAACCATAAGGATTAACATAGAAAAATACAGCAGTTAGCAAATTCATTTTGTTCGATGAGAAAAAAAAATGGTAGCAAAAGCAAACAATTATCTTCGGAGTAATATAATTCAACAACAATTATCTCTCTTCACGCATACATTCTACAACTGAAAATACATGAACAACTATCCATTCTAAATCAATAGGCTTGAATCCAAGAGTAGACCCGACCCCGGGCCGGGTCTGGCCCGGACCCGGCCCGGGCCCGTAACCGGGTCAACGGGCCGGTTGCCCGTTGACCCGGTTCGCCGGGTCGAACCGGAACCGGCCCGGCAAGTTGCCGGGCCGGTTCCGGTTCATTGGATGTAAAACCGGCGAACCGCCGGTTAACCGGCGGTTCATAGCCGTTGGAACCGCCGGTTAACCGGCGGTTCATAGCCGTTGGGAGGGTTTTTAGGTATTTTTCTTCAACTGTTAGGATCATTTGACCGTTTTTTGATCAATGGCTATGATTTAGTGTCCGTTACTATCAAAACTCTATAAATAGAGAGCTTATTTCATCATTTTTCACACACATCTTCTCTACTCTTAATCTCATTTTCGTATTCTCTAATCTCTACACGCTTTCGTTTTCAATTACAATGGAAGGAGGCCGCGTATTCTCATCTCGAAAGCGCATAATGAATCAATGGAGGAGGACCCCAACATTCAATCCACCGATGATGAGATCGAGCATCTTCCGAATCCGACACCCGACACACAAGGAAGTACCGATGCAATTACTTCTAAGGTTCGGGAACTTCCTCCTCTAAAATCTTCTATTTTTACTAAACATTTTGAGAAGGTCACTCTTTCGGGAGAAATGCGTGCAAAATGTAAGCACTGCAATGCTTCCTACAAATTCCAAGGCGGCTATGGGTCGTTGAAACGACATGTAGAAACGAAGCACCCGACGGAATATGGACTCGACCGTTCTCAAACACAATTATCAAGATTTTCTTCAACTAGCGATAGTACCGATTCCGGTTTATTTTTATATTCGGATAATAAATTAAGAGAATCATTAGCTAAATTTGTTTCCGTAGAACATCTTTCTTTTAGTTTTGGATCTAAATGCACATTTGAAGATTTTTGTAAAGAATCTCTTAATCCATGTGCTAAACGTGTTCCTAGGACTACACTTACTCGTACAATTAAAAAATTAGTAAAACAAGGAAAAAAGAATTTAATTGATGAATTTAGTAAATTAGATAATAAAGTTTCTTTATGTTCCGATATTTGGAGTGATCATTGGCAAACACATTCGTATATGGGTGTGACTTGCCATTGGATCGATAACTCTTGGAACCTCCAAAAAAGATTATTAGCTTATAGAGTTTTTGATGAATCACATAATGCTCATAATATCGCACAATTATTATGTTTAATTTTAGAAGAATATGGTTTAACTCATAAAATATTTTCAATATCATTAAATAATGCTAGTTCTAATACCGCTTGTATAGATGATCTAAAATTTGTTTGTCAACCTATTATTGGAGGTTTATTTTTTCATATTCGTTGTGTATGCCATGTTTTAAATTTATGTGTTCAAGATGGGTTTAAAATTTTTGAAAGTTATATTAAACCAATTAGAATTGCAATTTCTTATTTATGGTCTCATCCATCTATAATGAAACAATGGGGTAGGTTTTGTAAAATTAATGGAATGAGACCTAAAAATTTCACGTGATGTACCAACACGTTGGAATTCAACATACCAATTATTACAAGATTCATTTCAATATAAAGAATTATTATGTTCATTTTTGCACAAAACACTAATGCTAATATATATTTATTTTCACAACAATGGAATATTTGTAGTAGTATTTGTGAAATTTTAAAAGTATTTAATGATGCAAACCGAACAACTTTCCGGTGTTTATTATCCCACGGCTCAATTAGTTTTAGAAAATTTTTCTAATATAGTATTAGTTTTAAATGAACATATTAATAATGAATCTTTATCTCCTTGCATCTTAGCTATGAAAACTAAATGGGAAAAATATTTTTATTTAATTCCTGAAATTTATTTAATTGCATTTGCTTTAGATCCTAGATTTAAATTAGAAGTTTTACAAGAAATGTTAACTTTATATTATGATGCTTTAATTCCAATTAAAGATTCTTCTTCCCCTGATCCAGCTAATATTATATATAATGTTAGAATTTATTTATATGATATTTATAATCAATATTATGCAAAATATGGAACACAAATTAATATTTCTGAAATTCAACAAACTACTAGTAGTAATTTAAAACTTACAAAAGCACAACTCTTATTAAAAGAACGGACAAAACGTCCACGGGGATCCTCAAGTTCCACACAGGAACTTGAGAATTATTTTACGACTTCTTTTGATTTTAATGAAGCAGATAGCGAAAACTTCGATATCTTAAAGTGGTGGTCACAGAAGGCTCAAAGCTTTCCCGTTCTCTCCGTGATCGCAAAAGAAATTTTAGCTTGTCCAGTGTCAACTGTTGCTGTGGAGCAGACGTTCAGTGCCGGCGGCAACATATTAGATGAACGACGATCAACTTTGTCTCCCGACTCATTGGAAGCCCAAGCATTACTGGACGATTGGACCAGAGCGGAGAAAAGAATCCAAGGAATGCAACTTTCAGATGACGAAGTTGAAGATTTTGATACTGAAGGAACAAATACGACAGGAACAGGAAATGGAAGTGAATGAAAATGTAAAAGGATAAAAATGTAAAAGAACTACGTGGGCTTTGATTCCCCTAAAGGGATACGTAGGCAACTTAAATAAGTGCAAGCCCTTTTTTTAATAAATTTTAATTTCTAATTTTTAATGTTTAATGTTTAATTTTTAATTTTTAATTTTTATTAACATATTAATCTTGAACCGTGATGAACCGTGAACCGAACCGTGAACCGGCGGTTCTGAACCGTGAACCGTAACCGTCTTGGGCGGTTAAGGTTAAGGGTCGACCTGCCTGGAACCGTCGAACCGGCGGTTCCGAACCGTCGAACCGTCGGTTCCGAACCGTGGTCAGGTCTATCCAAGAGTTCTAGAAAGGATTAATAGCCACGTCATCCTTAGTGTTGCCTCTGTTAATTAAATGCTATGATAAGTTGAAGCAAGTGACCTAAAATCAATAAGAAGCTAATGATTATTCTTCTTAAATGTTTCATCAGTAAGAAGCAAGAGACATGATAATATAATAGAAAACAATTATCTTTCTCTTCACATGAACAACTAATATCAGAATATACTTGTTTGTGTCCCAATATATGAATATGAAGTTCCTGGGCACGTGTTTCTGATAATAATATATGAAAAATAGTTACTAGCAAACTTTAACCAAGTTATGCTACAATATTTGTATCAAAACATAGTGACAAGACTTATCCATGCAAACATAATAAACCTGACAGGAAGAATGCATCAATGGTCCAAATTTCTATTATTGAAATCTCTAAACTTGACAAGTTGGTACCCTACTGAAAACTGTTTTGTCAATACTTTCTTAGCTACTGAAACACTACGATGTGAGCATAGTAAATGTGCCTTTGATGGAGTTGAGAGCGGATGATTATGGGTTTCTACGAAGTTACACACAACCCAATTAGGCCCCGTTTGTTTCTTGATAAATGCAATATTTGACTTACAACCCGTTCTAACTGCGCCACATGCTCTTTCCCTTGTTAGTTGATTAGGGTTTGGATGTTTATTGTTCCGCATTAGATCTGTATGCTCTTCTTTAAACTGACAATTTGTTTCCATGTCACTTCATTTGTCATCTTATTTTTTCTGCTCGTGCTATTCCTTGAACTAAATCCGGCTTCTCGTGCATATTGGTTATAGAAAGAATATGTTGTTGGTGCAACCTTAGGTCAAGGTTGACTTGGTTGACCTGACTCGAGTTGGTCAAGGGTGACCTGACTCGAGTTGTATTTTGATGTTTGACAATGTTTGACGAGAGTAGAAAAGTTGTATTCTGATGTGTTGACAAGAATACAAACTTGGGAGATTATTGGTGCAACCGTAGGTCAAGGTTGATCTAGTTGACCTGAAAAGTCCAAGCAGGGAGCTTGGCACTGGAAAAGTCCAAGTATGGAGACTTGGCACTGGAAAAGTCCAAGCAGGGAGCTTGGCACGCGAAAAGTCCAAGTATGGAGACTTGGCACGGGAAAAGTCCAAGTATGGAGACTTGGCACTGGAAAAGTCCAAGCAGGGAGCCTGGCACGAGGGAAAGTCCTAACTGGGATGTTAGGCAGTGGAAAAGTCCTGGTGAGTGAAGCCAGGCAGTGGGAAAGTCCTAACTGGGATGTTAGGCAGTTGGAAAGTCCTGGTGAGTGAAGCTAGGCAGTGAGAAAGTCCTAACTGGGATGTTAGGCAGTGTGGAAATTCTGGTGAGTGAAGCCAGGTGAAAGTCCTGGTGAGTGAAGCCAGGCAAGGGAAAATCCAGATGGATCAGGGATGATCGGACATCTGGTGTAGAGAAAAGTCCAAGTGGGTCAAAGGGATTGACCGGACACTTGGTGGAGAGTCTTAGCAGGTCAAGGGACTGACCGGATGCTAAGCATGATGTACCAACAGGTCAAGGTTGACCGGATGTTGGTTTGGGAGACTTGGGACTTGGTTTGGGCAAAAACCAAGCTCTGGATCGGTCTGCAGATCGATCCAGCGATACGTTTGTGTATCTGATCGATCTGGTGACCGATCAGATAACAAACAGAAGGGTTCTGTAAGACATCTGATCGGTCTGGAGACCGATCAGAAGAGTTGAGCAGAGACACAGCCACCTCTCGTACAGAGAGGTGGGATCGGTCCGGGGACCGATCAGACTGGGGCCTGATCGGTCCCCATGACCGATCAGCAGGAAGCCTGATCGGTCCACGGGACCGATCAGGGTACGCACAGAGAGTTGGGCAACTCTCTGTGCTCTATTCTGATCGGTCTGGGGACCGATCAGCATAGAGCCTGATCGGTCCCCACGACCGATCAGACCAGCCCCAGACCGATCAGGGTGATGCCTGATCGGTCCACACACTAGCCGTTGCGACACAACGGCTAGATTCTGTGTCTTCTGTGTCTTCTTCGCAGGTGCAGGTATAAGACCTCTACAGGAGACGAAGAAGATAACAACTCTCTTCCTCACGACACTGCGATTTGAGCTTTGCTGAGCTCCTCTTTGCTGAAGCTTCGCGTGAGCTTCGTGCTGGTTTTCTAGCAGCTAGCATCCGTGAAGCTGCTGCTTCATCAACGGACTCCAGACGAGAAGGCAAGCTTGTTTGTTTTACATTCATATTGTTCTTGCTCTTCTTTGTATCTCCTGTATTGCTTTTGCAAAAGATTGTGGCGAGGTTTCTCCACCCATAAGGAGTTCTTGTTAGCCGGTTTTCCAGGGACTCATCCACCGACGGATTGATAGGCTTCGTCCACCTTACGGACACGCCGAGGAGTAGGAGTTCATCTCCGAACCTCGTTATATGGTTTGTCTTTCTTCTCTTGTTTTCTTTCTACGTTGTATTTCCGCTGCACTAACCTAATCGTAGGAAGAAACGCGAAAGTTTGGGGTCGGCTATTCACACCCCCCTCTCTAGCCGTACAAAGGATCCTAACAAGTGGTATCAGAGCGAGGTCGCTCTTCGACGGATCAACACCCGGGGGAGCACGGGCTAGAGATGGATCTCTATGGAGAAGATGTCACGATTCAACCCTTCTACGAGTCTCACGACAACTTCACATATTGGAAGGTAAGGATGATGTATTTTCTTAGGACTAATATGTTAAATTGGTTTTGTGTACAAGAAGGGTTTTCCCCTCCGATGGATGAGGAAGGAAAACCTATCAAGAAGAAGGAGTGGACGAAGGAGCAAATCCACCAATCAACTATCAATGATGAGGTAACGAAAATCATTGAATTCTCTTTACCTAATGATGTGTTGTGTAGGATAGGTGAATACAATAATGCCAAGGAGTTGTGGAACAACTTGGCCAAACTCCATGAGGAGAGCCCCACTTCAAGCCATGAAGAGGAGCCTAGTGAGCCAAGTAGCTCACATCGTGGAGGTGAGGAATTAGAAGTTAAGGGCTACTCAACATCTAAAGAAGAAGAGGAGGTGAGTTCTTCTTCAAGAACGGAGCACGAAGAAGAAGCTTCTACCTCCGGGAGGGATGAAGAAGAGAGCATCCATCCATCCTCGACCCTAGGTAACTCAAACACTTTAAGTTCAAGTAAATTGCATATAATGTGTTTTGAGTGTAGGGAATTTGGACATTACAAGAGTAAATGTCCAAAGAAGACTAAGAAGACTCCACCGGCGCCAAAGATCAAGGAAGTCGGAGTCCCAAAACGCAAGGGCAAGGAGCACGTGGTGTGCTTCCAATGCAAGCAACGGGGACACTATAGGAGTCAATGTCCAAGGGGGAGGCAATCTCACAAGGACAAAAGACCAAGCACATCGATAGGGGGAGCTAAGGCAAACCCTAAGGTAACCTCTAAGGTTCATTTTTGCAATTCTAATAAAATGCATGCTAGGAATTTTATTGCACTTGTCGATAATAACAAGCATGATAACCTTAGGAATCAATACATGTGCTTAGGAGCTAAACATGTGAGTCTAGATAAGGATAATTCTAGAAAGGCTAACCCTAGAATTAACTCATCTAAGGCTAAGGAGAACCTAGGTAGAAACCCCAAGACAACTAGACATATGCCTAGGAATACCTCAAAGAAAAATGATAAATCAAAACTTGAGGTATTAGAGAAAGAAAATCAAGTCTTGAGGTCAAGACTTGACTCTCTAGAAAAGGTTCTTAAGGATTTGACTCTAGGGTCTAGGGGTCAAAAACCCAAGTCCAAGGACAAGAAAGGTTTGGGTCACAAACCTAAGTCCCAAGTGGTCAAGCCCACTTATCATAGTGTTCCATTCGATTATGGAACAAAACCTAGGGCTAGGAAGACCACCACCAAGGTCACAAGGGGAGTCACCCCTAGAGTTGATCTTGATGAGTCCCAAATGACCAAGGCTTTAAAGCCTAAGAGGGTCATTAGGAGGGTTGCTAGGGAAGTCATCCCTAGTGAATATTTAGTGAACCCAAAGAGCTCAAATAGGTATTGGGTTCCTAGGAGCGTCTTCTCTACCCCATAGATGGGTTAGAGAGTGTCAACTCCGATTAGAAAGGTAGTTAACCCAACTTTGAGGAAATTGACACTCAAGGAGTATTTTCAAGGTTTTGAGAACTTTTGAAAATGAAATGGAATTATCATTTACTCCTTTGAAGAGTTAAATGTGCCTAAAGATTGGAAATTTCATTTTTAATCTTATTTGGCACAATTTAAGAAAACCTAGAGAAATACCATAATTGGGATTTTGGTTTTCTCTTAGGGATATATGGGCAATCTAGGGTTAGATTTTAAGTTAGCTAAGGCTAAGGATACTTAGATAGGGAATTTAGGTATCTTAGTTGTGCTAACTTGTCATGATTGGTTGTCATATGCCATGCCATGACATCATATTTATTTTATTATCATTTGAAATGTCATGATAATGCTTAGGCTAGTTTATATGTCATGCTTTATTTAAGTTTTCAAACTTTATGCCATGACATCATGACATTGGCACATGTTATTATGTATGACATCATTATATGCCATGTCATCATCTTGTGCATTAATGATCAATGAAATTGATTTAAGGATGAAAAACACATTTTGATATTGAGATCAAATTTGTGTTTAGAAAATGCATGAGAACTTAGCCTAAGTTGACCTTAATCCATATCTCACATCAAATTGACTTGAATGTGATTTGATACACCTTAGATGTGTGTGAGATATTAGGATCATGAGTTAGGATCAAGGTGCATAGTCCTTGTACCTAGATGACCCTAATTCAAGAAATTGAGGATCATAGGGAAAGCTTGTGTACAAGTCATGTACATCTAGCCCTAAGATTATGGTCCCAAATTCAAATGGTTTTAAAAGCATTTTAAAATTGATTTGAAAAATCTTGATGAAGTTTTCCTAGTGATAGCATTCATCATTGAACATTGTGATACAAAGTTGAGTTAAACTTGAACTATTTCAAAGTTTTTGAACTTTGTATCAAGATTGAAAAATGGAAGTTATTTTCATAGAAAACTATTTTTCCATGATAGTATATGTTATGAGGAATGTATCCTCAAAATTTCACAATTTTTCGAATTTTCTGAAATTTTCTAGAATTTCTGAATTTCGGGAAGAAAATTTAGAAATCAGAATCAGGTTGGGGACCGATCCGGAGGTTCCCTGATCGGTCCAGGTCTGTGTGGATCGGTCCGGACCGATCCAGAAAGCGTGGATCGGTCTGGGGACCGATCAGTGCGTGCCAGTTTCTGATTTTCAGCTGTTGGTCTGAAATTTCAGCTGGAAGTTGGGTTTTGTGGATTTCTAAAGTTTTGAAACTCTCCAAGACATTGTTGGTGCAATGGTCAAGGGGGAGTTTTACCTAATTGTCAAGGGGGAGTTGACTTTTAGGGGGAGTTTTTACTCCAAAATACTTTTGAGGATTAGTGATATGGGATTATCACTAAGTTGATTGTTGAGTTTAGTATCAAGGGGGAAATTAAGAGTTTCAATGAAAGGTATGGGACTTTCATTAGGAAGAAACTCTTGACCTTGATACCCTCCTTTTTCTTTTTGATGTGTGTCAAAAAGGGGAGAGCGTTCATTGGAGAATTATTGGAGAACCCAAGTTAGGTTATCGGGTTAACCTAAGCTAGGGGAAGAATGTCAAAGAATGTTCAAGGAAGAACATTGGAATTCTTTTTGATGTGTGTCAAAAAGGGGGAGAATTATTGGAGAACCCAAGTTAGGTTATCGGGTTAACCTAAGGGGAGAATGTCCAGAGAATGTTCAAGGAAAGAACATTGGACATTGGAAGATGGTTGGAAAACCTAAGTTAGGTTATCGGGTTAACCTAACTTGATTTTGGATTTTGTCAAACATCAAAAAGGGGGAGATTGTTGGTGCAACCTTAGGTCAAGGTTGACTTGGTTGACCTGACTCGAGTTGGTCAAGGGTGACATGACTCGAGTTGTATTTTGATGTTTGACAATGTTTGACGAGAGTAGAAAAGTTGTATTCTGATGTGTTGACAAGAATACAAACTTGGGAGATTGTTGGTGCAACCGTAGGTCAAGGTTGATCTAGTTGACCTGAAAAGTCCAAGCAGGAGCTTGGCGAAAAGTCCAAGTATGGAGACTTGGCTGGAAAAGTCCAAGCAGGAGCTTGCGCGAAAAGTCCAAGTATGGAGACTTGGCAGGAAAAGTCCAAGTATGGAGACTTGGCACTGAAAAGTCCAAGCAGGGCGCAGACGAGGGAAAGTCCTAAGGGGATGTTAGGCGGTTGAAAAGTCCCGTGAGTGAAGCCAAGCAGAAGTCCTAACTGGGATGTTAGGCGGTTGGAAAGTCCCGTGAGTGAAGCCAAGAAAGTCCTAACTGGGATGTTAGGCGGTGTGGAAATTCTGGTGAGTGAAGCGGTGAAAGTCCCGTGAGTGAAGCGGGGAAAATCCAGATGGATCAGGGATGATCGGACATCTGGTGTAGAGAAAAGTCCAAGTGGGTCAAAGGGATTGACCGGACACTTGGTGGAGAGTCTTAGCAGGTCAAGGGACTGACCGGATGCTAAGCATGATGTACCAACAGGTCAAGGTTGACCGGATGTTGGTTTGGGAGACTTGGGACTTGGTTTGGGCAAAAACCTTTTATTTTCATATAAGGTATTGATTGGTTTGTTTTGACTAACTTAAGTTTAAATCTATAAATTTAGAAAAATCATAGCTTAATGTTCTGTACTAATATCTTATTCATAAACTTTTATATATATATATATATATATATATATATATATATATATATATATATATATATAATCTGCTAATGCTCTGTATTTTTTGCTATATTTTATAGGTCATTAGAGATGATATCTATCGACGCAGGATTCTCAGACACTCTCTCTTAATAAATATGGTAAGTTTTTTTCTTTATTATGCATCATTATATTTTTAACTTCATCCTATTTGTGAATTTTCAAAACATCTTTAGATGGGGTGGACGTAGACTGAGTTTGCACGTCTAGTCAGCACCTAGCAGTGTACCTATGCCCCCCTGATCAAGTTGTAGGACTATCACATTCGCCTTCACCAGTACAGGTAGGACCATCACATTCCCCTACGCCAATATAGACAGGACCATCACATTCGCCTTCACCAGTACAAGCATGACCATCACATTCACCTTCGCTAGTACCTTCACCACACCAATTGGCAAATCCAATTCCTATCAGATGCTCATTTTCTGAGGTCCAAGATGTTCAAGAATTTATAATCCCCTACGGATATTCGCAAGTATAAAAATAATATTTTAATTTTTTACCCTGTATTTTATAAGTCTTATTATAAAGTAGGATTAAAACTTGGTT
Organism: Zingiber officinale; assembly: GCF_018446385.1. NCBI lineage: Eukaryota > Viridiplantae > Streptophyta > Magnoliopsida > Zingiberales > Zingiberaceae > Zingiber > Zingiber officinale. The sequence goes on along the minus strand of NC_055996.1, from coordinate 5,581,196 downwards.
GGATCACTTCAATTGTCAACTTTGATTGAGTTTATTTATTTTAATAATTGAGTTCTGAAATGCATCAATTAGGTATTTTATTCTATTTCATGCTCTACTAGTATACTCATCCTCTACTTATTTTAACAACATTTGGTAATGATAATATTTCATGATGTTTTAACGAGTTACTTTATTTTCAACTAGATCATAAGGTTACTTTATTTCATCTTTATTCATCCTCTCATTTTATGATAAACTCTGAAAATATTTTGATGTACTACTTTATTTTCAAATCGGCATCTTTATTCTCAATAATGAAAAACTCTAAGAGTTGTTTGATGTGGTACCCTTTAGATTAGTGTATGATCATTATTCTTTCTCTCATGTATTTAAAACTCTCAATAATATTTAATTAACATCCAATGATACTCTTCATGTGTTTAATATATTAAATAATTGGACTATTCAACCATTGGATTGGATTGGATTGGATTGTGGTATTTATAAAATATGGTCAATTTTAATTGCTAGTTTAGGGATCTTAAAAATATGATCACCATATCTTCTATTTTCAGACTTTTCTTATTACTATTATATTTAATAGTCACCATTCAACATAGGTTCAAAAATTTGGTGCATATTATTTAAGAAATTAATTGAATCATGAATAATCATTGGATGGAGGATTTAATGTCATATTCAAGCACTTCATCATCAATAAAAGAGTTATATGGTGAAGTGAGTTTAAGGTATAAATGATTCATTTTATATCTAAAATAAAATTAACTATATATGCTCAATTGTTTTATTTTATATTCAATGGATATATAATTGGGACTCTATCTATGAATTAGAAATTAAGAAGATTTTCAAACAAAAATGTGGCTATCAGGGAGGGAGCCACTTTGTATCACAGAGGATAATTGGAGTAAGATCAACAATTTTTGGGCAACCAACGAAAGTAAACAACGGAGTCAATAGAATAGATTAAATCAATTTTATAATTCTAAAAATTCATCTGTGACATATGCAGGAGGTTCAATTAATATCGATGAGCATAGAAGCATAATGGTAAATTTTTCACTCCCCAAATAATTTTTTAACTCTCTAAATAATTTTTTAATATGCAATTATTTCATTATTTCTAATCCTATTTTTTTAGACCAAAGATATGGGGAAGGAACCTTCATTCATAGAAACTTTCACCAAAACTTTAACAAAAAAGACAAGTCTTAGAGCGGGACTAGAGCAAAAGCAGTGAAGGTTTGGAGTAATTAAAAACATATGTGTTTTTAAATTATTGTTATAATAAATTTATTTTAATTTTGTCATTATAATATAGGAAAAATATGATGAGCTCGAGATAGCACATAGGAGTTCATGTGCTAGTGAGAAAACTGAGTCATCTGTCAGTAATAATTTAGATTTATGGTTGAAGGTTAGTGGTGGACAGAAAAGAGGAAGGATATTGTGAATGAGTTCTTTAAGCAAAAATCATAGAGTTTTTTTAAACAAAAATCATAGAATTTCTCATAAATCCTATTCCACCTCAACAGCAATCACGACTCAGATCAATACTTTGACTAAAGAGGTTTCACATTTTAAAGGCATAATATTAGAAAGAGATAAAGAAAGGAGAGCTAGAGATGCAGAAATGAGAGCTAGAGATAAAGAAATTGGAGCTATGCGTCAACAATAAGATTTCATTATGAGACATCTTCATTTAAGTTCCGCTTAAAGTCATTTTCCTTTTAGTTTCTATGATAATGGTGGCGACGATGATGATGGCGATGATAGTGGTGATGGATCTTCTTGTATGAATATTATTTATCTCATAATTAGTATTTTTTTAAAACATTAATTATTTGATTATGAATATTTTTTTTTGTTAATACTATTAATTTGTTTGAAACAGGATTGGTCAAACACAATAAAAATCAATGTCAGAGTAAGTAAATATTATTTTTTGTGTTCATTTGTAGTAATTTCTTTCTTGTAATCAATGATATTGTTTGTATTTTTATTTTGATCTAGGTAAAAAAGGATATTGAAAGATGGAGAAGATGATTCGGTGATGTTTGGATATTTGTTGATGTATGGATGGTTTAAAACTTCTTATGATGTTTGGATTGTATGGATATTAAATCTTTTGTGATGTTTGTATTTTGATGTGTGAAATGTTTGGATTGTGTGGATATTTTGTGATGTTTGGATTTGATATATGAATTGTGATTTTGTTTAATGTATAGTTTTATTTTGTTAGATATGATGTGTTGGATAGGATGTGTATGAATTTGATTTATAATTTGATAGATATTTTTGTATTAACCTGATTAAATATAGAAAATAGTTAATTATGGATATTTTTTTACGTTTTGCGATGAATTTTGTGAGAAAAAAATTGTCACAAATCTATCGTAATGCATTGAAAAAACAATGATGAAATTTGCAACGAATCTAGAAATTCGTCACCGAATCTATGACAAATCAAGGAATTCATCGTAGAAATCTACAATAAATTTCTAAAGTCATCACAGATTTTGATAATGAATTTAGTTATTCGTCATTGAATTCAACGATGAATTTCTTAATTTGTCGCAAAAATTGGCAATGAATTTCGTTGGAAAATCTGTTGATCCTACCCGAAAATCATGGAGACAGAAAGCTGATGTGGTTGCTTGTTAACTGGATGTAGACCACTCTCTGATGTGCAAACACAAGAAACGTCATTGTCGAGCTAGGGAAGGGGTCTCCGGCTTTGGTCCTCCGATGCTCAAGTGAGTCACCAGCATGAAGAAGAAGACGGAGCAACTAGAATACAAGCGCAAAAAGTAAATTACGCGTACTTCCACTGGTGTACAGACCCCCCCCCTTTATATAATGCTCTGGTGGGCGACGTGCACGCTTTCCGAGGTGTGGGTATGTTCTCCTATTAGTTGTAAACATGTTCCCCAATTGGTTTTAGACACGTGGTCGCAGACACGTTCTCTAATTGGTCGTAGACACATTCTCTGATTTGTCCGTCGTATGATCTGCCTGTAAACCCTGCTACATGCCTACGATGTCATCTCCCAAAGTATATGCAAATACACGTCAGCGTTCCTATCGATCGACCGAGCGGGGAAGCCACTCGGCTGGTACTCTTCCACTCTATCAACACGGATATTCTTCCTTGTGGTGGCCGTGTATAGTAGTTTTTCTCCTTCTGCTCGGATAAGTGCTTTGGTGACCTTAGTGTTCTGCCATTCCGCAACATTGTTCTGAGCTAGACATCGGCACGGTCCGCCTCTTGCCGATCAGAAA